>NW_003852420.1:17414824-17424187 GCF_000181295.1 Otolemur garnettii | reverse complement strand
AGCAACCTCAAACTCTTGGGCTTAAGCGATTCTCTTGCCTCAGCCTCCCAAGTAGCTGGGACTACAGGTGCCTGCCACAATGCCCAGCTATTTTTGGTTGCAGTTGTCATTGTTGTTTACCAGGCTGGGGCGGGGCTCGAACCTACCAAACTTGGTGTATGTGGCCATTGCCCTACTCACTGAGCTCCGGGTGCCAAGCCTGAAACTTTTCTAATAATTAATCTGAGTGTTCATTTTAAAATTTAGATTAATCAAAATAGAATTAAATTTAAAATTGTGTTCCTCACTGGCACTAGCTACATTTCAAGTGCACATTCACCATATTGGATGGTGCAGAACTATAGGCTAATTGTAAAAGTTAGCAATCTACTATTCATGTTTATATCACTGTGACAGATGAATGCTATTTCCCATAGAGTTTGCCAATGAACTAGGACCACTTCCCTTTTTTATTTGTTCATTCTAACTCCATCTTCATATTCATTGTCTGTGTTATTCCTTTATTACTTCTATGGGTTCATATTGTTGTTTATGTTCTTTCCAGTGTTTCTACATGCTTTGTAACAGAGTTTTTCACCATATGTAGTGCGTAATATGAGTAGAAGTCCTTCTAATCACTGAAAGATCTTTTCCTTGTGAAGTCGGTTTGTCTTCTGTTTACCATAGTCATTTTCTTTCATTATGTAACTTTCTTCAAGTGTCTGGTGATCTTTGGTTAGCCATTCATATTATTTGTTTAAGAATAAGAGTAGTGGAGTGGCATCTATGGCTTAGTGAGTAGGGCACTGGCTCCATATACTGAGGGTGACAGGTTCAAAATGGGCCCCCACCAAACTGAAAACAAAAAATAGCTGGGCATTATGGTGGGTGCCTGTAGTCCCAGCTACTTGGGAGGCTGAGACAAAAGAATCGCCTAAGCCCAAGAGCTGGAGGTTGCTCTGAGCTGTGTGTCACAGCACTCTACAGAGGTCAACAAAGCAAAACTCTGTCTCTTAAAAAAAAAAAGAATAAGAGAGTAGGCTTAGCGCCTGTGGCTCAAGTGGCTAAGGCACCAGCCACATACACCTGAGCTGGTGGGTTTGAATCCAGCCCGGGCCTGCCAAACAACGATGGCTGCAACCAAAAAATAACCAGGTGTTGTGGCAGGCACCTGTAGTCCCAGCTACTTGGGAGGTGGAGGCAGGAGAATCGCTTGAGCCCAGGAGTTTGAGGTTGTTGTGAGTGTGATGCCACTGCACTCTACCCAAGGCGACAGCTTGAGGCTCTGTCTCAAAAAAAAAAAAAAAAAAAAAAAAAAAATAAAAGAGTAGGGCAGCGGCCCTATATATTGAAGGTGGCGGGTTTGAACCCAGCCCCAACCAAACTGCAACAAAAAAATAGCCATGCATTATGGTGGGTGCCTGTAGTCCCAGTTACTTGAGAGGCTGAGGAGAGAGAATCGCCTAAGCCCAGGAGGTAAGACTCTGTCCCTAAAAAAAAAAAAAGAATAAAGAGAGTAGACTTCTGGTTCTAGACAAGTTGGAGAAAATTTTCCCTATTCCTCCAACTGAAGCCAGCTAAAAACATCTAACAAAATACCTGAAAAAAAAACATCAAGCCTCTGGAAGATGTATAAAATGAGGTGAACTGTTTAGGAACCTTAAGACTCAAGGAACAACCCAGCAGTGAGTTAAAATAGGAGGCATGATAATTAAGTTTGTGAACTTGCCCCAGTGCTCGTGTCCCCCTCGCCTTCAAATAAAGAGCCATGTGCTGAGAATAGGGAACACTGGCTCACTCTCGGATGATGTATCACACAGCCTTGGCAGAGACTCTCATCTCTCCTCTGAGCCCTGACCCATTCAGTATTCTACCTCTAAGCCCTCCCACTGAGCCAAGCTTCAGGCCCTATGAAGGCAAAGAGCTGGTGGCATTGGCAACAAAAGGCTAAGAAGAGGTCATGGTGTCCATTCTATGACCAAGCTACTGATATAATTAGATTGGGTGAGATCACTGGGCCAGAGCAGTCCAAAGAAGCCTCAGCTCTCACCACTCTCACCCGGATTTCCATAAAGGGCCCAGCAGGGTAGAGGTTATAAAAGAGCCCCAGGGCCTTGAGACCCTCAGTTTTTTCCCTTCCTTCTCCCCTGCCTGCTTTCTAAGTGTGATGAGCAGAGTCAAGCTTATGTCCCTCTCTCACTGTGCTCAGGATCACATGGAGAGGTCTCATGGCCAAGAGCACACTAGCAGCCCTCGCTTTCCCCTCTCTGCCCCTACCCATGTCCCTACTGTCTTTGCTCTGCAAGGTAGTGAGGAAGGCAGGAGGTGAGATAGTGCAGGGGTGATAGCCAAAGATTCATCTGCCCCAGGGCCAAACTAAGACAATCAGGGGATCTGTCCCATGAGCTGAGGTGGGGGCTGCATGCAAAGCCTTGGGCCTGGGCTTTCTCCACCTCCACAGGTCCTTCTGGAAGTTCTGCTCCTGGCTCTATAGCTGCAGATCTGTGGCTGTTCACAGCACCACATCTGCACAGCCTGCCTCCACCTGCAGAGGGTATCTGCCTGCTTTGATCAGGGCAACGGCCTGAAGAGGCTGATGGAATTGGCCACAGCCCCATCTACAGAGGCATGTGAATGGTCGTCCCATGCTCTGGGCTGCATCCTCTCCTTGATCCTTTCTCTGTTGTGCCTTCATTTCCAGTGAAGTCTAGCCTCTCCCTTGTACTTATCAAATGATAAGTAGTCTCTCTTCTTCTCCATAGGCACCAAGGCCAGGAAACCCGACCCAATTCCAGCTGGCCAAGGAGAAACTATTCCAACTTGTTCCCATGCCACAGCCAGACCCTGAGATCTGACCGTGATGGTTCTGTGCTATGTGTATTCGGCAGACAAGGTCCTCATCAAAGCTCTGAACACTGTGTTTGGGTGGGACAGGGTGTGTGGGGGGGAGCAGCACCAGGCTGTGAGCCCTACTGCCTTGACTTGCTTTCCTGTCTCTGCAAAATGAACCAGGCCCCACTCTGGGCTTTGAGGATGATGTGAGCAACTGAACTTCCTTCCACTTAATGCACCCATAATGCTGATGACCTGGGTGGGAGCACCTATGTGCGTGGGTATTGTTGAAGCTTCCAGACCTGTATGGACTCCAGTGGTTTCATCAGGTAGTACAGAGGCCCCAGGCCTGGAGCAGACAGCCCTTAGCATTCTGTTGTAGATGTGAATCTTTGCTCTCTCTGCAGGGGCCTGTAGCTGTCCTCTCCCCATCTTCCTCATCCCAACAAATACCAGCTTCTCCATCTCTGGGGGGGAATTTATGCCAGGCAGCTGTTCTGCCTTCATAAATGCAGGAATTCCCATGTGGGGAAGCAGGCAGAAATGGTAGTTAGGTTTTAAGGTGATGGTCACAGCTCTAACAGTGTGGGGAGGCTTATCAAGACAAAAGAGGGCAGAACCCACCAGACCCAGGAACTGGAAACAAGAACTCTACTGAGTCTCTGACCTGACTATTGCCCTCTTTCCAGCCTGTAGCAGCCTCCATCAAAGCAGGCAGAGATTAGGAAGGGGGAGTTGTATGAAAGACCACCTCGTGGCTGAGCTCTGACATTCTTTGCCCCAGGATCTGGGCATCAGCTGCACCTTCCTTAAACACATCTGTGAGAACTGGCTGGCTGGTCAAGGACATTTCCCATCTATGGGAGCTACCACCTGGCTTGTGCCCTGCTGCATGTGACAAGGGCATTCTGGACTCATGGCCAGAGGCAAGGCCGGGTCCTGTGTGGATGGCCCACATTGCTTCCTTCATACTTCTCACTGATGGAAAGAGCAGTGGGCACCATTACCGGTGGGACCCTACACAGAGGACATCCTACTACTGGCTCAAGGACAGTGTACATTAGAAAGCTGGAGCAGAGGCTTGGCACCTGCAGCTCAAGCGGCTAGGACACCAGCCATATACACTGGAGCTGGTGGGTTCAAATCCAGCCTGGGCCCACCAAACAACAATGACAACTACGACCGAAAAATAGCCGGCCTGTAGTCCTAGCTACTTGGGAGGCTGAGGCAAGAGGATTGCTTAAGCCCAAGAGTTTGAGGTTGCGGTGGGCTGTGATGCCACAGCACTCTACCCAGGGTGACAAAGTGAGACTGTCTCAAAAAAAAAAAAAAAAAGCTGGAGCAGACCGTCATCTACAAATTAGTGTGAAGGCAAGAGCATGGCCTATACTGAAACTGAAGGCCAACTTGGATCTGAGTATCTGGTGGGGAGGAGAGAGGATAGACTGGGGTCTACAGTGGAGCGTTGGATGGGGAGGGAAGAACAAGTAAGAGGTTAGTCTAGTCCTGAATAAAGACCCTTGTTAGCAGCCTCTAAAATGTCTTTCCACTCACTGGAATCTCCCTGATTCCCACAAGGTATGTGGAGCTTCTGGTCTTGGCTCATGACCGATATACAATGGTACTGAGGAAGAAACTCCAAGGTAAAACACAGGGCTCCTATCAGCCTCTGGGCCAAAGAACCACAAATGGAGGACCATAAAAGTTAGCAACCAAGAGAAGTCTTGTTTGTCCCTGCGAACTCCTAAAAACATAAAAAGCCTAAAGGTCAGGAGAGGATTTTGAGCCATAGGGATTGTGACTGGAGGGAAGGACCAGGCCAGTATCTCTGGGATCCAGACCTATTCTAGGGGTTCTGAACTGTAAATTTTTACTAAGCATCTGTTGCTGAGTTGCACATGTGGGCTTTTGGAACAAAACCACAGTTGTAAATAGCCCCATTTCCATTCTGTGGTGTGATGGGATACAATGAGGCTGAGGCCCAATCAGTAGGTCTGGGTGAGTGCTGCCCCCAAACCCCTACATTCTTAGGCCTTAGTTCCATCTCTAGGCTTAGGGAAGAGAAATTCTAGACTATGGCTGGAGTACCAGAGGAAGGTCATGACCTGCTTCTGTAGAGAAAACTGTTCTCAGACTTTGAGAAAGTTGCCAAAAATAGGTCTTAACTGTGAGTTGGGTCCAGTTGACTGCTTCCACCAGGGCCAGTCCATTAAGTGACAAGTTCTGCTGCAGTCCATCCTCCTGAGTGGCTTGACAGATGGCTGGACTACAGGGACCAGTCAGTTCTAGCTGATATACCCTGGAAGGGACACCTCAATGGCATTTGCTCAGAGTAGGAGAATGAGGCCAGATGGAGCTCATGAACTTGACCTCAGCCAAAGGTCAACTCAGTGTTTTTGAGACTTTAGAAGATGTTTTAAGCCAAGAACATCAAACAGGTCAGGTGCAGTGGCTCACTCATAATCCTAGCACTCTGGGAGGCCAAGGCTGGAGAATCTCTTGAGCACAGGAGTTAGACACCAGCTTCAGGAAGAGTGAGACCTTTAGCCAGGTGTCATGGTGGGTACCTGTAGACCTAGCTCCTCAGGAGGCTGAGGTAGGAGGGTCACTTCAGCTTAGGAGTTTGGGGTTGTTGTGAGCTATGATGATGCCACTATACTCTAGCCAGGGCAACAAAGTGAGACTTTTGTTTCAGGAAAAAAAATAAAATAAAACCATTAAAAGGTTCCTTGCTGTCTAAGTTAGCACTAGAAACCCTCCATAATCCTCCCCACCTGCAACCATGGCCCCAGGCCCTGCCACAGCCAGACCAGGCTGTCACTGCTGCTCAGCAGCATCTGACTCCACATCTCCCCTCAAGGGCCAGTTCACAGCTCCCGTCCTCAGCCCCTGGAGCACTGTTAGCCTCTGAAGTGCTCTAGCCTTCAGCTGTGCACAGCACTGACTGATCAGTGAGTGCTAAGTCAGTTGGAATGCAGGTCCTCTGTGGACAAGAGCTTTGTCTTGTGTATCTTCTGTAAGCCTCCCTGTCAGTGCATGCTTACCATAGATTGATGCCACATGACAGAATCTTTAGCAAATTCTTCCTTAAACTCCCTTGATGTGCTGTTGCTGCCCAGCCATGTAAGTGGAGACAGCAGAGAAATAAAGCAAAAATTCAGGGTTTATTGTTGAAGGGGAAGTTGAGGGAGAATGTGAAGTTCTAGGAAAATAAATTCTAGACAAGAGGCAGTTGATGCCCCGCAGTCAGGGCAAGGTCCTCCTCTTCGTGACTGCAAGGGTAGCTCGCTGCCAGGTGAGCAGGGGCCCTCCACAGCCTTGCAGGTTTCCTTCTTCTTCCTGGGAGCATCACCTGACCTGGGGCTCCCAGGCAGGGTAACAGAGCCAGGCCATACCCTTAGCATGCCTGTAGCTGTGTGGAGGGACTGTGACCTACTCTACAGTCATCTGTCTGTGTGTTCCCAGGCTGACCTAAGGGCCTGTCCTGGCTGTGGCTGCTACCTGGAAGTGGCCTGGGGAGTGCTGGGGCTTGGGCTGGGGAGTAACAAGATTGACCCTGGGGATGTCAAACTTTGAGTCAGGGACTCATCCAGCTTGCGGGTCTCAGCCTCCAGGACTGTGGCCTCAGGAGCCTGGGCCACAGCAAGAAGTGAGTGTGACAGGCTATGGTGCAGGCCTGCAAGCTCCCGGCTGGTCTGCACTGAGCGCGCAATGTAGTCCTGCTTCTGCTTCCGCTCCAAGGCCAGCTGGGCTCGCAGCAGAGCTACCTGGTGGACAGGAAAAGCAAGAGGGAGAAGAGTTGAGGGCCCTGAAGTCACCCCAACTCCTTGTACTCTGTGTTCCCATGGCTGTCTTTGTCTGAGATTTGAATGAGCTCTAATACATGCCAATCTCTGAAGCAGCTTTGGGAACTGGGGGCAGAGCCTTTAGGAATCAAGATAATCCACAGATTGTCAATCTGGATGCACAAGTGACTCAAAAAAAAAAAGGGAACTTACAAACAAAACTATTCATCAACTTGGCCAGGAGCAGTGGCTCACACCTATAATCCTAGCACTCTGGGAGGTCCAGGCGGGTGGATTGCTCGAGTTCACAAGTTCAAAACCAGCCTGAGCAAAATCGAGACACCATCTCTACTAAAAAAAAAAATAGAAAAAACTAAGACAAGAGGATAGCTTGAGCTCAAGCTGAAGGTTGGAGGTTGCTGTGAGCTATGACACCACAGGACTCTACCCAGGGCAACAGCTTAAGACTCCGTCAACAAAATAAAACTATCCATCAACTTTACTGAAGGATAATTTACATGTAAAAAAAAAAAAGGCCATACTTAAGAGGCCTCTCTTGCCTCACTCTCATCCAGGCCCTTTCTCAGGATTGCTTTGTATGAGAGTAACAGAATTCAAAGTAATAGCTTAGGTCTAGCTACAGAGACAGCCAATAGTAACTATTGATTTCTGGAACTGGTCCAGAAATCAAAATTCCACTTTTTTTTTGAGACAGAACCTCACTTTGTCGCCCTGGGTAGAGTGCCATGGTGTCACATCTCACAGCAACCTCAAACTCTTATACTTAAGCAATTCTCTTGCCTTAGCCTCCCAAGTAGCTGGGACTACAGGCACACAACGCCCAGCTATTTTTTGGTTGTAGTTGTTGTTGTTTGGCAGGCCTGGGCTGGATTTGAACCTGGCAGCTCCGCTGTATGTGGCTGGCACCCTACCTGCTTGAGCTATAGGCACCGAGCCCTGCCCCGCTATATTTTAGAGACAGGGTCTCGCTCCAATTCAGGCTGGTCTGGAACTACTAAGCTCCAGCGATCCACCCACCTTGGCCTCCTAGAGTGCTGGGATTACAGGCATGAGCCACCAGGCCTGGCCCAATTCCACACTTCTTATGATTCCTGGGCTTTGAAAGAGAGGGTGAACTTTTAGGTGAGGCCTAACAAGCAAGGCAATACTTCCTACAGCTTCCTTGAGGGTGGGCAGCTCCACCTGAGCTATGCCGCCTGGATCCTGCACTGGTGCCAGGCATGCTAGCCACACTCCTGCCAGCAGGGTCCATCTGAGGGCAGAGAAGGCCAGTTTGTTCTAGAATCTTCTGTCTGCCTCTCAGCCCTCTTCCTTTTTCTTTCCCTAAGTATGAATCTGGAGGTCAGGGGCCTGGACCGTGCATTCCTCCTCACTCCCATCTGAGCACCTGAGAGGTGGAGCTGGGACTGGGGCTCTTCTTGCCTTCCATAGAGACTGAAGTCTCTGAAGGGAGGAACTACTTGCCCTCTCCCTGCTGCAGGTGCACAAAGGGCCAAGCACACAGCAGACACTAAAGCCTTGTTGCCTGAGTGCAAGGGAGGCAACAGGTCCTTCCAGAACATACCTCTTTCTGCAGTTCAACCATATACTTGGCATCTGGAGAGCTCTTTCGTCCTTCTCCATCCTGAGGGAGACAAATAGCATTCTTTTGTGTTTTTTTGCAGTTTTTGGCCGGAGCTGGGTTTGAACCTGCCACCTCTGGCATATGGGGCTGGTGCCCTACTCCTTTGAGCCACAGGCGCTGCCCCAACAAATAGCATTCTTGTTGGAACAGGCCTTCCTACTCTGGGGTTTCCACAGGTATCCTGTAGCCATCTCATCACAATGGGCGGGACAAGAGTTATTCACCAGAAGTGCCCGAACCTCTGTGGGGCACTATGGCCCTGGGGCAGGGAAAGGCCCCATACCAGCATAATGAGTAATGCTGTGGAGACCTGATGATGACTCTTGGCAAGGCTTGGATGGCATTTGCTTCTTGGAGGTACTTTTTCATTTCGTGGAAGTATATCAAGCATCTGCTTTGCCTAGCCCTGAGCTGTGAGCTAAGGATGTGCAGAGGAAGTAAGATGCAATGTCTGCCCTGGAAAATGTTTTTTTTTTTTTTTTTTTTGAGACAGAGTCTCATATGTCGCCCTGGGTAGAGTACTATGGCATCATAGCTCACAGCAACCTCAAACTCCTGGGTTTAAGCATTTCTCTTGCCTCAGCCTCCCAGTAGCTGGGACTATAGGCACCCGCCACAATGCCCAGCTATTTTTTTGTTGTAGTTGGCCCTGGCTGGATTTGAACCTTCCAGCCTCAGTGTATGTGGCTGGCACCGTAACTACTGTGCTACAGGCACTGAGCTGGCCTGGAGAACTTTTGATAAAGGACAGGGATGAAGACTGAGAGATGCTCGGTCACCCCACGCACTCTCTGGCCAGGCTACAAGGTTGTCTGCTAATGGCTACACCTCAGCCTTCCCCAAACCTCTAACCCAAAAAAGAAATTCTGGCTCTGGGAAAGACAGACCCTAATCCTGTATACTTAGCACAAGGAGCAAGGAAGCCTAAGAGATCTGCAAAGCTATGATCAAGGTCCTAGGTGCATCAGGTACTGGTAAGCGCTGCACAACACCCAAGTGCCAGGGATCCTGACCAGAGCCCCCAGCCCCTGTCACTGGGCCTCCTTCTCAGGGCAGGCACAGACTGAGCTGCACAATACCCAAGTGCCAGAGATCCTGACCAGAGCCCCCATCTCCTGTCAC
>NW_003852420.1:17406299-17414787 GCF_000181295.1 Otolemur garnettii | reverse complement strand
CTCCTTCTCAGGGCAGGCACAGACTGAGCTGCACAATACCCAAGTGCCAGAGATCCTGACCAGAGCCCCCATCTCCTGTCACTGGGCCTCCTTCTTAGGGCAGGCACAGACTAAGCTGTGCTGAGTGAGGCAGAACTCTGTATTGGTGAGGCAGCTGTTCCTGCCCTCCCAGAGTGGCCTCGGATATGCCATGAGGAGGGCTGAGTTTTTAGTGGCTAGAGTTGGACTCTGAGGCTACAGTGGAAGAAACAAGTAAACCTGCAGTGTGGATGAAGCTGTGGCCTTGGTGACCTCCAGGGTCCCTGCCCGGGATGCGCGTATGGAGTCCCTCTTCAGTTTCCACCGTTCTCGCTCCACCTGTCAAAGTGTGAGGGAGAGATCATGGCTTGGGTTGGCTCCAGGCTGAAGTAGAGCTGCCCTGCTCCAGAGGAGGCCAGTGCACATCTGAACATATGTGTAAGTGGACAGAAGCCATGGGAGAAGAACTCCTGGGCCAAGGCTACTCATGCTAGGGCAACCCTGAGTACAAAGCCAGCCTGGCCTTTGGAGAGGTCAGCAAACTTCCTCTGTAGTGAGTATTGTAGGCTTTGTGGACCATTCCATCTCTCCCACAACTATTCAACTACCCTGTGTATCAGGGGAGCAGCTATAGACAATGCTTGGCTATATTCCAATAAAATTTAATTTTCAGAAACAGGCAATGGGTTGGGTTTGGTCCACAGGCTATAGTTTACTGACCTCTGCTCTGGGGGCTGCATGGGAAGGGGAGATCTATACCCACCAGACCCCAAAGGAGGGAGCTGAGGACAGCAGATGCTACTTACCTGCTCCAAGGTGGTCCGCAGCTGGATGTTGTGGTGCTGCAGCCTGCTCCGGTCAATCTCCAGCCATGCCACCGCATGCTGCAGGTGTTCGAGCCTTTGTCTCCATGGCTGCTTCTCCTCCACTCCTGAGAACTGAGGGAAAGACCTGTAAATCCCCCCTAGGCAGCCCTTTAGATAGGTAGAGGAACAGATAGAGGGAAAAGGGACAAATCTGGCAGGTCTGAGCTTCAGAAACCCAATTCCCAAGAGAAGAGGACAAGCCCCTGGACAGAAGGTCCTCCCTGGGTCATCTCTTCCCTCCAGGCTCCAGCTCACCTCCCCCAGCTGCACTCCCTGCTCTCCACTGGACACCGGTTCTGCTCTGCGGGCTGAGCCTGAGCTGTATAGACGCTCCTTCTCCAGAGCTTGCCTGGTGAGCTCCAGCTCATCCTGGGGGAAGGAGGAGTAGAACAAAATCATACCGTGCCAACTTCAAATCCATACCCACTCTACCCTCCATCCTCATAATAACCACTTCAGTTTTCTCATCAGATTATAGTCTTATTTTTCCAGGAGACTGCGCTATTTTAGTCCAAAATGTTCATTTTCTAGATGGATAAAACAAAGGAGCAGAGAGGGATCTACTCAAGGATACAAGGGTAAATAGCAAATGAGCTGGGACCAGAGTCCAGCATCTTATTTTGGAGCTCCCATAAAGCTAAGAAATAACTTGGAGCAAAGATGTGATATAGAAAGAGTAGGGACTCGAATCACACAGGGCTGGGTGTCAAGTCAACACTTACTGGCTATGATTCTGATCAAAATATGAGCTCTCCCCACACCCTAATTTCCTCACTTATAAAATGACTACCTGCACCATGAGAACAAATTAAGCCCTCAGGGTTAAATCATTTTAGATTAGTTGGGAAACCTGATGCTAGATATTTTCCAGGACCCCTGTTTCATAAATGATAATGGTCAAGAAGACGGGACAAGAGTATGGGGGTGCAGGTTGTTTGGGAGAGGAAGAGCTCAGTGGTAAAAAGCCTGAGCTCTAGAGATACATCACTCAGATCGAATTCTAGTTTTGCCATTTACTGTCTGACTTTGGAGAAGTTACTTAACCTCTCTGAACTGACATTCCTCCACTACATAATAAGGATAACAGGGCCGGGCTTGGTTGCTCATACCTGTAAGCCTAGTATTCTGGGAGGCTGAGATGGGTGGATCACTTAAGCTCAGGAGTTCAAGACCAGCCTGAGCAACAGCAAGACCCCATCTCTACTAAAAATAGAAAACTTAGCCAAGTGTTGTGGCAGGCACCTGTAATCCCAGCTACTTGGGATGCTGAAGCAAGAGAATCACTTGAGCCCATGAGTTTGAGGTTTCTGTGAGCTGTGACACCACGGCATTCTACCCAGGGTGACAGAGTAAGACCCTATCTCAAAAAACAAAACAAAAAACCAAAATAAGGACAATAGTTCCTACTTTTTAGGGCACTAGTAGAAGAAAGTAACACTGCTTGGCACATAAAATGCTTAAAATAAAAAATGACACTACTGTGATGCAGGGCTGCATATGACAGATGTCCCTGAGTGTTTGAAGGGGGGAGCAGGTGAGTTACACTCTTGAGTGAATACTGCTCAGCTACATACTTAACTCTCACTGTGTCTCTAAGAATAGGTCTAGAAATAAGAAAGAAGTTACACTTACTAGGTGCTTTTCTCCCAAGCACTTCATAGCCATTTTGGTCCAGAACCTTTATTTTATAGATGGATGAAATAAAGGGAACAGAAAGGGATCTACTCAAGGATATATGCTAACTCATCTCATGATTATCATTTCCTATTTTATAAATAAGAAATCAAGTTTCAGCGGAGTAAAGTCCCCTAGCCAGGGTTGCATAGCTAATAAACTACAGAACTAGGAGGCACCTGTGGCTCAAAGGGGTAGGGCGCTGGCCCCATATGCTAGAGGGGGTGGATTCAAACCCAGCCCTGGTCAAAAAAAACTGCAACAAAACAAAACAAACAAAAAATTACAGAACTATTTTTTTGTCTATTTGTTTATTTATTTATTTATTTATTTGAGACAGTGTCTTACTCTGTCACCCTGAGTAGAATGCCCTGGCATCTAGCTCACAGCAACCTCAAACTCTTGGGCTCAAGAGATCCCCCTGCCTCAGCCTCCCAAATAGCTGGGACTATAGGCATCTGCTTTTTTTTTTTTTGAGACAGGGTCTTACTTTGTCGCCCTCGGTAGAGTATTGTGGCATCACAGTTCACAGCAAACTCCAACTCTTGGGCTTAAGCAATTCACTTGCCTCAGCCTCCCAAGTAGCTGGGACTACAGGCAACCACCCAACGCCTGGCTATTTTTTGGTTGTAGTTGTCATTGTTGTTTTGCTGGCCTGGGCTTGGTTTGTACCCACCAGCCTCGGTGTATGTGGCTGATGCTGTAACCACCGTGCTACAGGTGCTTAGTCCCCTTTTTCTTTTGACATAGGGTCTTACTCTGTTGCCCAGGCTAGAGTGCGGTGGTGTCAGCCTATCTCACAGCAACCTCAAATCCTGGGTTCAAGTGATCCTCCTGGCTCAGCCTCCCAAGTACCTGAGATTATAGATGCCCCCTCAGTGCCCAGCTAGTTTTTCTACTTTTTTCTTTTTTTTGAGACGGAGCCTCAAGCTATCCCCCTGGGTCGAGTGCTATGGCATCACAGCTCACAGCAACCTCCAACTCCTGGGCTCAAGCGAGTCTCCTGCCTCAGCCTCTATAGGTGCTCGCCACAACGCCCAGCTATTTTTTGGTTGCAGCCATCATTGTTGTTTGGCGGGCCCGGGCTGGGGATTTGAACCCGCCACCTTAGGTGTATGTGGCTGGCGCCTTGGCCGCTTGAGCCATAGGCGCTGAGCCTAGTTTTTCTACTTTTAATAGAGACAGGGTTCTCACTCTTGCTCAAGCTGGTCTTGAACTCCTGGGCCCAAGCCATCCTCCCACGTAGGCCTCCCAGAGTGCTAGAATTACAGGCATGAGCCATCACGCCTGGCCTAAATCTAATCTCAAACACTACTTCTACTGGGAAGCCTTTGGGGACTCACTCCTGGAAAGGTTGGGCTCCAGCTCTTCCTGGAGCCTTCATAACTGCTCTTTGTGGTCCTAAAGCTCTCCCTGGTACTCCTGCAGTGTCAAGTGCCATACTGTGCTCCAAGTATGCTGAAGAGATACCCAACCTAACCTTTCCCTATTGGGCATTAACCACCATGCATCATAGTTGCTTATCAATTAGACTGAGCTCTGTGACGGAGGGACTGTGGGTGTCTTACACTCTTTGGGGGATACTGTGGGTATCTTACCTTTTTTGTATCCCCTAGACTAGCACAGCAGCTGAATCCCACTTATGTTGAAGTGGTTGTGGTATTAGCTCTAATACCCTCTGAGGTGCTATAAGACCCAGGGTGCAGGCAGAGCCTGAGCTCAGCCACATGGGGCTCTGTCACCTGCTCTTCATTCCTCTGGGAGGGACTTACCTGCAGCTTCTGTTGTTCTGAGTCCCGCTCCAGGATAGAAGCCTGTAGAAACATAGCTATCTCCTGCAGATTGCTGACACTGGCCTTGCTCTGGGCCAGGGACTGTGCCAAGTCCTGGGCCTTCTCCCTCCACTCAATCTCCCTGGCTTCTGTCTGCCTCAGGGCTGCCTGTAGCTGCTCTGGGTCCCGCTGTAGCCTGGGCCCTAAAGACTCAAAATTCAGAGATGGTTCCTCTACTGGAGAGGCCCTGTGGTGTGAGGCCTCCCTTAGCTCCAGGATCTCTTCCTCCTTTTGTGCTAGAGTCAGCTGTAGCTCCTTTAGCCTCTGATGAAGGCTCCTCATCTCTTCTTCCTCTCTCTCCTGACCCCAATTCTGCTCCTCTTGGTCCCTGTGGCCCAGATTCTCCAGTGGTTGCCCCTGTTCCTTCTGTTGTCTCAGCTCTTCATCCCTCTGGGCAAGTGCCTGCTGGAGCTGCTGCAGGTCTTCCTGATGTCGGAGACCCAGGTCCTGAATCTCACCTTCTCGCATCCTTAGGTCTTCCTCCAGCTGCAAGACACGTGCTGGGCAGGTGTCCAAGGTGGCCTGCAGTGTGGCAGTGCTGGCCTCCAGACTGCAGCTCAGTTCTGCCTCCCCAAGCAGATGCTGTTCTTTCTTCTGCAGTGCAGCCTGAGCCTTGCTGAGCGCCTCCTGCAGAGCCTCAGCCTGGCCCCTGGCAGCCTCTCCCTGATGCTGGAAGGACTTGCTTTCTACTTGAAGAGCCTCCAGCTCCTGCTCCTGTTCCTTAAGCATGGCCTTGGCTTTCAGCCAGCTGTCCTGTAGGGCCCTGGTCTCCACCTCATGCTCCTGTGCCTGCTCAGCACACTGTTGCTGGAGGGCCAACAGGGCCTCCTCCTGCTCCCGAGACTCAGCCCTCAGGTCCCCCAACACCTCCTCTAGGGCCTGCACTCGCCGTCCCTCTGCTGCCAGCTCTTCTTGGAGCCTTCGCACCTGCTCTTTGTGGTCCTCAAGCTCTCCCTGGCACTCCTGCAGTGTCGAGTGGGCTTGTTCCAGAGCTGCCTGCAGCTTGCTTGCCTTTTCCTTTGCACTCTCCTCCTCCTCCTGGGTCTGCCGCTGTTCCTGCTTCAGGGCCTCAAGTTCCTGGTCGTGCTGGGCCAGCGCCCTCTGGGCCTCTCCCAACTGAGCCTGAAGGGACTGCTCTCTAGCCTCCCTCTGCTCTCTGGCCTCCTGCAGGTGCTGCTGCAGGACCACTATCTCCTGCTCTCGCTGTGTCAGGAGTAGGCTGGTCTCTCCCACTTTCCTGTGCAGGTCCTGGAGCTGCTGCTCCAGCTGGTCCTGGTGCTCCTGAAGTTGCTGGATCTGCTCCTGCTGGCATTCCACCTCCTTCTCCTTGTCACGCAGGATGAGCTTCATGTGCTCCAGGCTCCCACGCTGCACTTTACTCTGGCCCTTCCCTTCTTCTGCCCGCTCCTGCATCAGCTGCCTCTGGGAGGCCAGCTCCCGGCCTCGTTCTCTCAAGGACAGCTTGATCTGTTCTAGGTCCTCCTCTAGGATCTTAGTCTGCAGCGTTCTTTGATCTTCTAGAACCTGAATCCTCTCCTTCTGCAGCATCAGCTCCTGGTCCCTCCTGTCAAGGTCCTGAGTTAGATGCTCCTTCTGCCTCTGCAGCTCCTCGATCTGTTCTTGCTGACACTTCAGCTCCTCGTCCCTCTCCTGCAGCTCCCTAGCCAGAAGGGTGCTGTGGCTTTCCAGTTCATGGATCTGGCTGCTCTGTGCCTGCAGCTCCTGGCTCCTTTCTTCCAGGTCCAGAGTCAGGTGGGTCAAAGCCACTCTCTGCATTTCCCTCTGGCCCTCCAGCTCCTCAATCAGCTTTTGCTGGCACTCCATTTTGTGATGGTTTTCCTCCAGTTCCAGGGCCAGGCATTCTAGAGTAACCAACTGCTTTTTCAGATCCTGAACCTGCCCTCTCTGGGATTCAATCACTTTGTCCTTCTTCTCAAGTTCTACAAGCTGATGCTCCAAGATGTTCCTCTGAGTCTCCCGATCCTTCTCAAGCTCTTTGATCTGCTCGTTCTGCACAATCAGCTTCTGCTCTCGCTCCTGGACGGCCATGGGCAGGTGCTCTAGAACAGACCTACACTTCTCCAGCTCCTGAATCTGTTCTTGCTGCAGATTCACTTCTTGGTTCCTCTTTTTCAGGTCCAGGGACAGTAGTTCCAAAGCAGCCTTCTGCATTTCCCGCTGCTTCTCCAGTTCCTGGATTTCCCCCCGCAAAGTCTCCACTTCCCTATCTCTGTCAGAGAGGGTCTGGGCCAGGAGAGTCAAATTCTCTTGCAGGGCTTTCCCTTGGGCCACCTTCAGCTCGCCCTGCTCTTGCAGAGCCTGAGCTCTCTCACGTTCACTTGCCACCTCCTCGTTTTTCAGTTTCAGTGCTGAGCGAGCTGTTTTCAGGTCTTCCTCCAGGACCCCAGCAGCCTTTGCCTGAGCCTTGGCCTCTGCAATCGATGCTTGTAGATGCTCCACTTGGGCTATCAGGTTCTCCTTAGCCACCTGGAGTAACTCTTGCTCATTCTGGAAAACAAGATGCAAAACCACCTTAAACTATACTCCCCATACAGTCACTCCAACACTGGCCTTTCCCTTTCTTATTTTGTGGGACCAGCAGTGACAAGGACCTCATATATTCCATTTAAACTGATACTGTGAAAGAGCATCCCTCTGATATACCCAGGAAGACATAGTAGTACCAATGAGCCATCCTAGACTCTGGTACTTTAGGGCAAAGGATAAAAGTCTCAACCTCATGGCTGGGTGCAGTGGCTCATCCCTGTAATCCTTGCATTCTAGGAGGCTGAGGCGGGTAGATCGTTCGAGCTTAGGAGTTTGAGACCAGCCTGAGCAAGAGCAAGACCCTGCCTATACTAAAAATGAAAAACTTGCTAGGTATTACGGCAGGTGCCTGTAATTTCAGCTACTTAGGAGGTTGAGGCAAGGAGCTCACTTGAGCCCAAGAGTTTGAGGTTGTTGTGAACTGGGAGGGAGGCAGGGAGGGGTGAAGGAAGGAATCTCAACCTCAATTCAGAAAAATTATTTGAGGGATTCACTGGAACCTTAACAATGACTCTCACAGACCAGACATGGAGATAGCCAGAGGAACTGAGACTTGCTGAAGGAAGTTGGCCACATGACCATAGACCAAGGTGGGCCCAAGGGACTACTGAGGGGCAACCCCTCTGCCAAGCAGGACTGCTTTACCTGGGCTTCCATTTTTTGTAGCTCTGCTCGCTGTAGGCGACTTTGTAAAGATGCCACAGTTTCATGCAGTTCCTTCAGCTCAGACTCCAGGGTGTTCCGTTTTCCTTCCCACTTGGATTTCTCTTTGGGAAAAGGAGAAGCAGAGTGAGGCTCATGTCAGGGGTAGGGGAAAAGAGGGATGCAGAAGCAGATGGAAGATGGGGGACAGAATCGAAGGGGAAGAAGGCCAAGAAGGAGAGAATTACACGTGTCATAGAGATGTCATCTGTCTGCCAGCTGCTCCTATTTGTCTAGGCACCCTGCTGCTGCCAGCTCCAGCACTGCCAGTTCATCATCCTGACAATTCCTCATCCTCAACACAGAGAAACCCTCAGCCCTAGATTCCAGACAGGGTTTAACTCAATGACCCTGAAGGTCCTTTCCTATGACTTTGCAAAAGGCTCCTTTAGACCTGGTGGCTCTACTGGCTGCCCTCCATTGCTGCAATATGTGTGGCACCCAGCTCTATTTGTGTGGCTCTCAGAAAGCCCTTAAATGGCTTCAAAAAAGGTCCAGACCCACTCCTCAAGCTGTCCTTTTATATAGTAGCATTTTGGGCCTTAAGACTCTTCCTTTTCCTTTCTAAGTAGTCACCACCCTTTCAGCCCTTGGCTGTGGCAGAGATACATTCTACCCGAATTCCCCCTCCTTGCTTTTTCCTAAATAAACTCATAATTCTTCTGTCATCAAATGCTAATTTTCACGACACAGTGGGATATGATAAAATAAATAACATAGATAAATGACAAAAGATAAGAGTTTTATCATGTTTTCATAGTCCTAGCCTTGGGCCTCAAGTTTTTTTCTTTAATCTCTGGCAGAAAAAGAAAATGGAAGTCCAGCTTTCCTTTTTTTTTTTTTTTTTTT
>NW_003852420.1:17373482-17406098 GCF_000181295.1 Otolemur garnettii | reverse complement strand
TGCCATCCTTGGTATATGGGGCTGGCGCCCTACTGACTGAGCCACAGGCGCTGCCCCAAGCTCTCCTTCTCTTGATTCACCAAATGTGTTCCTCCTAATCCCATCCTCCAGGATGGCTCTCAAAGGTTAAGCAAAGCAGAAAAATAGCTCAAAGGAGTTATCACCGTGTGGAAATGCCTCTAGATATTATCTCATAGTTATAGATTAAAAAATAAAAGAAGTGACATGAAGGCTATGTTAACCAGTTTGATGAAAATATTTCAAATTGTATATAAAAATAGCACACTGTACCCCATGACAGCATCAATGTACACAGCTATGATCTAATAAAAATAAAAAAATAAAAGGAGTGGCTGGTAGGCCTTTTCCTACCACTTCTGGGCTTCCAATTCACCCTCTACCTCTCTCCAAATCTCCCTGCCTGCCTTGTGCTCCTCACCTTTCTGGTTCTGGGAGAGCTGTCTCTGCAGATCCTGTAGCTCTGCGTGGACCTGGCTCTTCTCAGCCTCAGTATCAGTTAGACGTTGTTCCAGCTTCTGGACCTGATCCCTCAGAACATCCTGGGAAAGGAAGGGTGTGGCTAAACTCAAGTTCCTTATTTCCATCCCAGCCAGGACCAAAACTCTCTCCTCACCCTCAGCCTTGGGGGTAACCTGCCATCGTGAACCTACTCCTAAGTTGCTGGGTTATGTACATTTGACCTCAAGAGCATTTAGCTCCTGAAGACAGGCTCTGCTTGAATTGGCAGGAGCCGAGAATCCCCCATCTGACCTGTCTTTTCAAACAGAAGTTGGGTTCAAAGTCTCTTCCCGCCCCAGCCTCCTACTTCAAAGCTTAGCCCAGGGCGGCTCCTGTGGCTCAGTGGGTAGGGCGCCAGCCCCATACACTGAGGGTGGCGGGTTCAAACCCAGCCCTGGACAAACTGCAACCAAAAAATAGCTGGGTGTTGTGGTGGGCGCCTGTAGTCCCAGCTATTCAGGAGGCTGAGGCAAGAGAATCGCCTAAGCCCAGGAGTTGGATGTTGCTGTGAGCTGTGTGACGCCATGGCACTCTACCGAGGGCAACAAAGTTAAGACTCTACCTCTAAAAAAAAAAGCTTAGCCCAAAGCCCACTTCATCCTTTCTTCTGACCCTCCCCCACATCAGAATGAATTGCCCCTTTTTTCTAGCTCCAAGAGTCCATCTTTGCATGTATTATTGACCTAATTAATTCCACTAGTTCTGCTTTCTATGAGAATGCAGAACTACCTTGTCAGGAACCTTCCTAAAGGTGCTGATCAAGTCTTCCTCCCATACAGGCAGCAGTCAGCTTGTATTCAAGTGGGGTGGAATTTGTGGGACCGTTAGCTCAGTCTTAGACCTAGAATGCTCCTATAAATGGCAAACTCAAACCTCACATCTCCAATTTGTCGAGTTTCTTTTGGAGGCTGTGTTATTCATGACTGAGAAAAATGAGGCCAAATACTACAGATCTGTACAGGGTTTCATACTTTATCAACTATGAATTCTAGATCTTCACTTGCTTAACTCTCACCACAACCCTGTAAGGCAGGTACTATCTGCCCTACTTTGCAAGTAAAAGCAAGGCCCAGGTAACCCAAATGCTTTATTCATGGCGGTTGGGTGGTAAGTGATAGAAGTGGAACTCATCCCAACTTGATGTAAGGAATAAAACAGGTTAAACCACTTCATGCTTCTTTGTCTCATACTTTTTGAAGGAAGTGAAGAATTCAGGGAAAGAGAGCAGAGAAACATACCCGGGCCTGCTGAGTCTTCTGCAGATCTTGGTGAAGCTTGTGGAGGGCAGCTGCTACTGCCTCAGCTGAGAGAGGAATCAGGAGGGGCCCTCTTTTAAAGAGGCTTCTAGCTCCATTCTGTTCTGAAAAAATGAGGAAAAATCTCCTTACCTGGCTGCTGCCATGAAAAAAAAAAATAGCTAGACCTCCCTGGACATGGCTTTATCTTTCCCACTGGTCCCTTTTCTCCATGAAGAACTCCTCAGCAGTTCACTCATCACGTTTTCTGTGTAGCTACGTGCCAGGCACTATGGTGGGCACTTAGACAGCTACTGTTTGTTATGCACGTTAAGTGCCCATCTGAAATCTCATTAACGCCTTAGTAACATCCTGGTGCAGGTACTTTTTTAACAAGCTCATTTTGTAGCTGAGGAAAATCAAGCTCAGAGAGAACAGGTGACTTGCCCAAGAACACACAGCTAGCAAATGGCAGAGGTGGGGTTCAAATTCAGAATTAATTTCAGAGCATATGGCCTTCATCTTGAAGCATTATTTATTACCTAAGGAACTGTATTCCCCTCTCCTCTTCCCTAGGAGCTAGCCCTGGCTTTGGCCCACAGGTCTTAGTTCTTGGGTGACTGCCTCACCTGGCTCAAGACCCCAGAAGGAGGGTGCAGAGTCTCCCCCACCACTCAGCTCAGGCCTGCTCTCACAGACAGACCCCAAGGCTCGCTGCAGGACAGAGTAGAGGCTGGCCAGCTGGGCCTGGGCCTGATTCCCAGGCTGCTGCTCAGCAGCCAGCGCCTGCAGCTGGCTCTCTGTGCTGCGCAGGTGCAGCTGTAGTTGGGCTGCCTTGGCTTCCTGGGCCCACAAGGAAGCTCGCAGTTGCTGCTCCGTGATCTGAGATGCCTCCAGCTCCTCCAGCAGCCGTGCTTCCTGGGCCAGAAAGTCAGCCTCCTTTTCCTTCACCTCCTGCCTCAGTAATTCCACCTGCCAGGGAGGAAGTGAACATGTTCTGAGCAAGGAGTGGATACCTTCTCCTCAGACCATCTCAAACCTGACCCCACTCAATCCCTGGATTTCAGCAGGCTCAGCTCTCCAGCACGGAGAGGGGCTCTGAAATGAGTATTATCCTAGATCTAACACCTGGCTGCCTACCAAGCCCAGACACATGGGCTCGGGCTATGCCAATGGGTTTTGGCTCTGGTATCTTGGGCAGATAATGCCAACTCCCTAAAACCCTGACAGTGAACCTAGTAAGACCATTCACAATAACAATGATCACCACTTATTGGATATTTATCATGTTCCTGACAACTTATATATTCCTATAATATATTCCTTCCATCTTTGTTTTATGGAAGAAACCAATGCTCACATATCTTCGAAGCAGTAGAGCTGGCAGGCAAACTCAGGACTAAAGTCCCACCTTTCCTCTGTACCTGAGGTCTGGGGTCCTGAGGTGAGGAGACTCTGAGTCCCTGCAAATCCTCTTGCTGCTGCCTACCTGATCTGAACTTGTTGCTCAAGTCCTCTGCTCTATCTTGCCAACTAGACCAAGCATACTTGCCTAAGCGTGACCCAGACCACGTGATCTCTGTGTTTGGGGCATTATGTTCTGGGTTGTCAGGTTTCCTATAGGAGCTACTCTGATCTCTAGGTCAGGTTCCAAACCCCCACCTGCCCAGTCCTGGCTTCCTGCTCCTGCCAGGGTTGTTGAGGTGTCAACCTATCCTGTGATTAGGAAAAAGAGACAGGTCCACGAGAAGACTCTGAACAATCAACCTACCACTCCAAGAGGCAGGGCTCATAATCAAACGAGAGGTACCTGGGCACTAAGCTCTTTCTGCCCTCCCTGGGCCTCCTGCATGTCCTGGCGCAAGGCACTCAGCTCTTGTTCTCGAATTGAGTCAGCTTCTTGTAAAACAAGGAGTCTCTGTTCCTTTTCCACCAGTGACAGAGTCAAGCTAAAAATAAAGGGGTCAGAGGGCTAGGTTTAAGTTCTTCTTGGGGAATGAAGAAGTACTTTCTCATCTGACTACTCTAAACATAGCATTTATAATGAAAATAGAAATACTAATGATAATGATCACAGTAAAAGCTACCTTTTATTTTACTAAGCATTTACTAAGTGATCCTATATGCTTTGTGCATATGATGCCTCATTTCAATTTCATAGGTTATTCTTCTCTAGTAAATTTCAAATGTATCTATACAAGCACATCAAATACAAGTCCAAATATTCCCAACCCCTCTGCACTGCCCCCACCCAGTCATCTCCTACTGTGTGCCCTAGCTCAGTGAATAGTATTTCCATCCACATAGTGTCCCAACACAGAAAACTTGACCACTTATAGAGGTCTCCCCTCATCCCATTTACATCCCATCTACAACTATGGTAGAACCTCCATAGCTGGCCACTTCCCTACATTGATATCCCCTCCTTGAGCTGAACTAATTTTCTTTTTTTTTTTTTTGAGACAGAGTCTCACTTGGTCACCCTTGGTTGAGTGCCATGGCCTCATAGCTCACAATAACCTCAAACTCTTAGGTTCAAGTGTTCCTCTTATCTCAGCCTCCTGAGTAGCTGGGACTACAGGTGTCCACCACAATGCCCATCTATTTTTTAGAGGCTGGGACTACAAGCACCTGCTGCAACACCTGGCTATTTTTTAGAGATGGAGTCTTGCTCTGGTTCAGGTTGGTCTCGAACCTGTGAGCTTAGGCATTCCACCTGCCTTGGCCTCCCAAGTGCTGGGATTGCAGGTGTGAGCCACTGCGCCAGGCCTCCTGACCTAATTTTCAAGACCAGATATGTACCACATGTATGTATCAGTATAGCAGACCTAGTTCCTTATGTTGACCACCTCCATATGGTGACCCAGTTTATTATAATCCTCTAGGTGGCCAACTTATAGAGTAGTGATTTTCAACTGGTGTGGTACGCCACACTGGTATGCTGTCAGAGGACCTTAGGTGTGCCACAGAAATTTTTAAAGATCATTAATTAAATTATTTTCTAAAGAAGTTCAAAGCATGGCTGGGATTGCTTAATCTCATATGAGTTCAAGAGTAGCCTGATCAAGAACAAGACCTCAGGCTTGGTACTTATAGCACAGTGGTTATGGTGCTAGTCACATGCACTGAGCCTGGCGGGTTTGAGCCCAGCCCGGGCCAGCTAAACAACAATGGCAACTGCAACAAAAAAATAGCTGGGCATTGTGGTGGGTGCCTGCAGTCCCAGCTCCTTGGGAGGCTGAGGCAAGAGAATCACTTAAGCCCAAGAGTTTGAGGTTGCTGTCAGCTGTGACACTACGACACTATACCGAGTGCAACATAGCAAGACTGTGTCTCAGGAAAAAAAAAATAAAGAACAAGACCTCATTTCTACTAAAAATGAAAAACTGAAGCAAAAAGATTGCTTGAGCCCAAGAGTTCAAAGTTGCTGTGAGCCATGATGCCCCGGCCACTCTACCTAGGGTGACAAAGTCTCAAAAAAAAAGTTCAAAGCACTGTAAGTGGTGTATTTTTTTTTTAACTCTTTTTTTTTGATCAACATAATTTAAGTGTGCTGTGGAAGTTTAACTATAGGTTCAAATGTGCTTTGAGATTAAAAAAACTTGAAAAACACTGTATTAGAGGTTCTACTGTATATATAACTGATTCTAATTACCTTAATAACCCCTAAACTCCTGCCCTTCTCCCCTTCCTCACTTCTCTACTCTGGTTCAGCTCTAGTAACTCTTACATAGACAACTGTACTGGCTTTCTAACTTGCCTTCCTCCCCCTAATTTCATTGCCAAAAGGATGTGTCGCTTCTCAAACCCCACTAGCACTAAGAACATATGCTGCTCTTCATTCTGGATGGTTGCATGTCACTCCTGATGTTTCATGTCATTAATGTCCCTACTAACTGCTGTCCCTATCCATCATAAATGGGATTATGTCCATTTCCCTACTTAAAACCCTCCAGTAGTTTTCTGCTAAAGTTAAACTATAAACTTCTTGCAGGCCTACTAAGTCCTGAATGCTGTGAACTTGTGTAGCTCATGTCATTTTCCTCATTCCTCATGTTCCAATCATACCAAACTCTTTCAGTTTCACCAAACACTGTCGGCTTTGAGCTGCCTCAGGGCCTTTGCATATATTTCTATCCCTACTATACGGAACTCTCCTTTTTACCCCTTTTGCATGGGTGGGCTCCATTTCATCTTAGTGTTCAGCTTAAATGCAACCTCCTGCAGAATGCCTTCCCTAACAACCTTTCTAAAGTAGGTCTCAAAAAATAAATAAATAAATAAATAAATAAAGTAGGTCTCCTCTCTCTTACCCTGTTTCCTCAACACCATGTCATCATCTGTAATACAGGCAGTCCCTGGGTTATGAACAAAACAGGTTCTGTATCTGTAGGGAACAGATACATTTACCTATTACCTGTAAAACTTCTGTTCATTGGCTCGGTGCCTGTGGCTCAAGCGGCTAAGGAGCCAGCCACATACACCTAAGGTGTCGGGTTCAAATCCCCAGGCCGGGCCCGCCAAACAACAATGATGGCTGCAACCAAAAAATGGCCAGGCGTTGTGGCGGGCGCCTGTAGTCCCAGCTACTTGGGAGGCTGAGGCAGGAGACTCGCTTGAGCCCAGGAGTTGGAGGTTGCTGTGAGCATGATGCCATGGCACTCTACCCATGGGGATAGCTTGAGGCTCCGTCTCAAAAAAAAAAAAAACAAAAAACTTCTGTTCATTAAGTGCAAGTTGTAGATCAGTCAGATATTTGTAACTTAGGGACTGCCTGTAATTTGTTTTAGAGATTATTTACTTGTTGTCTCCCCACAAAATTATAAAGTCTATCGTGGTAGGGGCCATGGGTCTTGTTTATCACTGTATCCCCAACCCTGGCATAGAACCTGGTACTTAATGGGTGTTCTCAAAATGTTTATTAAATGAATAAAGCTCAAGCTTTAAAGATAGGGACCATGTCCTGTCCACACAGCTACATGTACATCCCAGAGCTGTAGACAAGAAAGGCAAGGTGGCCTAAACAAGAACTTTCTTTTTTTTTTTTTTAAATGATTCACTTTATTTATTTATTTTTTTGTTTGTTTGCAGTTTTTGGCCGGGACTGGGTTTGAACCCACCATCTCCAGCATATGGGGCCGGTGCCCTACTCCTTTGAGCCACAGTTGCCCCCCACAAGAATTTTCAATGTCAGTGACCTCTGTAGCCAGATGCAAAAGCCACCTCTGTGACCTGTCAAGCCTACCTGGCTTTCTCTGTCTCCAGCTCCTTCTGAATTCGGCTATACTCCTGGGCCTCTCTCAGCTTCTCCTGAACCTCTTGCTCAATCAGCCTCTGGGAGTCATCCTGGGCCACCAACTGAGACTTCAAGTCCTCCACCTGGAAAGTTAAGTGCATGAAGACCAAGAAGGCAGGGCAGGGAGCTGGTGGGAGGATGCTTCTCACCTAGGGTTTTAAGGTCCTGCAAGGTGTACCACAGTCAGTGGCCATTTCCAATTCTTGGGATGTTCCACCAATCCCTATACTTTTCTTCTGATCTTAACCCCCTTCCTCAAGACTGTTCAGCCTGGTCGTGTCTCCCCAGCCTCACATGTGCTGCATAAAGGTGGACACAAGTAAAAATCTTGGCTGAATATAACTACTTGAAAAGGCAAAGTGAGAGGTAAGTTACTGTGATTGCATTTTTTTTTTTTGAGACAGAGTCTCAAGCTGTTACCTTGAGTAGAATGCCATGGCATCACAGCTCACAGCAACCTCAAACTCTTGGGTACAAGTGATTCTCTTGCCTCAGCCTCCCAAGTAACTGGGACTACAGGTGCATGTCACAACGCCCAGCTATTTTTTGGCTACAGCTGTCATTATTGTTTGGCAGGCCTGGGTTAGATTTGAACTCGCCAGCTCTGGTGTATGTGGCTGACGCCCTAGATGCTGAGCTATAGGCACCAAGCCTATAATTGTATTTTTTTAAATAAAAAAATCAGACCATCATCTGGTATAGGATTCTGAGAAGGATATGCAACCTGAATAGGAAAAGGAATCTGGTATGTAAAAATAGAAGATTTATGGTGAGGATGGAAAGAAATTGCAACTGAGACTGCCTGACAAAATCTAAGTTCTGAGACCTTTATAATGAAAGGTCAGGGCTCTGTGCTCAACTCTGGGAATGCTCTAATTTTTCACTCAGTACTGTGGCCTACCACTACCCTCTGAAGCTCAGGGAGCAGGGCCAAGGATCCCCTGTTCTGCAGGAGGGAGTGGGAGAGCCTGGCTGTGCTGGGGAAGGACTGTGGGGGTGGCAGGAGGAGGGAAGGACCTGCTTCTGCAGGTCTATCTTATTCTGCAGCAGGGTGCCACTCTCTTCTCGGAGGGCAGCAAGGTCCTCTCTGTGCTGCTGGGCTGCCTCCTTCAGTGCCTGCTGAGCCTCCTGAAGCTGGGTCTGCAGCATCCCAGTGGTCTCCTGCAGAGGAATAAGACATTAGTGAGATAGGAAAGGTTTCTACTGGGGCCCTGGTCTTAAGACCCATGTTGTATAAATACTGTTTTTTTGAGTTGGCAAAGGCTGAGGCAGGAGTCCAAATCCATGCTTTTTACATCTTAACATCTCACCTCCCATTCCCTCTCCTCCCTCAGAAAGTACACTGGCTCACTCAGGTTTCCTGGTCGGGATCCATGAGTTGGTAACAGTCCCTCACCCTGACCGTTGTACCACTGTAACAGCCTCCTAACTATATTCCTACTTCCACTTGATGCCATCATCCCTTATACATACACACTCCACTAACCAACGAAAGTGTTTAAAACACACGTATATAAATCATACCCCATCCCTGCTTCTTTTCTTTTTTTTTTTTTGAGACATAGAGTCTCACTATGCCGCCCTCAGTAGAGTGCCATGGTATCACTGCTCGTAGCAACCTCAAACTCTTGGGCTTAAGCGATTATCTTGCCTCAGCCTCCCAAGTAGCTGGGATTACAGGTGCCCGCCACAAGGCCTGGCTACCACCCCTGCTTTTTAAATACTACCCAGCTAGTTTCCCACTGACTGCCCTTAGGACAAAATCCAAGCTCCTACTATGACTGACAAAGGGCTCTGACCCACCTAACACTTGCCCCTGAGTTTATCAAGCTGGAGCCAATTGCCTCCTTTCTGTCCTTGAACTCCCCAAGCCCTTTTCTGTCTGTCCCAGGGCCCTGATGATGGCTATTTCCTCTGCCTATAGTGTTCTTCAAATGGCTTTCTTTTTTAAAAAATATCTTTTTGTTTTTGGCTTGGCACCTGTGGCTCAAGCAGCTAAGGCGCCAGCCACATACACCTGAGCTGACGGGTTCGAATCCAGCCCGGGCCTGCCAAAACAACAATGACAGCTGCAACCAAAAAATAGCCAGGCGTTGTGGCAGGCGCCTGTAGTCCTAGCTACTTGGGAGGCGGAGGCAGGAGACTCACTTGAGCCCAGGAGTTGGAGGTTGCTGTGAGCTGTGATGCTATAGCACTTTACCCAGGGTGACAGCTTGAGGCTCTGTCTCAAAAAAAAAAGATATATATATATATGATATAAAAAACATAAAGTATACACATTTCAGTGATTTTTAGTATATTTGTAGAGTTGTACAACTATCACTATGACCAATTTTAGAACATTTTCATCACCCCCCAAATAAATCCCAGTCCCATTCACAATCATTCCTTATTCCCCACCATGAGTTTGCTTTCTGTCTCTATAGAGTTGTCTATTCTAGATATTTCATATAAATGAAATCACATAATATACAAGATGTGACCTCTGGTGACTGGAATCTTTTACATAGCAAACTGTTTTCAAGGTTCATCTCTGTTGTACCATGGGGTTCTCTATTTTTTTTGTTTGTTTTTAGAGTCTGGGTTTAGCTGTGTCACCCAGACTGGAGTGCAGTGGCTTGATCGTAGCTCAGTGTAGCCTCAAACTCCTGGGCTCAAAGATCCTCCTGCCTTAGCCTCCCAAGTAGCTGAGACTGTAAGCACTTACCACCACATCCAGCTAATTTTTTACACTGTTTCAGAGAAAGCATCTTGCTACGTTGCCCAGGCTGGTGTTGAACTCTTGTGCTGACATAATCCTCATGCTTCAGCCAAGCAGTGAGCAGCTAGCTTCTCTTTAACTTTCAAGTCTCAGTCAGCTCAAATGTCACTTTCTCAGTGAGGCCTTCCCTATCCACCCTGTCCAAAGTGACCTCCTTTGAATCACTTTCAATTATATCATCCTGTTTATTTCCTTTATAGCACTTAAAACGAATGGTATTAATCTCATTTATTTTGTGTCTGTTTATTGTCTGTCTCTGCCAGTAGCATGTAAGTTCTTTGAGGGCAGGGACTATGTCATGTTGACAGCTGTGCCACACTTTTATGTATTTTTCATGGGGTTAGCACGCACACAGGGCCTAGCACTTAAGAAGTGTCATAACACTACTCATTGCTGAATGGGTAAATGAATGCTGCTTTTCCTTCCCCACCCAGAACTACCCTCCATACCTGCTCCTTTAACTTCTGGACCTTCATGTCTTGCCTCAGCCGTTCCAGTTGCTGGCTGGCATCTGCCAGCTCCTTCTGGGTTTGCAGCAGTGTCTCCAGGAGAGACACTCTTTCCTTCTCTGTTTCCAGCTGCATCTGTGGAGGGATAGGAAGGGTTTGGGGTTATCATGCTCATCCACAAGGACACAAGCACATCCCCGCTGCTCTTAAAACTCTTTCAACCAGTGAAGTGGGGACTGAGGAAAAAGGAAGGTCTGCGCCCACTGATTCGGCACCAGGAAGAACAAAGATTGCCACTGGTTTGCGAGCTGACAGGATGTGGTAAAATTTAGCCCTCCCTCAGGAAGTGTGACATACTGCTGGCCCTGCAGCTAATGGTGTGTGGATCACCCTGCTCACTAGTAGTGGTGGGTAGCTACATTCTCTTCTGGAAGCCCCTCCGTGGTACCACTCTTGGGAGTAGAAAAGGAAACAGGCAAAGGTAAGAGGCCCGCAGATCGGACGTGCGGCTCCACGTCTCTTAGTATCCTACCTGGCATAGGGCGCTCTGGGCCTGGGTCCGTTCTTCTTCCCTCTGCGCCTGGATGGCCTCAATTTCTTTCTCTTGCTCTCTCAGTCTCATTTCCAGATCCATTTTTTCCCTCTCTAGGTTCTCCAGAGCCTTAGCCAGCTCCTGCTGGTGCCAGGAACGCTCTTTCTCCTGGCCACATGGAGGAAATGCTGTTAGAACCAAACGGGTGAGGAGAGGAGCAGAAAGAGAACTGGACTGGAATAAGTCTCTCTACTACTCACTAGCTGTGTGACCTCAGTACCTCTCTGAGCCTGTTTCCTCATTGCAAAGTGAGGCTAATAATCCTTGCCTTATCTTACCAAATTTTATGAGATTTATAAAAAAAAAAATCAAACAATACATGTAAAAATGCCTTCTAAAATACAACTGTCCCTCTTGTATGCTACAAACACCTGTTTTTCAAAGCAACCACATCAGGGTTGATGATTGTAACTAACCGAGGCAGCTGCCTCTGGCTCTCTGCTGCCTATTCTCCTTTGCTCACGGTTACAGAGTTGGCCCCTGACAAATCAGGCCTAGCTCAGCAAAGATGTCTCCCTTCATTATGCAAGAACTTTAGAACAGGAGTCCTAGTTCTCCCACAGGTCCACCAGTGATCTTTCCCAATCTCCCCAACTAGTTCAGGACCCTCTACTAGGTTTTCAGAATGGTGGTGAAAGGCGCCTGAGTCAGGCTGCCTGGTGACGATCTTTAATCTGCCACTACTAGTGTGACCCCAGTCAATTTCTAAACATCTCTGCGTTGTAGTTTCCTCATCTATAAAAATGACAACACTGTTGTCCTCCTAGGGTTGCTTTGAGGATTGAGATAAGTCATGTAATCACTTGGTATGTCCTTGGTATACTGCAGGCAGTCAGTATACAATAGCTAGTTTCATCATTGTATTAGTAGTTCTTGTACTTTTCTTTTAAAATGCTTATAAATTTGTGGTTATCAATTCATTTAATGGAACACCGCTAGCATTTCAGCTCCTCCTAAAACCTTCTTTAATTTTTTTGAGACAGAGTCTCATTTTGTCGCCCTTGGTAGAGTAGCATGACATCATGGCAACCTCAAACTCTTGGGCTCAAGTGATTCTCTTGCCTGAGCCTCCCAAGTAGCGGGGACTATAGGTGCCCCTCACCCCTCACAATGTCTTATTTTTAGAGACGAGGTCTCACTCTTGCTCAGGCTAATTCTGAACCTGTGAGCTCAGGCAATCGACATGCCTCACCCTCTCACCTGTAATGTTAGGATTACAAGTGTTAAAGCTCTTTCAAGACAGTCTCACTCTGTCACCCTGGCTAGAGTGCAGTGGCATCATTGCTCATAGCAACCTCAAAAACTCCTGGGTTCAGGAATTTTAGGTTGCTGTGAGCCTATGACGCCACGGCACTTTACCTAGGCCAATAAAGTAAAACTCTGTCTCAAACAGTGCCCGTAGCTCAGTGGTTAGGGCGCCAGCCACATGCACTGGGGTCGGTGGGTTCGAACCTGGCCAGGGCCTGCTAAACAACAGTGACAACAGGCTCAGCGCCTGTGGCTCAAGTGGCTAAGGCGCCAGCCACGTACACCTAAGGTGGCGAGTTTGAATCCAGCCTGGGCCCGCCAAACAATGACAGCTGCAACCAAAAAATAGCCAGGTGTTGTGACGGGCACCTATGGTCCCAGCTACTTGGGAGGCTGAGGTAGGAGACTGGCTTGAGCCCAGGAGTTGGAGGTTGCTGTGAGCTGTGTGCCACGGCACTCTACCCAGAGGGACAGCTTGAGGCTCTGTCTCAAAACAAAACAAAACAAAACAAAAACCAATGACAACAATAACAAAAAAATAGCTGTGTGTGGTGGCAGATGCCTGTAGTCCCAACTACTGGGAGGCTGAAGCAAGAGAATCACTTAAGCCCAAGAGTTTGAGGTTGCTGTGAGCTGTGATGTCACAGCACTCTATCAAGGGTTACATAGTGAGACTCTGTCTCAAAAAAAAAGAAAGATACATGGTGGATAGAATAAGAAGGTCTAACATACAACAAAACAGAGTACAGAAAAAGAGAAGTAGGAAAGAGGCTATATTTGAAGAGATAACATATAAGAATTATATAAGAGGCTGGGTGCAGTGGCTCATGTCTGTAATCCTAGCACTCTGGGAAGCCGAGGTGAGTGGCCTCAAGCTGATAGGTTTGAGACCAGACTGAGCAAGAGCAAGACTTTGTCTCTAAAAATAGCTGAGCATTGTGGTGGGCAACTGTAGTCTCAGCTACTAAGGAGGCTGAGGCAAGAAGATCATTTGAACCCAAGAGTCTGAGGTTGTTGTGAGCTGTGACACCATGATACTCTACCCAGGGAGACAAAATAAGATTCTGTCTCAAAAAAAAAAAAAAAAAGAAGAGAAATTGCAACACAATTAAACTGAGAGCTAACTTCTCAATACCAACAATCTTCAGAGAAATAACTGTCATGCTAGAATCTTAAATATGAGTTTTGCACACAGTGAAAATACCTTTCAAGAATAAAAGCAAAACAAAAACATTTTCAATTAACTGCCAACAGACCCTCATCAAAGGAAATCCTACTTCAGGCAGAAGGAACATCAATCCAATAAGGAATGGTGAACAAAACATCTGCAAATTTATAACTGCACCTAAACAAATATTGACTGTATAAAATAATAAAATTTGCACAGTTTGCAATGTTAAACTAGTTAGAACTAAACACATGGAACAAAATAACACATAAATCAGGGAGGAGCAAAGGCACGTAAAATGCTCTTAAGACCCTTGTGTCATTCAGGAAAAGTGTAAAAACACCGACTGATTTGATACTGTATTAAGTATATATTTTAAAATATTAAAGGTAAACACGGAATTTTTTTTTTATTTTATTATGACTTTTTTTTGAGACAGTCTCACTTTGTTGCCCTCAGTAGAGTGCCTTGGTGTCACAGCTCATAGCAACCTCCAGCCCTTGGGCTTAAGCGATTCTTCTACCTCTGCCTCCCAAATAGCTGAGACTACAGGCACCTGCCACAACGCTCGGCCATTTTTGGGTTGCAGTTTGGCCAGAGGCCGGGTTGGAACCCACCACCCTCGGTATATGGGGCTGGCACCCTACTTGCTGAGCCACAGGTGCCACCCTAATTTTTTAAAATTTTATCTCATCCAAAGTTGCAGGGAGGAAAAAATACAACATAACTATCCAATTTAACCCTTTAAAAGAAGTTAGGAAAGGTGATTTCCTCTCCCTAAAAGATATAAAAAGGCAGACAAATAACTTAACACCATAGAAATAAATACAAGGCTCGGCGCCTGTGGCTCAAGTGGCTAAGGCGCCAGCCACATACACCTAAGGTGGTGGGTTCAAATCCCCAGCCCGGGCCTGCCAAACAACAATGATGGCTGCAACCAAAAAATGGCCGGGCGTTGTGGCGGGCGCCTGTGGTCCCAGCTACTTGGGAGGCGGAGGCAGGAGACTCGCTTGAGCCCAGGAGTTGGAGGTTGCTGTGAGCGTGATGCCATGGCACTCTACCCAGGGGGATAGCTTGAGGCTCCGTCTCAAAAAAAAAAAAGAAGAAAGAAATACAAAATACAATGAAAATTGCAATAAAGCAAATGGACACTAAGTTATGTAAGTAAAAAACAAAAGAAACACAGTTCTGAATTGAGAAAGAATGCATCCAAGATATTCCTCTGCCCCATTTATATCTTGAGGCCAATTTAATAAGCCTGAATTGGCTGGGTGCAGTGGCTCACACTGGGTGAGTCACAGTGCCTGGGTGCAGTGACTCAGTGGCTCACTGTAATCCTAGCACTCTGGGAGGCTGAGGTAGGTGGATTGCCTGAGCTCAGGAGTTCAAGACCAGCATGTGCAAGAGCGAGACCCTGTCTCTACTAAAAATAGAAAAACTAGGTGGGCATTGTGGCAGGCATCTGTAGTCCCAGCTACTTGGGAGGCTAAGGCTTAAGCCCAAGAGTTTGAGGTTGTTGTGAGTTATGACACCATGGCACTCTACCCAGGGCACGGAGTGAGACTGTCTCCAAAAAAAGTCCTAAATCCCAGGGTCCTCTCTTAATTCTTTGTACACACCAAAACAATATCAATAATAAAAGTTAATATAGATACAGAGCTCATTATGTACCAGGAACTATTCTTATTGTTTTCCATATATTAATTCATTTAATGGCTAGAAGCTGGATTTTATACCTTGGTGACCAATTTTCACCCTAATAAGCAGCAGTATCTGGACCACAAGTCAGGAGGTGGAGCACTCACTAAAGGCCATGCCTGTCTCTCCCGTCCCCCAGCCACATCCACCACCTACCCATTTTTCCCGAAGCTGGTTCACCTCCTCCTTGTGGGCCACCTTCTGTTGCTCCAGGGCAATCTGTCCCTCTTGCTCAGCCTGGGCCAGCTGTCTCGCTGCCGTATCCCGGTCCTGTTCTGCCTGGGTCCGTTCAGTGTCCAGTTCCAGCTTCAGGCACCTCACTTCCCCTAGGATACCAGGGACTGGGTCAGGCCTCTGGGTCTCTGCCTCAGTCCTTTCTCCTAATAATATTCTCCTTCTTCTCCCTGCCTCCTGAGCAACTAACTCAGAGGCTCTGAGCCTGGCTGGATAAGGACCTCTAATAACCTCCCACACTGCCTTCTTGCCCCACCTTGGTGGGTTCTCACCTTGGATTACCTCCTTGGCTTGAGTGACAGTTTGAATTTGGACTTCCAGCTGCCCCTTGATGACCTCTATCACAGAGTTTTGTTGTTGGGCTTCAAATAGACTGCTCTCCAGTAGCTCCTTGGCTGAGCTGTGAGGTTCAGGAATCAGGAAGAGTTCTTACCCATCAAGCTCTTTACCCTTCCTCAAGAGGAGGTGGGTTCTAAGTACTGGCTCCACGGAGAAGTTAGGGGGGTTAATTATAAATTCATAACTAATTTAGAACCCACATACTTACACAGGGAGCTAAGCTTGGCTACCTCTTGGCTTGCAAATCTGTGTGCTCGGCTGCTCTGGGTCTGGGTCCTACCTGAGCTCTAGTACTTGTTCAGCAAAGTCCTGCCGGTCCCGCTCCATGGCCTGCAGCCGCACCTCCAGAGCCGCCCTCTCTCGGACTAGGGCCTCCTTCTCCTGGACTGCCCTGGCAAGCACTTCTTCCTGTCGCTTGGCCTCCTGATGCAACTGCTCCAGCTGAGCTATGGCTGCCTCCTGCTGGTGGCGTGCCTGAAAGGAAGAAATCAGTGAGATACAGAGCAGAGGCAGGATCCCCCAGGGGCTACTACTACCAGGTTAGGGCCACTGGTTCTTGGGGGATTTCAGACCCAGCTCTGTGAGCCCTGAGCATCACCCACTCAATACCAAGTGGCATTTATCTCTTTCCCTGATCAACCCATAGAGCTTCCAGCCCAGGAAGAATGTTTCCCTATGAGCAAGATCCTGTGCTAGAGATAGCAAAGGACCTGACCCTAAGAAGCTCTAGTTTTTCTGTTTTTTGTTTTTTTTTTGTGGGGGAAGGTCAACAGCTTAGAAGGCAAAAAGCTCTAGTTTTGAGAAGATATACCCATAATACCAGGAAGAAAGTGATCAGTGTCCCGAGAAAGGGACTCTGAGAAGGGCAATGATTATTAGGGCAATGAGAGGTTTGGTAGAGAAGAAAGATGACCTTTGAGCCAGGTGATTCATTGGTTCAGGAAAAGATTTACTGAGCCACTGATAGATACTGTGCTAAAAGCTGGAAGAATAAAAACAAGTAAGACAAGAGCCTTGCTTTCAAGGGACTTCTGGTCTAATGGTGGAGATAAGTAAATAGATAAATATAGTATGAAGGGTGTAGTGGTCAAATAAGCATGAAGTGCTAAACAGAGCATATAGGAGAAGCACCTAATTCAAACTAGGGGGTATATGGTAGCAGGAAATCAATAAAGGCATCCTGTAGAAATTCTTCTAAAAAATTGGATGATATACTGCAAGCTAGTAATGCTCGTTATTTCTAGGAAGCAAGACATTTTTACTTTATAAATTGTTCCTATAATGTTTTAATTTTTCACAATAAGCATGTATTACATCTGAACGTGATGGTGTCAGTTTTGCTTTCTCACCTCGTTTAGTTTCTTTTGAATTTCTTCCTTCTCTTCTCGGATTCCCCTAAGATCTGCCTGTAGCTCAACCCCAGTCTCCTCCACTTTCTGCAGCTGAGCCTCCAGGTGAGTTTTCTCTTCCAACAGGGCTTCCCTGCTCTTCTCTGCCTCCACCAGGTCCACCTGCAAAGCGTTTCTTGCCTGCTCTGCTGCTTCCATTCTGCTGCACACAGTCTGGTTCTCTTGCTCTAACTACTGACCAAAGAGGGAAGGGAGTACAGGACATCAAAGACAAACGGTTACAGTTTAGGGATCAAGTAAGAGACTGAAATCCAAGCGAGGTAAGAATCTGTTCTCTAAACGGATCCATGTCCAGAGGAGGACAATCCATTCATATGATTTAGTGCCTATATTCGAGGTACTAGGCAGGCTGGATACTGGGGACAAAAATATAGGAGGCAAAATCCTTCTCTCGAAGAATTCAGAATAACAGAATACAGGACATCTCTGGGACTGAAGGGCACAGGGATAGCAAGTTTACCTTGCTAAAATTATAAATTAAATTTGTAACCTATAGAGAAGATTCTTTGGGATTTAGGCTCTTCAGTACATCTTTTTCTGGTGATTACTATTATCTCACCCAATGGGATTAAAAACCTAGTCTTCCTGAGGGGTGCGAGTGGCTCAAAGGAGTAAGGCACTGGCCCCATATACTGGAGGTGGTGGGTTCAAACCCAGCCCCAGTCAAAAACTGCAAAAAAATCCCCAACAACAAAAAAAACCTAGTCTTCCTTCCAGAGGGCATGGGCCACTTCTCAGCCCTGGTGATTTTCCCTGAAGGGCCAAAGGTAGTTCTACCTTTATTGTGGAAAGGGAATATTTCTAATGGCTAAGCCTAATCCATATATTCTTTGCTCTCCTCTGAACTGTAAATGTTCCTTTTGCTCATTTCAGAACCACCTTTTGGAGCTGATCTATCTTGGGCTGATCCTTTAAGGCAGCGGTTCTCAACCAGTGGGTTGTGACTCCTTTGTAACAATGAAAATATATCACGGCATTAGGAAGGTTGAGAACCACTGCTTTAAGGACTCTGCCCAGCCACGGGCATCAGCTTCACCTGTCCCTGGCTTGTGCTCAATCAGGGACCACCTTACTTCAAGGACCAGGGAAATCCTTGCTCACCTGGAGAAGCTGCTGGTTCAGTTCAACTTTATCTAAGGCTAAAGCCTCATTTAAGGCACTGAGTTTGACAGCTGCTGCCCGAAGATCAGCTACTTCTGCCTTCAGGCTGTTCTCAGAACTCGACAGCTCTGCAATTGACTGCTCTGCCTAAAAACAAGAGGGTCAAAGAGTTTCACGTTTCCAGTTTTTATGCAACAATAAACAGTTCACATTCCCAATACCCATTGCTTTTTTTGTATGAAGATCAGTTAACACTCCATTCCCTCTCATACATTCTAAACAAGTTTTCCCTTCATTCATTCATTGATTAAAGAGTAAGACAGGAGCTCATTTTATAAATATATGGATATAAGAATGCATAAACAACTATAATTGTAAAGACATCATAGAAAATGTAAGCACTAAGTGCTCTGGGAACTCAAAGAGTCAAAAATGGCTGATAGAGGAAATGACAATTACATTGGGTATTGAGAAGTGAGGAACAGTTTGCAGTTAAAGGGGGAGGAAAGAAGCAGTCCAGGAAAAGGGAAAAGTAGAGCAAAGTATTAGGGTCACGAAAGAACATGGTATAACTGAGAATGAGATGTGGCAGGAGCAAAGGATATGAGGAGTCAGGATGGGGTTTTGAAATGGAAAGGCTAAAAACACAGTTTGAGACAGATGACAGAGGTTTTTTGTTGTTGTTTTATTTTTGAGATGAAGTCTCACTTTATTGCCCTGGCTAGAGTACAGTGGAATAATCACAGCTCACTGCAACCTCAAACTCCTGAGCTCAAGTGATCCTTCTGCCTCAGCCTCCCAAGTGACTGGGACTACAGGCACATGCCATCACATCTGGCTAATTTTTTTATATTGAGTAGAGATGGGGGTCTCACTCTTGCTCAGGTTGGTCCTGAACTCCTAACCTCAAGTGATATTCCCACCTTGGCCTCCCATAGTGCTAGGATTATAGGCATGAGCCATTGGTTCTGGCCAACAAAGGGCTAATTAATGTGGCACCACAAAACTAGACAGCCATTGAATGGTTTTAAGAGAATGACATAATATACTAGTATAAAGTATAAAAACTTATACTTTGGAAAATGCAGTCTAATTCGAATACAGAGGGCACGTTGGAGGGGGAGGACCCAGAAATAGACCAGTAACTGAGGAAAGAAATATGAGGAGTTATGGCTTGAAGGTGAAGAATGAAGCAGTCTGATGGTCCTTTCCGGGGAACACACCATTTTAAGCTGCCTACCCAGAAAGTAAGAAGAGGAGGCCCACGCACCCTAGCCAGCGCTGCAGTCACTTCTGTTTGCTCTTGCCGTAGCAACTCCCCATCTAGGCGACTTGACTCCAAGGCTTCCCGAAGAGTGATCAGTTCACTGAGTGATTCTGACTGCTTGGCTTCCAGGCCCACCAGCATCTCCTGACTTAAGAAGGGAAGGAGAGGAGTCTAGAGGAAGTCTTAGGGACTGGCTATGACCCAAACGGTAATTACCTTTGCTATGCAACAGAATGAGGAAGGTCTCCAAAAACTGATAAGGAAAGATCTCTAAGGCATTTCAAGTGAAAAAAAGCAAGGTATAGAATCGTATATATAATGAACTACCTTTTATGCAAGAAAGGAAGAATAGGCTTGGCGCCTATAGCTCAACCGGATAAGGCGCCAGCCACATACACCTAAGGTGGTGGATTCGAATCCCCAGCCCAGACCCGCCAAACAACAATGATGGCTGTAACCAAAAAATAGCCGGGCGTTGTGGCGGGCGCCTGTGGTCCCAGCTACTTGGGAGGCGGAGGCAGGAGACTCGCTTGAGCCTAGGAGTTGGAGGTTGCTGTGAGCTGTAATGCCACGGCACTCTGCCCAGGGGGACAGCTTGAGGCACTGTCTCAAAAAAAAAAAAAAGAAAAAAAAGAAAGGAAGAATATATGCTTATATTTGCATGAAGTAGTACTGGTAACATAAACAAGAAATTAATTAATACTGCCCAAGCATAGTGGTTCATGCCTGTAATCCCAGTACTTTGGGGATGGAGTCTCATTTTGTCACCCTTGATAGAGTGCCATGGCGTCATAGCTCACAGCAACCTCAAACTCTTGGGCTCAAGTAATCCTTTTGCCTCAGCCTCCCAAATAGCTGAGAGTACAAGCACCTGCCACAACACCCAGCTATTTTTTAGAGACAGGGTCTTGCTTTTGCTCAGGTTGGTCTCAAACTCCTGAGCTCAGGTGATCCATCTGCCTTGGCCTCCCAGAGTACTAGAATTATAGGCGTGAGCCACTGTGCCTGGATAATCCCAGTACTTTGGGAGGCCAAGGCAGGAGGACTACTTGAGGCCAGGAGGTTGAGACCAACCTGGGCAATATAGCAAGATTCTGTCTCTACAAAAATATTTTAAAAATTAGCTGGACAGGGTGGCACATGTCCATAGTCCCAGTTACTCAAGAGGCTGAGGCAGCAGAATCACCTGAGTCCAACTTGGCTCTGGGTGCAATCAACTATGATCATACCACTGCACCCCAGCCTCGGTAACAGGGCAAGACCCTTTCTCTAAAAATTAAAAAAAATAATGAATAATGATTAGGCTCGGTGACCCTAGCACAGTGGTTATGACACCAGCCACATATACTGAGGCTGGTGGGTTCGAACCCAGCCTAGGCCAGCTAAACAACAATGACAACTCCAACAAGTAGCCTGTAGTCCTGGCTACTTGGGAGGCGGAGGCAAGAGAATCGCTTAAGCCCAAGAGTTTGAGTTTGTGAGCTATGACGCCATGGCACTCTACCAAGGGTGACAAAGTGAGACTCTGTCTCAAAAAAATAAAAAAGAAAAGGGAAAAAAAAAAAAGATTACCTATATAAGGACGGGAAATGGGATGAAGAAAGTGCAAATGGGAATGAGACTTCTCTGTATACCTTTAAAATAGTTTTAACTTTTGAATCATACAATTATATTATCAAGTGAGACAAATTTAAAAATATATAATCATCTCTGTAGATTGTCTGCTCTACCCTCTGGTACATGTGATACTGCTCCTAGTACAAGTCATGACACATATGTCAGTCCTTCAAGTTTCTACTTTTTTTTTTTTTTTTTGAGACAGAGCCTCAAGCTGTCCCCCTGGGCAGAGTGCCGTGGCATTACAGCTCACAGCAACCTCCAACTCCTAGGCTCAAGCGAGTCTCCTGCCTCCGCCTCCCAAGTAGCTGGGACCACAGGCGCCCGCCACAACGCCCGGCTATTTTTTGGTTGCAGCCATCCTTGTTGTTTGGCGGGTCCCGGCTGGGGATTCGAACCCGCCACCTTAGTGTACGTGGCTGGCGCCTTAGCCGGTTGAGCTATAGGCGCCGAGCCTCAAGTTTCTACTTTTCAGGCCTACAAGGCATGCGCCAGGAAGGAGGGCAAATATGAAGTAAATACATTACCAAATATGAAGTAAATACATCCATGCTCCCAGCTATTTATTTGTTTTTCTGGGATAGTGTCTTGTTCTGTTGTCTAGGCTAGAGTGCAGTGATATCATCATCACTCACTGCAACCTCAAATTCCTGGGCCCAAGTGATCCTCCTGCTTCAGTCTTCAGAGAAGCTAAGCCTACAGGCATATACCACTACACCTGTTGATTTTTTGACTGGGTCTCTCTAAGTTGTTCAGATTGGTCTCAACTCTTGGCCTCAAGTGATCCTCTTGCCTTGGCCTCCCAAAGTGCAGGGATTACAGATATGAGCCACCACGCCTGACACCTGCTCCCAGTAATTAAAGATATGTCAGTATACCAGGTTTTACGTTGGCATTTTCCAAAACACTGCTCTAATTTTCCCAACAATCCTTCAAGGTAAGTATTACCCACCATATTTTACAAATAATATAATCTTTCTAAATGACAGAGCCATAATTCAAACCAAGCTTTTGTTCAGCTCTAAAATCTTTGCTGCTTCTGTGACATCATATAGGGGAATTTACTGATTAGCTAGGTCCTTTTACTTTGGATTTCCCTTTTTTGAGACAGAGTTTCACTCTGATGCCCTAAGTGCAATGGCATCATTTTAGCTCACTGCAACATGAAACTCTTAGGCTCAAGCAATCCCCCTGCCTCAGCCTCTCAAGTAGCTGGGGTTACAGGTGAGTACCAACCATGCTGGCTAATTTTTTCTATTTTTGGTAAAGATGAGGTCTCGCTTTTACTCAGGCCAGTCTTGAATCCCCGAATGAGTTCAAGCAATACTCCTGCCTCAGCCTCTGAGTGCTAGGATTACAGGCGTGAGCCACTGTGGTGGCCTGGATTTCCACCCCCCAACTTTTTTTTTAATTAAATCATAGCTGTGTATATTAAAGCAATCATGTGGTACAATGTGCTGGTTTTATATACAATTTGAAATATTTTCATCAACTGGTTAACATAGCCTTCATGGCATCTTCTTAGTTTACTGTGTTAAAACATCTGTATTCTCCATTTAATGGATTTCCCTTTCTTGACCAGCTTATTTCCCACAACTTTCTGGTATAAATCCTACCTTTTAGCTAGCCCCAAACATACCGTGAACCTTGCAGCTCCTTTTCTTTGCTGGGCTATTCCTTTAGCCTTTCTGCTGTTCTCTACCAGTCGAAGCAGGTTAAGACCAAAGCCCATCCTTTAGTCTGTAAAGCTTTTCCTGGACGTCAGTAACTGTTACTCCTATGTTCCCAAAGGACCTGGCCTGAAGCTCTATTTAGCTCATACTTTATCTCGCCTCATGTCACAGTTGTTTACTTGTCTGTCTTCTCCAATAGACTGCTAGGTCCTTGAGATCAGGGCCTGTGTCATAATCTTTTCTGTATTCCCCATAGTGCCTCATCCCTATGGGTTTGGCTCAGCAGTCTTTCTTGACTTTTCTAGAACTTACTGTATTTGTCCTGCAAAGGAAGAAGCAATAAGCTAATCTGAACCCACTACATGCCAGGCTTCTGGGTACTCCACTTTCCAGTAGAGGGGAGTAGTTAGGGGAGGGTGTGCAATGAAGGAAGGCCAGCCCTAGTGAGGAGATGGTTTACTTACAGGCGTTCCCGCTCCCGGACAGCCAGGTGCAGCTCTTCTTGCTGCTCCTCCTTCTCACCCTGAGCGGAGTCCCCCTGCAGCTGAAGCTCCATGTTTGTCCTTCGCAGGCGCCACGCCTCCTGCTCCAGCACCTCCAGTTGCTGCTGCAGCTCTTCCCTGGCCTTCTGCAGGAGCCCTCGCTCCCTGGAAGATGGAGATCAGAGAGCAGAAATCATGGCACCTAAAATCTCTGCTGGAAGCAGACATCACAGAGTCAAAAGTGCCTGTTTCTTTTCAATATCCCACCTTTCCTTTCAAGTGAGGAACCATTCTTTCATAATCACAAAGACCCAGGACACAATAATTTGTTGGGCAGAAACAGCAGAACACAAGGTAAAGCAGCCCTGAACAGCCCCAGGTCTCAGGGAAAGCAGGATCAGCCAACCAAAAATCCTATGAAGTGGGAAAATGGCTGGATGAGGACTGGGAACAGGGGTGGAAGGGTGGGATGACATCCCATCTGCTCACTTGCTGAGAGAGTCCACCTCTCCTTGGAGGTCCACAGTCTGCCCTGCCAGAGTATCCCGCTCCCCAGTGAGCTTCTGCAGCCGCTGTCTCAAGGCTTTGCCCTCTTCCTCCCACTGATTATGCTGCTGCTGCAAGCAGCTCACAGCCTCTTGGCAGCCTGAAAGCTGCTGGCTTAGGTCCTATGGAAGGAAAGCAATAGATACCAGATGATGAGCAAGAAGGAAAGGGCAAAGGAGGGATGTCAAGGGGATGGACAAGGAGGTTAGGGGCTGGTGCTACAGGGCAAGTTGCAACTAGAGAGGTTACCAGTTGAGAAGACAGAGGACCAGAGGTTATTAGGTTTCTGTGGCTCTGAGTCTTAGAGTTCATCATCTCCAAATATACAGTGGCATTAGGGGATGGTAAGTATACCTGGGACCCTCAGAGTTGTACCTATCCATATTCTCCCAGGGCTCTGGTCTCCAGTCTTTGAATGGTGCTATACAAAGACTACATGCAAAATGAAGCATGCCACTGGCACAGAAAATGTGCTGGTTATTCATAAGGACAACTGGGAAGACATAGAGATTCTTTTGGATAGTGACAAAATAACTGACAATTTGTCAACATAGAGAATGGGGCACTCCAGGCTAGGGAGGTACCTGGGGCATAAATAAATTTAGACATCCACTCCTCATAACTAAGGATGAATGCTGCGGGTTCTCACCTGTACAGCCTGGCGTCTCTGAGTCAGCACTGAACGCACCAGAGTAAGAGTCTTGTCTGGAGCCTGGGAATCAAACTGGGAGAAGCCACTAGAGTTCAATTCCAAAGAGCTCTTGTGACCAGAGCCTTGGGCCATATTGTCCCCTTCTTCCATCATGACCTGAAACCCAACACAGTGGGGTCACCACCCTACTGATCAAGTGCTAGTGTCCATACACTACAGCCTGGACAAAGCTGACATTTTCCTTCTTAGGTCCTCTCCCTAAAGGTAATGAAGAGCATATCTGAGAGCAAAAGAGGCTGGTTCCTTTTTTGAGGACGAGAAGGAAGGAGAGGCTATTGAGGTAGCAAACACCAGATTCCAGCTCTGCCTAAGAATTACAGCTGGCAATAGGAAAGGGGCCTGGCCCACCAGACAGTGATCAAACAAGAACCTCCTAGGGTTCTAATCTTCAAACATACCCAGAGAACGTACTCCCATAAGACCCTAAGCCCAAACACCCTAGAGACTAGAAATCTAAGCATGACTGAGAGGATACAAAGACCTGGGGAGAGGAATGAGACATGCACAGGAGGTTTTCCAGTACCTGGGTTATATCCTTGATCACCTGCTGTAAAGACAACTTCTCCTCCTGGACATTTCTACTAAGAGATGCCTCATGCTCCATTAATTCTGCATGATTTGTTTCCTGAACAGGGAACACAACAGAACCTCAGAGCAAACTCTCAAAAGAGGACTTATAATTCCAAACCCCTCAAAGTCTCATTCTATCTGTTCTGTTAGCTCTACTTTTTCCTTAACCACATATGAATGCTACTTGTTGTCAAAGGAGTCTAAAGACTGTGACATGTGGTGATTAAAAGATTTTAGATAAAATGATTACAACTTCTAAATTGGACTGTCTAGATTAGAATTCTTGATCTGTCATTCATTAGCTTGGTCATTTAGGCAAATGCTTCTTTGAACTTCCTTCTCTTTAAAACAGGAAGAATTAACAGCAACTACTTCACATCTTGAAGCTTAAATGAAAAAAAAATGCATGTAAACTACTCAACATAGCGCCTGACATGAGGCAAATGTTCAACAACTGTGAGCTGTTATTGGGTGGGGTATGGCTGCTATATCTGCACAGTAAAGTGATGCTTGGACATAAGGCTAAACAAGAGGCACCTCTAGCCCCAAAGCTAGAAATAATCTTGAAGACTCAAGATTTCCTTTCTTCCTTCCTATCCTATTTGTGTTAGTGAAAGCCTAAAGACATAGACCTGCAGCTATGTTTTATTTGGCCTCTATAACATTCATAGATTGAAAGATTTTAAATACAAATATTTAAATATTTCTGGCTTCTTTCAAAAAGTTAACATATGGGCCACCTCCAGCCCCTATTCCTACATGGCAACAATTCACTGAAGTTGATGCCTCCTCTGGATGAGACAGTTAGTCCCTACCACTCTTCCTGGTATCCTTTATACTGAGATTAAGTGTTCCCTGCAGTATTGAAAACTAAATTGGATGCACTGGAAAAGCAGGATTCTTACAAGTGAACCCGCTTTGTTCACTTACACCACCTGACCCTGTTGATCTCTGAATTGGCAAATTTCTAATAAAAAATAATCAAAAAATCACAAACAAGTCTGGCTCCCTGTTGATCCCAGCTTAGATCAGAAAACTAGGGGTGTGCATATGGATGGGGGTTGAGAGGTAAGATCTGAAAATTCATGAAGATAAAAGGAAACATGGAATCAAGCCAGAGGTTCTAAAATCCAACCTTGGAGAGAATCCTTTGGATATCACCCCTGGCAGATGTTAAGCCAGTGACCAAAACCTCACTGCTTCACAAAACAGACTGCTCAAATATTGAACAGCTCTAGCTGGGAGACAAACTCTACTACCCTATAACTTCAAGCCACTGACTGGTTTTTCCCTAGAAAACATTAAATGAGTCAACTCTCTTTTTCCTATTGTCAGTTCTCCAGATATGTTAAGGCAGCAATCACGTCATCTTCAGGGACCTTCGAAGGGCCTCAAGCCCTTTCTTCTCCAGGCTAAACACTGCCATATGCTCTTCAGTTATTTCCCATATAACCAGGTAGAGAGGTTTTTAATCTCTCCACTATCCACTTTCTAGTGACTTGCTAATTTATCAATATAATTCTTAATGTATACATTAAATATACATTAATGTATAATGCAAATTATGACATAGTACACACATGTGCCATTGTAGTTTCCCTCGGAATACAGTAGGTATAGTTGACAGTTAATATTTATTTATTTATTTATTGCAGTCTTTGGCCGGGGCTGGGTTTGAACCCACCACCTCCAGCATATGGGGCTGGTGCCTTACTCCTTTGAGCCACAGGCGTCACCCGACAGTTAATATTTACTGAATGAATAAATGAATGATTTAATTAATTTTCAGATTCAGTCAAAATTTAGTTTTTAGCTTAAGAGTATTTCACCTAGGAACATTTAACTGGTGCACTATCTTTTCATACAGGACAAAGAACCTACAAGCCTATTCTCAATTCCTTTCCAGAACAAAGGATCATGTACCAGGATCTCCATTGTCTCTCTCAGAGCCTTTACCATCTTTTCATAGTCTTCATTTTGCTTCTGAGACTGGGTCAGCAGAACAGAGAGCTCGGTCACCCTAAAGAGAAGAGCACAGCACCATCACCTGGGCAGCCAAACCATGTGCACAGAGCTACTATGCGGCACACCCCAGCCCAATAACAGACACTCCCCCTGCAGCCTTCCCAGAATCTCCTGGATACCCCCAGCCCTCTGCACTCCCTGAATACCACATGATGCTGTAGCCTTCAACTGAGAGGGAAGCAAAAAGCCACTCAGACACATGCAGGCATTTACCACATCTCAGGGCTGGAACACGTGTCTGGGGGCCCGAGAGCTGAAGGAAAGCCCTGGCCCAGGCCCTTCCAGGCCTCGCTTGATCTTGAAGTCAAGCACCCTGAAGCCAATTAAGAACATCAGAATTGCCACATGGGATAGTCCCAAGGTCCCTCCAGCCCAAGATTCTGACTCTGATAGGGAAAAAGGAGGGGGTAATTTGGAGAAGATTAGGGTCAACCTTTTTGATATTAACATCAATGTCCAGTGAAATCCCCAAACATCTTTATCACTTAACACTGTAGTATGTATCATGGAGCTTTGCTCTTGGTATTACATGGGTGGATAAATATTCTTGAATGAATATCACCTAGGAATTTGTATTTTTTTTAAAGTCTTAATAATTTGGTTCAGTGCCCATAGCTCAGTGAGTAGGGCGCCAACCATATACACGGAGACTGGCAGGTTCCAGCCTGGGCCTGCTAAAAAACAATGACAACTGCAACCAAAAAATAGCCGGGTGTTGCTGTGGGGGCCTATAGTCCCAGCTACTCAGGAGGCTGAGGCAAGAGAATTGCTTAAGCCCAAGAGTTTGAGGTTGCTATGAGCTGTGACACCACGGTACTCTACCAAAGGTGACACGGTGAGACTCTGTCCCAAAAACAAAAAAAGTCTTAATAATTTTATTCTCCACTATCTCTAAGAGCCTTAATTCATGCATGGTCATTTATTTAATTATAGTATCATTCAACGAACAGTTATGGAGTATCTTACTATATAGCATATGAAATGCAAAACACTAGAGACATAAAACTTACTAAGACATCATCTCTTTGTGTTTCTTGGTGTCTCAAAAAGCAAAAATAAAAAAAATAGTCCTGCAATTTGTGCATACCACCAACAGGTGAAGACAGAAACCTAGTCATGTTTTAGTTTATGTCATGAGGCATAAACTAAACTTTGCCCTGAGATTTAATGGGGCTGTATGTTCCTGCCTTCTTATCACCATTTTTTAAAAACCTACTTCACTATAATCCCCAAATTAAAACAATCTAACCAAAAAAAAAAGAAATCTAAATAATTAAGGAGATCAATGCCATAACAAGCTGGTAAAAAGAAAACAGGGGCATTACTTAGCAGGCTACTGGTGTCAGAGAAGGCTTCATAGAAGAGGGGGCATTTCAACTATGTCTTGAAGGATAAGACAGAGAGAAAAGGGAGGGAGGCATTTCAGGCTAACGCCAGCTTGTATGAAGACAGGGAAGCACTGGCTCGGCCCCTGTAGCTCAGTGAGTAGGGCGCCGGCCACAACACACCAACGCTGGTGGGGGTTCAAGCTCGGCCCTACTAAACAACAATGGCAAATGCAACCAAAAAATAGTGGGGCATTGTGGCTGGTGCCTGTAGTCCCAGCTACTCAGGAGGCTGAGGCAAAAGAATCACTTAGCCCAAGATTTTGAGGTTGCTGTGAGCTGTGATGCCACTGCACTCTGCTGCGGACAACATAATGAGACTCTGTGTCAAAAAAAAAAAAAAAAAAAAAGGGAAGTGCGGAAGAGCTTGGCTGCTCGGAGGATGACAAGTAGTTTGGTGTTGATAGAGGACATAGTCATAAATCAGCAGGAGAGAAACTGAGCTGCAGGATAGTCTGGGGGGAGTTAGTAACATGCCCCAGCTATGGCATCAATTTTCAAACTAGATTACCTCTGGAATATCTCTTTTCCTTCTCATAGTAAAAATGTTCTTGGCATCTCCCTTGCCTATTCCTAACTCACTGAGGGAGTCATCTTTCCCTCAGTAAATCCTTCCTGGCACCCCAAGGCTCTCTTACCGGTCCTGAAGTTCAGCCTTCTCCAGATCCCCTTGACTCTTAAGCTGTAATAACTCTTGGCTCTTCTCATGGGCTTCCTTCTCCAGCTGCTGGGTCTTGGCTATTAGCAGCAGCAACTGGGCTGGCTCCCTCCCATCCATTTTCCCAGATCCATTAGATTCCCAACACTGTGCTCCCATGGTCAAGCGTAGACAACAGGTTAACAGAGTCCCTGATAGCCTCATGTGCTCAGCCTTTAGTTCTGTCAGATCTCTGAATACAAGCAAGGAAAAGAGCAGATTCCAATACAGACCAGGGAAGGCAGCATGGAGAGAGAACAACCTCAATGAATCCTGAGGAGCAGGTCTGGGAAAAGTCTTCTGAGCCCCCAACAATACCAACTTTTCCACCCACCCCACTCCCGATCCTCGCTTCTACAGCAGTCCACTGTCATGAGCCCAAAATTGTAGGGGCAAACCTCCTCCCTTCTTATCCTCACTGACCTGTCAGTAGCTGACTTCATTTCCAGAAAGTGGCGTCGGAAGGTGACCACCTCCCGCCATAGACCGAGAAGGCGACCATGCTCCCCTTTCAGGTAGCCCTTGAAAAACTGTGTGTTCAGAAACCCAGGTCACTCTAAAGTGCAGAGGACTATCTTTTGACAACATAAGAGTTTTGGATTCCTTCTGACTACTGGGGGTAAGGAAGGAGGGACTTACAGGACAGGTTATGAATGTCTATTCAAGTTATGCCAAAAGGTTTAATAAACTTGGCAATGGGAGTCAAGAGGTTAGAGGGCTTAGGATGGTACACAGTCTTCCTCTGGGCTGGATTAGAAAATGATACATAGTAGCTACTTAACAAATGAGGCCATTACAGACTTATGGGAGGAGTAAATAGCATAATATATAAAAATCACCTTGCATAGAGCAAAGGCTCAAGAAACATTTGTTTCCTTTACCTGAGATCTGAAAATTCCCCAGAGCCCCAAACTGGTCTTACTTCCTCATTCAATTTCAATATCTACCTCAGCATCTGGAGGACATGTAGACCTCCAGACCAGGGGGCCAGCAAGCTTTCAGATCCATCAAAACCTAAGCTAGTTGGGCGGTACCTGTGGCTCAGTGGGTAGGGTGCCAGCCCCGTATACTGAGGGTGGCAGTTCCAGCCCAGCGCTGGCCAAGCTGCAACAAAAATAGCTGGCCACTGTGGTGGGCAACTGTAGTCCCAGCTACTCAGGAGGCTGAGGCAAGAGAATTGCCTAAGCCTAGGAGTTGGAGGTCACTGTGAGCTGTGACACTACGGCACTCTACCAAGGGCGATAAAGTGAGATTCTGTCTTTAAAAAAAAAAAACCTAAACCTAAGCTAGTCACTTTGGCAGGGACAGAGTTGCTTTGTGTGTCATGCCCCGCCTGCCAGCAAAACCTAGAGTGGGCAGGTAATAGCAGAACTAAGTGGAAGACCTAAGTAAGGCAAAGCTGCCAGCATGGGCAGGTAAGGATGGTCAGAGGCTCTAACAGGGACAGTTCAGTTTCCATCCAAGTCCTGAAGTTAACCCCTTCCAGCACTGACCAGGGCAATGTCCATAGTACTGGCCCTCCTCTTGCAGTTCCAGCCCCGGTTTTCCTACCTCCTGCTCCATTCGCCACTGGCTCTCCTTTCTCATTAGCTCATCCCGGGCCCGGATCCAGTCCACTGTCAATTTTTCCACATCTTCCCGAAGGGCTTTATTTACCACGTCAGCTTTTTCCATGTGCAGCCGAAGCTGGGTGTTCACCTCTGCTAGACTCTCACACCTGCACTGGGGAGGGGTAAAAGCAAGTGCAAAATAAAGGTCTGGTCCAACCGTTGGACCTCTTGGGAATTAAGACGGCAATCACAAGGATTTTCCATTGCTAGGAATTAGAGGGGTAAGGCTGACTTATGGCTCTGATCCATGTTAGCCTTCAAGAAGAGGTTTCCCATCAGCCTTCTCCACCCACTGGCCAGTCACCCAAGTCAGAGAATTTGGGGTTCATCACCTCTGTTGCTCCTCCTCCAATTGGATTAGCACGTGCTCCAGGTTTGGCTCCTCCGCCCTTTCCCACCTCTGAGGGATTGGTCCCTGTGCCAAAGCAAAACTTTACTTACTTTCAAAGAGGACATCACTCAGACCAGGTCCCTGATGCTCCCTTCTATAGCAGCCACTTTCTTTTTATTCTTTTTCCCATTTGTCAGCAATATGCTTCTTTTCTCAATCACTGCATCCTAAAATTAAATCCACTATACCCCTGCTCCAAAAGCGAACCAATGACCTCTTCTGCAGTTTTTTTTTTTTTTGGCTAGGGCTGGGTTTGAACCCACCACCTCCAGCATATGGGGCCGGCGCCCTACTCCTTTGAGCCACAGGCGCCACCCCAATGACCTCTTCTGAAAGATGGCCTTTGGTAGTGAAAACAATCTGCAATTAAGGAGCATAAAACAAGGCCAACCCTGGTGGCTCAGCACTTTGGGAGGCTGAGGTGGAAGGATTGTTTAAAAAAAAAAAAAAAAAAGCATGGGCCAGATATGCCTATAACCATAGCACTCTGGGAGGCCGAGATGGGTGGATTGCCTGAGCTCATGGGTTTGAGACCAGCCTGAGCAAGAGCAAGACCCTGTCTCCAAAAATAGCTGGGCATTGTAGTGGGTGCCTGTAGTCCCAGCTACTTGGGAGGCTAAGACAACAGGATTGCTTGAGTCTAAAAGTTTGAGGTTGCTGTGAGCTAAGATATCAGAACATTCTACCAAAGGTGACAAAGTAAGACTCTGTATCCAAAGAAAAAAAGGATCAGATATATCTTTCACTAATAGCCTTTACTTCTACTACACTAATTTTGGATCTTGGGAAGTTAGTTAAATTCTTGGAGCTACAATGTCTTGAGCTACAAAACAAAAGTGATGTCATTATCCTCAGAAAATTGCTTTGTGGATTAAATGACACAATTACAGATACTTCTTGACTCATCATGTGGTTACATCTTGATAAACACATCGTAAGTTGAACATGTCATATGTCAAAGTATGTTTTCTTTTTTTTTTTGCAGTTTTTGGCAGGGCTGGGTTTGAACCCACCACCTCCAGTATATGGGGCCAGCGCCTTACTCCATTGAGCCACAGGTGCTGCCCCTCAAAGTATGTTTTCAACTTACCATATTTTCAGTTTAATGATGGGTTTATTAAGACATAACCTCATCGTAACCCAAGGAGTGTACTGAGGGCATACAGTTTCACACCATCACAAAACTGAAAAATCATGGCTGAAGCATCATTAAATCGGGGGCCACCTGTACAAACAGTGCCTATTGGTGCCTAGCGTACATAGAAGGTGCTCAATAAGCCTTGGTTCCTTCCTTCCTGTGAGAGAACTTTTTTTAGGGGAATGTGAGAAGGTGCCCAGAGGTAGCTAGAACAAAGGCAAATGGGTTTTTCCAAGCCAGTTCTACCCAGACAACAGCACAAATATAACCTGCTACAAAGGGTAAGACAGGTAAACACTGACACCTGCTGGAGGAAAAATGCACCTCTTCCCTGTAATTCCACAATCCACCAATCTAAGTCTCCTGAAGCTACCTTTCATCCTTAGAACTAAGGGCTGGTGGCTGGGCGTCTGTGGCTCAAGTGGCTAAGGCACCAGCCACATACACCTAAGGT
>NW_003852420.1:17371790-17373271 GCF_000181295.1 Otolemur garnettii | reverse complement strand
AAAAAAAAAAAAAAAGTCTAAGGGCTGGAATCTGACAGGGCAGCCATGTCCAATGAAGACAACAGTGTGATAAGGCTATTAGGGGATGTAAAGGAGAGACTTTGACCAAACATTCCCTTTTTCACACTTTAGCCTCCTTCAGTCCCTAAATGAAACCTAACTAGCATATTCCCTGAGGGTTCAGGGGAACAGAATACTCAGCTTCACTCACTCCAGTGGCTTCCAGTTGCTTCTCCAGCTCCTGGCACCAGCTCCGGTACTGCGACACCTGATGTAAAGAGAGCAAGCCCCGGGCAATGGACACAGCTGGCACGAACGGCCCAAGCCAAAGGCCCTGAGGACCTCAGGCAAACCTGCTGTGAACCAGGGAACTGGGTGGTGATAGTGAGGTAAAGCTCGTAACATCTTACAGTTTCTATTTGGGCATTTAAATAATACTTTCTATATGCCTCTTGTATAGGTGAGGCAAGATTTAAGATCTACAAAACCTAGGGTTAGGCCTTAGCTCTAGATTAGGTGAGCAAACCTGGACAACTAACTTAACCCTCATAAATGTTATCTTTAAAATAAATATGATACATACCTCCTGGAGTACTTGTGAACCTTAAAGCAGGTATGAAACCTGGGCAGGGTGGGCCCTATCTGACCAAGCTAGATGTGGGCCATTCCCCTGACATGGCTCTGCCTCCCACAACCCTTACCCACCTCAGTACCCAGCTCTAGGATTTGTTTTCTCTTCCCCTCGCTAAAAGGGGAGGTGCCTCACCTTGGCCTGTAGCTTCCTCACAAGGGTTGCTTGCTTCTGCTGGGCCTCTTGGGAGTTCTTCAGCTTCCGCCAGGAGGCTGCCTGATTCTCTGCCATCTGCTGCTGTAGTGCTAGCACTTGCTCCTCCAGCACTAGCTGCAGTGACTGGGACTTCATGTTGTTCAACCCAGGGCTTCCTGCTTCCATGGGAGCACCAGATAGTAAGCCCACAGGTCCCTATGTAGCCAGAGGCTGTTCACTCCCAGCAGTCTCTAAGCATCGCCATGTCACTTCAACCTCCTCTTGAGCTAGAGACCAAAGCACATAGTGAAATTAAAGGACTGTCTAAATGACTAAAATTTATTCAGCAAATATTTACTAAGTCTGATGAAGGTGGGTTAGAAAAAGTAAATATGATTCTTTATTATAAGACTCCTTGAAACCTTTAAAATAAGATGGACCCTGATCTCTAAAAAGGGGGCTATGATGAGCATCATTTCCTAAACTGACCATGACAAAAGCTCATGAGACTAGTGTTTCCTGAGTGCCTGCTGGAACTCTGAACTAAACCAAGAGCTCCTGGTCTATCAATACATCCCTAGTGCCTGGCACAGTGCACCATAAACATATGTGGAATGAATCATTGAAAATGTTCTGGGCTCGGCGCCTGTGGTTCAAGCGGCTAAGGCGCCCGCCACATACACCTAAGGTAGCGGGTTCGAATCCAGCCCGGGCC
>NW_003852420.1:17354031-17370375 GCF_000181295.1 Otolemur garnettii | reverse complement strand
CTTGAGCCCAGGAGTTGGAGGTTGCTGTGAGCTATAATGCCACGGCACTCTACCCAGGCGGACAGCTTGAGGCTCTGTCTCAAAAAAAAAAAAAAAAAAACTAGTCGGGAGTTGTGGTGGGTGCTTGTAGTCCCAGCTACTTGGAGGGCTGAGTCAAGAGGAGCCCATAAGCCCAAGAGTTTGAGGATGTTATGAGCCACATGTGACACCATGGCACTCTACCAAGGGCAAAAAAGTGAAACTGTCTCAAAAAAAGAAAAGAAAAGAAAGAAAAAGAAAGGCTAAGTAACTTGTACCAGGTCACACAGCTGAGCGGTCATTTGAACACAGGTTGACTTTCTAACAAAGAACTGGGGTAGCAGGTATTTCAGGCAAGGGTACCAAAATGGAAGAAGGAACCAGCTGCAGTAGGATAGCAAACTCTCCCCACCCACCAGGAGCCAGGCCAAAGTGGGGCAACGGGCTACTCGCAGGTGGGGGAGGCCAGCCTAGGGGTAACCTTCAATAATCCTCAAGAGAGGGGGGAAGCATAGAACAGTTTTGGGTACTAGTCCAACTGTTGCCTCTAATGGGCTATGTGACCCCAGGCATGCTATTTCCCTTTCAGTTTTCTCATTCAAGAATGGGCTACAAAAATATTTGAAAAAGAAAAAAAAAAAAAGAGCTACATGACCTCTGAGTTTCTTAGGCCCCTAAAACACACAAATATTCTATATCCTGGGCAGAAAGAATAATTCTCTCATTTTATGAACTAAGACTTCCACCCAGCGGGGTCAAGGAATATCTGTATTTCCAACTATCCATCAAGAAAATAGTAGATTCAGCAAATGCAAATCTAACATTTGCATACAGTAGGAGTTGCAAGAGCTCCAAATCCTTTTAATGCACCAAACTTGATTTCCCATATCCTGGGTCAAATGCTACTTCTTACCACATCCTCCCAAATGAACCTAGGAAGAGCTAATCACTTTTACAGCTATATACACATGACAGACTATATATTCTAATGTCTTTATTACACTTTATTTCATTATTTTCCCTACTAACCATGAGTGTTTCAAAAAAACAGGAATTGTCTAATTCATTTTAATCATTAGCAGGTTGTCAACAATGCATAATGAGGAATTGCCTGGGCCACACTCCTAGAAGATCTAAATCCTAAGCCAGAGATCACAAATCAGTGGCTGGCTGGCTCTTTTCAACCATAGTAAAGCCCACGCAATGGTTTTTAAGAATTCAAATTAAGGCTCTGCACCCGTAGCTCAGTGGTTAGGGTGCCAGCCACATATACCGAGGCAGGTGGGTTCGAACCCGGCCCGGGCATGCTGAACAATGACAACTGCAACAACAACAAAAAATAGCTGGGTGTTGTGGCGCACACCTGTAGTCTCAGCTACTTGGGAGGCTGAGGCAAGAGAATCGCTTAAGCCCAAGAGTTTGAGGTTGCTGTGAGCTGTGACTCCACAGTACTCTACCCAGCGTGACACAGTAGGACTCTGTCTAAAAAAAAAAAAAAAAAATTCAAATTAAATGCCAGCTTTTACCACTGGGAGAATGCATATAAAAATCCCTATTCCTGGTTCCTTTGGAAAACCAGAGTATTTAGTGACTCTTGATGCATATTCAAGGCAAGGACCAGTTGCAGTAGAAGTTAGTGCCCTCCCGCTTTAGATAGGGTATGTGCTCTCCAGTTCACTATCACCTCCCCCACCAGCTGCCTGTTCTCTTGTTATCCTCTATCATTGCAATGGTGTTATTGTTTTTCCTACAGTAGAGTTATAGAGGAAAACTCAGCCTACACATTTATGTTACCTCCAGGGCAACTGAAGATAGTTAAGTTTGCAGAGTAAGAGAAGTGCATAGGTAGGAAGAACAGAAGGGTACCAATCCTCCAGGCTGCCTCTTCCTAGCTATGAACAGGGGTAGCCCCATACAGGCAGCCCCTACAGAACGAGGTAAGTGCTGTAGGTTTGTTAAGTTGAATTTGTATGTAAGTTTGGAACAGGTACATGTACCTATAACCTGTAATAGCCTCCACTCGTAAGTACAAGTTGTATGTAAGTCGGATGTTGTAACTCAGGGACTGCCTGTACTCTAAACGTCTTTCTTTTCTGCCCTTTCGTTCTGCCACCTGTGTCACCACTCACCATGGATCTGTAAAAAGCTGGCTCTGCTAAGTTCAATAAAGCTCAATCCCTTTCTGCTGACTGGAGGTACGGACCTCCCAGGAAACCGCTCTCTTACCCCAGGATTTCTGCCAATGCTCTACCAACAAGTGCAGATCCAAGCTGCTTCAAGGGAACTGAGGAACCTTTTCTCTATAATACTATGAGGTGAGACAGGCTCCTGCAGAGAGTAGGAGCTTCACCTTTCTTTGAATTCCTATCCCAGTATGTTAGGCTGAACATATTGAATTGCTTATATCCACCCTTTTTTTTTTGGAGACAGCCTCAAGCTGTCACCCTGGCTAGAGTGCCGCAACATCACAGCTCACAGCAACCTCTAACTCCTGGACTCAATCACTGATTCTCCTGCCTCTGCCTCCCAAGTAGCTGGGACTACAGGAGCCTGCCACAATGCCTCGCTATTTTTTGGTTGCAGCCGTCATTGTTGTTTGGCAGGCCAGGGCTGGATTTGAACCCGTCAGTTCAAGTGTATGTGGCTGGCACCTTAGTCACTTGTGCCATAGGCGCTGAGCCTCACCCATCATTTTTTACCTACAAAAATGGCAATTTCATGTAGTTCAACCTAGTATCTCTACAAGCAGTTCTGCCACAGTTCCAAGAATTTTCATTAAATCTTCTTTTAGGCTAAGGCTACCGGTAATGTCACACAAACATTATTTAGGAAGGCGATACATCTTCTGATGTTTCCCACTTCAGTAAATGGCAATTCCATCCTACTGACTGCTTAAGCAAAATGCCTTGTGGTTGTATGTACCCCACTCTCCCACAACCTATGAACAATCCATCAGCAAATCCTGTTGACTCTGTCACATTCTATCATTTTTTGATTGCTTGCCACCCCCATTCTGAGCCAAGGCAACCTTCTGCCTGGTATGGTAGCTTTAAGGTATGCCCACAAATTCTTTAACCTTCCTTCAAGAGGTGGAGCTTAATTCTCTCCCCTTGAGTGTAAACTGGAATAAAGTTAAATACAGCAAAAACAAAGCAGAAATGACACCAGAGACAAGGTCATAGAAGGTACTATGGTCTTTCTCAGTCTTTCTCAATCCTTCTCTGATCAGTTTCTCTGTGGGAAGCCATTCACCATGTCCTGAAGACTGAGGACATGCAGGCAACCTCAAGAAGAGACCCAGAAGAAAGGAACTGGGGCATCCTGCCAACAGCAGGTGTTAGGTGAGCCATCTTGGAAGCAAATTCCCTAGTCCCAGTTAAAGCATTCAGATGATGGCAACCCCAGCCACCAGCTTGACTACAGCTTCAAGAGATATTCTAAGCCAGAAACAGCCCACTAATCTGCTCCTGGATTTCTAATCTACAACAAATATGTGAGATAATAAATGACTGCTGTTTTAAACTGCTAAACTTGGGGGATACTTTCTTGCACAGTCATAGATAACTAATACATCTAGATTACTACAAAAGCTTCCTCAATGGTAGCAATGTTTTCTAAATTTTATTTCTTCTATACAGAATAGTCAGAATGATCCTTTTAAAATATAAGACAGATTATGCCACTCAGAATTCTCCAGGATGGGCGGCACCTGTGGCTCAGTGAGTAGGGCACTGGCCCCATATACTGAGGGTGGTGGGTTCGAACCCAGCCCTGGCCAAACTGCAACAACAAAAAAAATAGCCAGGTGTTGTGGCGGGTGCCTATAGTCCCAGCTACATAGGAGGCTGAGGCAAGAGAATCGCCTAAGAGCTGGAGGTTGCTGTGACACCACAGCACACTATCAAGGGCAACAAAGTAAGACTCTGTCTCTTAAAATAAAGAACTCTCCAGGCTACTCAGAGTAAAAACCAAAATTCTTATAATGGCCTATGGGCTCCTAATTACTCAATGCTAGCCCCTACTTGTTTTAGTAACATTTCCTACTCCTCTGCCCTTTGCTCGAATTCCTTTAGCACACAGCCCTCCTTGCTATGCCAGCTTGGAACACACCAATATCAGGGCCTCTTTCTCCACTAATCATCATGATATGTTCCCTCATCACCTTTAGGTCTCTGTTCAAATATCACCTTCCCAGTAAATTATTCCCTAACCATCAAATACCATCACCCCTTTCCACACACTGGTATTTCTACCTTACCATGTTTTTTTCTGTTCCTATCTAATGCCTATGTATAACACACCAACCAAAATGTAAATATGACAAATGCAAAAAACATTACTCTATTGAATGATATATTCCTAGCTCCTAAAACAGTACATAGTATACAAAAGGAGTCCATTAAAAATTTAACTAACTGAATGAATATAAGGACATTAGGCAAAACGATCCACATTATCACCAATGGTCTTGCAGAATGCTGACAGTTTTATAGCCATTTAAAAAGCAAAAAAAAAAAAAAAAAAAAAGAGAGAGAGATCATGTACAATTTGTACAGTACCATACTCTTTTCACAACAATCACTTACCATCCTTATTAAAAACTCTTTAAGATCTGGGAGAGCAAGGCAGAAGAAATGTTCGAGCTCAGGATTTCCAGACCAGCCCAAACAACAGCAAAACCCTGTCTTTACAAAAATAGAAAAATTAGGCCCAGTTCAGTGGCTCATACCTGTAATCCTAGCACTCTGGGAGGCTGAGGCAGGTGGATTGCTTGAGCTCAGGGGTTGGATACCAGCCTGAGCAAAAGCAAGACCCCCAACTCTACTTAAAAAAAAAAAAAAATAGCCTGGCATGGTGTCTACGTGGGAGGCTAAGACAAAAGGAATGCTTTAGCCCAGGAGTTTGAGGTTGCTATGAGCTGTGATGCCATGGTACCCTACCCAGGGCAACAGAGTGAGACTTAGTCTCAAAAAAAAAAAAAAGCAAAGAAAAATTAGCAGGACATTGTGGCATGTACCTGTAGTCCCAGCTATTCAGGAGGCTATGCAGAAGGATGGCTTGAGTCCAGGAGTTTGAGGTTGCTATGAGCTAGGCTGATGCTATGGCACTCTAGCCTGGGCTACTTTGTCTTGAGTTAACTCTGTCTCCGAAAACACAAAAAGAAAAAAAAAACCTCTTTGAAATAAGATTACTGTCATCTTCATTTTACAGACAAAACTAACTCTCAAAAAATGAAAGGGATATAACTGATTAGTGGCAGAGCAAAGATTGAACCCCAGTGTGATCCCAAATTCTATGCTCTCTCTACATGAGTTGCCTTCTAAGGTATGATACAAACTGGCCAGACTTCACGCCCATAATCCTAGCACTCTGGGAGGCTGAGGTGGGTGGATTGCCTACGGAGTTCAAGACCTGAGCCACAGTAAGCCCCATCTCTAAAAACAGCCACGTGTTGTGGCAGGGCCTGTAGTCTCAGCTACTCCGGAAGCAGAGACAACAGGATCACTTGAGCCCAAGAGTTTGAGGTTGCTATGAGCTATGAGGCCACGGCACTCTGCTGAGGGTAACAAAATAAAGACTCTGTCCCCCTCCCCCCAAAAAAGAAAAAAGTATAATACAAACAATGAAATCACAGGACTGTAAGGGGAACTTCCTAAATGATGAGAAATAATGACACGTAGGTCTGCAGTTCTTTGATGCAAAAGGAGCAAAGAAAGGTATTACAGAATTGTGACTGAAGGAAAACCAATAGGACCAATAGGAAAACCTAGGTTCTAGCCTTGGTTTTGTTACAACTCGATCATTTTGGGGACATCAACTGTCCTTTCTCAGCCTTCTCAATAAATTGTAGATCATAATTCCAGCCTCCATAACTCAAACAGGGCTGATGTAAAGATCAATTCTACAGACGTTTGGGAACCGAGGGAAGTTATCACGTGTCTTGTGGGCAGCTTCCCAGCTCCACCCACTTGTTCGCAGTGGGACTCCAGGCAAATTACTTGATCTATGAAGGCCTTGGTTTCTTTATGTGTAAAATGTGAAGATAGAGCCCATCTTATAAAATCGCCCTGAGGATTAAATGGGCCTTTACGTGTAAAGGCATTTACCAGCACCTGACTGGTCCTGTAAAGGCATTTACCAGTACCAACACTTTGCGACTATTCAGTAAACAGTAGCTATTACTGTCATCATGTGCTAGACTCCAGGATATAGAGATGAAAAAGGCAAGGCATAACATCTAACGAACGAGCTCCTGGTATCAAAAGGGAGCAGGAAAAGTAACTCGGTAGAGTGAGTGCAAAAACCGAGGAACGAACGTCCCCGCGCCTGCAGAGCGCGACTGAGAAGTGATATTTGAGTAGGGTCCTGAAAAATGAGAGTTCCAGACTTCGGCGCCGGAGGCACCGGGCTTTCGGACACATCTCGTGCAAAGCCACCAAGACACTGGGAGCAAGATGGGCGGGAGAGTGCCGTGCCTCATCCTGACACCCCGGGATTGGGTCGGGAAGTTCTCTGCGCGGGCTGGAGCCCAGAGTGGTGGCGACTGTAGGAAGCCGAGGCAAACCAAGCGGGAGCCCTAGGACCAGTACCAGCCCCTCTCTGGGCCTCGGGCTGCTCCCAGGTAACTGGAGGCCGCAGCCCGAACGGGACTCCCTCAGGCACCCTAGGCGGGCGGCTCTCCGGGCCTCGGACCGTTAATCTGGGCACCTCTCGCCTGCCCCTGAGGCCCCACCTCACCGCGATCGGCTCCTGCAGATTCCCGGCGTGCTCCTCAGCGCGGGAGCAGCGGCAGCAGCGGCTCCGGCTCGGCGAGGGGCGGGGGTCCCACCGCCCGGCTCAGGCCCAGACCCCGCCCCCCAAACTTCCGTCCTCCCGCCCGGCGGGATAGCGCGCCTAGGGGCGGGCTGCACCGCGGGGGCCGCTCGCCATGTTGGGTAATGGCAGCCGATTTACTAAAAAAGCCCAGAAGAAAAGGAGAGGTCATATTGAGACGTAAAAACCATCGCCAGAAATGAAGACAGTCGCAGTCTCCGAGTTCCAGTAAGGGACGTTTTGGGAAAAAATTTGCCCTCAATCACCTCATTTTTGGCTTCAGAGTTACATACTGCGCATGTGCCAAGGTCACTCGGTTGTAAGTACGCCTGCGCATTGCCCTACCCTACAGACCCGAATACAATTACAACTGCGTGGAAAACAGAATAACAGGTTGCGGGTTAGCGTTAAAACCTGCCGGGAGACCAAGGCTAGCTAGGGTTTTCTCATCTTTGGACCCATACGCTCCAAGCAGCTTCAGGCAACACAACGCAGCAGAGTGACTTGGTGTCGTTTGTGATGCTCAGCACTCGGTTTCGTCTACATGCCTTTGCTCAGAATGTTATCTTGTAGCTTGCCCTATATTGGTCGAGGGAATTGTGGTTTGTCTACTTTTCTGTTTTAGGCTAATTTCTAGAGGACTTTTTTTCTTCCCTGTAGGACCCAAGCGTCAATCCCGTAACATTTTGTGCATAAAGCATCAATTCACTTTCTAAAAATTGTAAATTCCCTCACCTGCCTTTCTCCTCTCAGTGCTCAATTTTTAGTAGTACTAAAAACAGGCCCGCATGGGGAGCTCTCTCGCAGTCTGAGGCGGATCGGATTCTGCATCTATGGAGTGAGCTGAGGGTGCGAGAACCCGCTATGGCCATCAGACCTATTGATCAGAAGTCCATCAGATTTGTTCTGGGTAGGTGGTACTGAGTCTAAGCACTGCAGTGAAAGAGAAAACAGTGTGGATGCTGGTGCCACTAATGTTGATGTTTCATTTCATAATGCGCTCATGGCTTTGGGAGGAGTTCAACTGACCGACAAATTTTCTTTATCAGTGGGCGGCCTTGTGACCCAGCAAAGATCTCCAGACTTGTGAATGAGGTCTACCACTACCACGTGTATAATTGACATCAATATCCATTTGTTGTTCTTAACATTTCTGTTGATTCAGAATGTGTTGATATCAATGTTACTCCAGATAAAAGGCAAATTTTACTACAAGAGAAGAAGCTTTTGGCTTGGCGCCTGTGGCTCAAGTGGCTAAGGCGCCAGCCACATACACCTAAGGTGATGGGTTCAAATCCAGCCCAGGCCCACCAAACAACGATTCCTGCAACCGAAAAAAAAAAAATAGCCAGGCGTTGTGGCGGGCGCCTGTGGTCCCAGCAACTTGGGAGGCGGAGGCAGGAGACTCACTTGAGCCCAGGAGTTGGAGGTTGCTATGAGCTATGCCACAGCATTCTACCCAAGGGGACAGCTTGAGGCTCTGTCTCAAAAAAAAAAAAAAAAAAAAAGAAGAAGAAGAAGAAGAAGCAGCTTTTGTTAGCACTTTTAAAGACTTCTATTGGATATTGAAGGTAACTTAATAAAAATGCATGCAGCAGAATTGGAACAGCCTCTGTCAGAAAAGCAGCAGAATTCCCCTTCGTTAAAGACTCAAGGAAAGAAAAAAGGGCTGTATTCATTTCCAGACTGACAGAGACCTTTTCTCTTCATCATGCAACAAAGAACAAGTCTCAGGATGTGGAAATTCCTGAGCCAAGAGGGAACTCTCCAAGACAGAAAAGGAATGTACCATCTTCTAGGGCTTCAGATCCCATCTCTGGCAGAGACTTCCTAGGTTCTCAGGAAAAGGTGATGATTTCAAGTAAGGGCTCTGGTGACCACATGGACAGAGCAGAAAGGGAGATAGATTTGGGTCACAGCAGCACTTCAGCTGGCTCAGAGGGCAGGTTTAGCACTCCAGACACAGACAGGTCAGCAGTGACCCTGCAGTGAGCTCCCTGGAAGACAGGTTTTTGCAGGAAAACATGGAATCTTGTGAAAAATTACCTGAAAGTAACTATCATCTTTCAGATGTGGAATGCCGTTTAAACCAAGAAGATATTGGATATAACTTAGAGCTTTGCCCCAGCCAACTAATCTCTCAACCCCAAACACAAAGCATTTTAAGAAAGAAATTCCTTCAGATTCTGACTTTTCTGAAAAGTTAGTTAATATTCAGAATACTTCAGCATCTCGGGTTGATGTAGCTGTTAAAATTAATAAGCAGGGCGGTGCCTGTGGCTCAGCAGGTAGGGTGCCATCCCCATATACCAAGGGTGGCAAGTTCAAACCCGGACCTGGCCAAACTGCAACAAAAAAATAGCCGAGAGTTGTGGCGGGAGCTGCTACTAGGGAGGCTGAGGCAAGAGAATGGCCTAAGTCCAGGAATTGGAGGTGGTTGTGAGCTGTGTGACTCCACGGCACTCTACCAAGGGCGATAAAGTGAGACTGTGTCTCTATAAAAAATAATAACAATAATAAATAAAATTAATAAGAAAATCATGCCCCTGGACTTTTCTCTGAGTTTTATTTTTTTTTTTTTTTTGAGACAGAGCCTCAAGCTATCCCTGGGTAGAATGCCGTGGCATCACAGCTCACAGCAACCTCCAACTCCTGGGCTCAAGCGAGTCTCCTGCCTCAGCCTCCCAAGTAGCTAGGACCACAGGCACCTGCCACAATGCCCGGCTATTTTTTTGGTTGCAGCCGTCATTATTGTTTGGCGGCCCGGGCTGGATTCGAACCCGCCAACCTAGGTGTATGTGGCTGGCGCCTTAGCCACTTGAGCCACAGGTGCTGAGCCTTTTCTCTGAGTTCTTTAGCTAAATGAATAAAGCAGTTATATCCCCAAGAACAGCAAAGTGCTGGTGGACAGAAGTATAGGAAATTTAGGGCAAAGATTTACCCTGGAGAAAATCAAGCAGCAGAAGATGAACTAAGAAAAGAGGTAAGTAAAACAATGTTTGCAAATGGAAATCATTGGGCGGCACCTGTGGCTCAAAGGAGTAGGACACTGGTCCCAGATACTGGAGGTGGTGGGTTCAAATCCAGCCCAGAGCAAAAACTGCAAAAAAAAAAAAAAAAAAAAAAAGGAAGACATTGGTTAGTTTAACTTGGGGTTTATAATGAAGATATCTTCATAGTAGACCAGTATGCTACTGATGAGAAATATAACTTTGAGATGTTACAACAGCACACTGTTGTCCAGGGTCAGCGCCTTATAGTACCTCAGAGTCTCAACTGTTGTCAGTGAAGCTATTTTGATAGAAAATCTGGAAATATTCAGGAAAAATGACTTTGATTTTATTATTGATGAAAGTGCTCCAGTCACTGGAAGGGCTAAATTGATTTCCTTGCCAACTAGTAAAAACTGGACCTTTGGACCTCAGGATATAGATGAAATGATCTTTATGCTAAGTGACAGCTCTGGGGTCATGTGCCAGCCTTCCAGAGTTAGGCAGATGTTTGCCTCCTCAGCCTGTCGAAAGTCAGTAATGATTGGAACTGCTCTTAACACAAGTGAGATGAAGAAGCTCATCACCCACATGGGTGAGATGGACCACCCCTGGAACTGTCCCCGTGGAAGGCCAACCATGAGACACATTGCCAATCTGAATGTCATTTCTCAAAACTGACATTTCTCACTCTATGGAATTACAGATTTTATTGCAGATTTTTCTGTTTTAAAAGACAGGGTCTTAAGGAACCTTTTTGTGGGGAGGGAGGGATTCAAAATTAACCTGCTGCTTAAAAATATAATGTACCAGCTCCATTTAAAAATGGTCTTGAGAACTTTTCAAACCATATGGAGCATTACTTGCAACATATTTTCTTCTGCATTTGCATGTGCGTGTGCGTGTTTGTATGTATAGGCAAGAACATGTTTTATAAAAAATAAGAGCACTTTGGAAGTTACCCAGGCCTCTGCTCTTGCTGAATATATTTTTAGTCTGCAACTTATAGCCCCTAATAATTAAATTCATATTAGTTTAATCGCAAAAACAAACACACACACACAGGCCCACAGTTGCTCATGCCTATAATCAGGAGTTGGAGACCCCTGTCACTCTGTCACCAGAAGGAAAGGGCCTGGCTGCCAGTCAATGTCAGCCAATATGCAGAGTCAGGGATATGTCCACCAGACTTTGTCAGAAGGCTGGGATTCTGGAGAACAGTGAGAGTGGCCTCCCCAAGACTGTGCTCATCTTCCATTTCCAAAATTATAAGGTTGTTTTTTTGTTTTTTTTTTTTGAGACAGAGCCTCAAGCTGTTGCCCTGGGTAGAGTACCATGGCACCATAGCTCACAGCAACCTCCAACTCCTAGGCTTGAGCGATTATCTTGCCTCAGCCTCCCAAATAGCTGGGACTACAGGCACCCACCACAACGCCTGGCTATTTTTTGGTCATAGTTGTTATTGTTGTTTGGCAGGCCTGGGCTGGATTCGAAACCCTGGAGCTCTAATGTACGTGGCTGGCACCTTAGCTGCTTGAGTGATAGGCACGGAACCCCAGATTACACTTTTATACATAAAAGTTCAAAGCAAAGACATACCAACTCCTATTCCAAATAATAATCAGCATAATTTCGTAACCTATTACAACATTCTAGTTCAGAAGTTAATCTACCTTATCTACTCAAGATAGGCATCTTTAGGGTGGGAGCTAAATTTACAAAACAGTAAGAATGGGAGATGGGGTGAAGGTCAGGCAGGACCTAAACTGGCCAAACCAGCTATGTCATGTCTGCCCCAGCCTGATAGACTCCATCTTATTCTCACTATATGTGCGTTCATTTACTAAAAGAATAGAAAAATTTAGCAGGGCCCCATGGCGTGGGCCCAGCTACATGGGAGGCTGAGGCAAGAGGATAGCTAGAGCCTAGGAGTTTGAGGTTGCTGAGCTACACATCGAGACTCTGTGTGAAACAAACTAAGGATGCTGAGCTACACAGAGAGACAAAAACAAAACAACCCTGGAGAACTTTTCTTTTTTTTTTTTTTGAGACAGAATCTCACTGTCTCCTTGTGTAGAGTACTATGGTGTCGTAACTGACAGCAACCTCAATCTTGGGCTCAAGAGATCTTCTTGGCTCAGCCAACTAAGTAGCTGAGACTATAGGTGCCCACCACAGTGCCCAGCTAGTTTTTCTATTTTTAGTAGAGTTAGGGTCTCACTCTTATCCAGGCTGGCCCAAACTTGTGAGCTCAAAAAATCTACCTGCCTTGGCCTCCCAGAGTGCTAAGATTACAGGCAAGAGCCACAGCACCTGGCCTTCCTGGAGAACTTCCTAATTCAGATCCTTTATTCCACATCTAGAGAATCAGTAACCAGGGACCGAGCCCAGGAATCTGCCTTCTAGCAAATATTCCAGGTAATTCTGATACATTTGGAACACATTTACTCATCTTAGAAAGGAAACACTGCCTGAGGCGGTGAGTCCTTTAGGGTAGAGACTGTGACTTGGTCATCTCTGACTCTAGCACCCAGAACAAGGCCTCCTTCAGTGTGGAGTGAATAGACTGATGAGTGAATTGATACCAAGACGGAGACAGTCAACAAACCTAGTGCATCCTCACCCAAAGTTAACCTGAGAAGGGAACACTTTGTGAAGAACCACATTGTATCTTTCTCTGCTCAGAACACAGAAAAAAATTCTCAATAGCTACTTTGAGAAATCGAGAAAATAAGGGAGGGAATAAAGCCTTTTAGGAAGGACACTGGCTCTGAAAGGCAGTCTCTCAAGAAGGGGACAGAAAAACATCTCCAAGCACCAGATGAAGAAAAGATGCAAAGAATTTGTGGTGTAGATTTCCATACTAGGGAAATACTCCCACAAAAGGCACTGTGCAAGAATGTTCACAGCAACAATATTTGAAATGGGAAACAAAACTCCAACCTAAATGTTATATACTTTAAGCTCTTTTCTGCCTCAGGGCCATTACATGTAACTCTGCCCTTTGTCTAGACCATTTATCCCCTTGGTTTGGTTGACACCTTTCCCTCCTTCAGGTCTCAGTTTAAGTATTATTTCCTAAACTAAATCTTCCCTGACCACGCTATTGAAGGTAATACTTGCTCTGTATTTTCTATCACAGTTCTATTTCTTCCATATAACTTTCCACTTGTTATTTTATGTATTAACTTTCTCTCTCTCTAAAATTTAAGTTTCATGTGGATAGGAGACTTATTCCTAACATTTAGCAGAAAGTCTGAATCAGGTCAGCCTCAATGTTATAAAGTTTAATGATATAAAATCTATCAACAAACTAGACAATATATTTAAGACTATGAAGAGTAAACTTGTTTCAGAGTACCAAAACATGCCCCTAGAGGGTAAGTGAATTAAAAAGGATCAAAACCAAACAGTGATCTTTGATCTTTTTAAGGACAGGTTCATTCATTCTCTTATATATTTATTCATTGACCCAGCAAACATTTATTGAACACCAATTATGTTCTGGTATCAGGTAATAATGCAATGTATTAAAAAGCAAGTTGGAAATTGTATTAAAACATAATAAAGTAATTCAACGGGGTATTGTCTGAACCAAAGCAGAAAGTGGAGTTAGCTGATGTATGAAAGTGGGTAACATGAGCCGGGCACAGTGGCTCACATCTGTAATCCTAGCATTTTGGGAGGCTGAGGTGGTGGATTACTTAAGCTTAGAAGTTCAAGACCAGCCTGAGCAAGAGTGAGACCTCATTTCTACTAAAAATAGAAAAACTAACTGGGCATTGTGGCAGGTACCTGTAGTTTCAGCTACTTGGGAGACTGTGGCAAGAGGATTCCTTGAGTTTGAGGTTTTAATCCCCAAGAGTCTGAGCTTGTTGTGAGCTGTGATGATGCCATCCCACTTTACCCAGGGTGACAGAGTGACTGTCTCCAAAACAAATAAAATTAATTAATTAATTAAAATGGGTAACATTGCTGCTTAGAGATTTTCTAGGCACAGTGAGTACAGTACATTAACATTCCAACACCCTCAAAGTGCAGTGGACATTTGGGACATATGTTCATACCCATCACCTTGCTTGGGGCCCAAGACACATTGGTGGAGTATCGTTCCAGTCCTAGACTCTACTCACTGACCAAGTCAGTCTCTAAGTGACAGGCTCACCCCTACTTGACACTTCTTGAAGTGGGTAGCATCTTTTTATCACCACTCAGGCCCTGGGCAATAAAGGATGTTCAGTTACAGCTCTCACAGGACCAGGTCCTCTCTTTCTTCAAAAATGGGCTCTTAATTATAGTCTAACGGTAGAATATATCTGCTACTCATGTGACACAACAACTGAACTCTACAATTCTGGACAAGAATCAAGCAGAGAAACATGGTGGAATGAACACTATACTTAAGTCAGATACACTTGGGATTTAACTCTAGGCTGTGCTTTATGGGTTTCTTTTTTCTTTTTTTTTTTTTTTGAGACAGAGCCTCACTATGTCACCCTGGGTAGAGTGCTGTGGCATCGCAGCTCACAGCAACCTCAAACTCTTAGGCTTAAGCCATTCTCTTACCTCAGCGTCCCAAATAGCTGGGACTATATGTGCCTACCACAATGCCTAGCTATTTTTTTGTGGTTGCAGTTGTCATTGTTGTTTTAGCTGGCCCAGGCTGGTTCGGCTGGTGCCCTACCCACTGAGCTATGGGTGCCACCAACTTATGGGGTTTTATTGTTGTTATTTGTTTGTTTGTTTTATTTTGGGGGTGGGTTTTTTAGATAGGGTCTCACTCTGTTACCGAGGCTAGAGCTCAGTGGCTCTATCATAACTCACTGGAGCCTCAAACTCCTAGGCTCAAGTGATCCTCCTGCCTCTACCTCTCTCAAATAACTAGAACAACAGAAGAGCACCACTACACCTGGCTAATTTTTATATTAATAGAGACAAGGTCTCACTGTTGCTCAGGCTGGTCTTGAACTCCTGAGCTCAATCAGTCCTCTCTCCTCAGCCTTCAAGAGTGCTAAGATTACAGAGATGAGCCACTGCACCTGGCCTGTTTTTATTCTGTTTGTTATGAGGTCTCACTATGTTACTCTGGCTGGAGTGGTGCAGCAGCTGTTTCACAGGCTCAAACATAGCTCACTGCAGCCTCGAACTCCTGGGATCGAGCCATCCTCCTGCCTCAGCCTCCCGAGTAGCTGGTAGTACTGTTATGCCCTACTGCACCTGGCTAGCCTTGTGTTCTTGAGCACTTTCCCTCCTCACTGAGCCTCAGATTCCTCAGCTGCAAAATGAGGATAACAATGTTTACCTGCTAGGGTTCTTATATGTAAATGGAAGATGATTAGATGGAGAGAGGGAAGAGTAGGAATGAGTACAGCAAGGATCTTAGGTTTTTATTTTTTGCAGTTTTGGGGCGGCTAGTGCCTACTCCTTTGAGCCACAGGCGCCTCTTGGATCTTAGGTTTCTGACAATAAGGTTTACAGGTCCCTAACTGTTAACAATGACTAGAGAGATTGAGGTGGGTGGGGAAAGAAACATTTATTTATTTTTTTTGAGTGTCACTATGTTGCCCTCAGTAGAGTGCCATGGCATTACAACTCCTAGCAACCTCAAACTCTTGGGTTTAAGAGATTATCTTGCCTCAGCCTCCCAAACTGGGACTATAGGCACCTGCCACAATGCCTGGCTATTTTTTTGTTGTAGTTGTCATTGTTGTTTAGCAGGCCCCAGCTGGGTTTAAACCCGCCAGCCCCCATGTATATGGCCTGTGTAAACACTGAGCTATGGGCGCTGAGCCAAGACTTTCTTTTTTAATTTATAAACTTTAGTATCATTCAAATTCTTTTACAGTGAAAATGATTTAATTTTGTAATTAAATATATTTTATATAGATATCATGCAGCAGTAAAAATATTTTAAAAGCTTATGTTACTATATAATATGCATGGAAAATCATCCAGGAGAATAAGAGTGGTTGTTTGCAGGGAGGACTGAAAGACTCAAGGTCTGGGGTAAGAGGGAGATTTTTTCCTTGTGAATTCTTTTGTACTGTTTGGTTTTTTAAATTGTGAATTCATAGTACCTTTCTTTCTAATAGTATATTACTCCTTAAAAGCGTTCAAAAAAGAGTTTTAGGGTTATTTTAAAAACAAAAAATATTTTAAGAACACAAGTGAAAAATACATCGTTATTCTGTTTACATTGTCCTACTGCAACAACAAAAACATACACCCACACGCAACATCCAGCTTCAGATTGTAGTACAGGTTTTCGCAGCCCAGCAGGAGGGATTCACCGCTCAGAAGGTCCACTCTTTAGTTCTTTAACAAGGTGCAGCTCCAGAGGAGCTCAGCAGGGGGAACCATTGAGAACTCGCTCTGAGCAGCGGTCTTTCCCTGAGTCTTTAAAAACCACAGACCTGGCTCGGCGCCTATAGCTCAACCGGCTAAGGCGCCAGCCACGTACACCTAGGGTGGCCAGTTCGAATCCCCAGGCCGGGAGAGGTGGCTCACGCCTATAATCCTAGCA
>NW_003852420.1:17351627-17353878 GCF_000181295.1 Otolemur garnettii | reverse complement strand
AAAAAAAAAAAAAAAAAAAAAAACCACAGACCTTACCTTTCTGGGGAGCAGAGGTTTTTTGTTGGGTTTTTTGTTTTTGAGACAGAATCTTACTCTGCTGTCCTGATAGAGTGCCGTGGCATCATCATAGTTCATAGCAACCAACCTCAAACTCTTGGACTCAAGCAATCTTCTTGGCTCAGGTTCCAGCGTAGCTGGGACTACAGGCTCCTGCCACTAAGCTTGGTTAGTTTTTCTATTTTCAGTAGAGACAAAATCTCACTCTTGCTTAGGTTGATCTTGAACTCCTGATCTTAAGCAATCTACCTGCCTTGGTCTCCTAGAGTGCTAGGATTACACGCATGAGCCACTTCACCAGCCTGGAGAGCAGGTTTAAAAACAAACACACACTAAAACTAAGAGGAATCATTCAAACACAACAACACACACACACCACACACAAAAGAATGATGGCTAGCGTGAGGGTGAGTAGAGGTGGCTTTGCTCTTGCTGGGGCTCTCTGGGCTCTCCTCGTTTGGGACAGGCCCCACATATCAGAGGGAGCATAGACAGAGGGTTAGAAACTCTGGAGCCTCCTCCCAGCCAGTCCCTAACCTGTAGGGTGGTCAGTTCATTGCCATGAGAAGAGCTTTGAATTCAGAGCCAGGACCTGGGTAGAATCCTAGTTCTGTCATTTCTAGCCATGTAAACGTATGCCAGTCACTGAACTACTTAGAGACTCAATTTCCTCATTTATGAAACAAGGACAGTACTAACAATGGATTCTTTGGTTCTTTTTTTTTTTTTAAATTGTAATTATGGAGCACCTAATATATACTGTTCATTGAAAGAAAGGTGCTCTACATGTGTAAATATATTTAGTTTGAGGTTGTTTTGTTTGTTTCTTGGAGATAGAGTCTTGATCTGTTGTCCAGGCAAGTGTGAGTGCAGTAGTGGACTCAAGTGGTCCTCCTGTTTCAGCCTTCTGAGTAGCAGAGACTACAAGCTGAGACTCTCTCACCTTTACAGAGAGAGCCAGGCAGTGGGGAAATGCCCAACTAATGACTAGTTTTTTGTAGAGACTAGGGTCCTGCTTTTGCTCAGGCTAGTCTCAAATTCCTGGCTTCAAGTGATCATCTTGCCTCAATCTCCCAGACTCATGGTGAGATCTTGGGAAGTTTAGACAGTATAATGAATGGGAAACCGTTTTGAAAATTGCTAAGTGCTTGAAAAAGCAAGGGATTATTATCATTATTCAGTTCACTGTTTGCTCATCTGTGAAATAGGGGTAATATACTACTCTGTCTTTATAAGGATATTTTTGGGGGCACCCATGAGATAATGGATGGGGAAACATTTATAAAAGTTAGAGGCTCTATGATAGAAAGGATTGTAAAGATTATTTCCATGCCAGTGGCTTCCCAAAGCTCCCATCCTCTACCTCAAGTTTGACATTAATATTGCTGACAGGAGAGGGGGAGGTAGGGGGACATGGGGGACCCAGGGACGCTGTGTCCCAGTAATTAAACATGTCGGGACTGAAGCACTGCCAGCAGCAGCATCTGGTTGCAATTACCAGAGGGGACCAAAGTGATTAGTCACCTTTATAGAGAGAGCCAGGCAGAAACCCTGGGCTCCTCCCTGGAAAAGGGCTTCTAACTTAGCTCAGAGTCCCATTCCCTGCTCCTGCCCCCTTCTCCCTGATCCTCAAACAATAACCTCTACCCTGAGACTCCACTATGTCCCCAAAGTCCCAGCCCCTTGGGTGAGATCTCAGCTGAACATCAGGATACTGTAATTTCCCCACTGCCCTATCATTTCTTGTGTTTCTGGGGGCCAGATTAGGATTCTTTGGTATATAAAATGTTAAAGCAGGAATTTGGCTTAAAAAGTGATTTGGTCTTTCTGAATATCAATTTCTTCATCTGTAGAATGGGAGTACTGAGTACTTTCATTATGGGGTTAAGAAGATAAAATAAAAATTCAAAGGAATTCAAAGACCAGAGTAAGTGCTCAAAAAAATAGTCATTATTATTAGCATTTATCAGGTGCTAGGATAATTACTTTTGTTTTTTTGAGACAGAGTCTCATTCTATTGTCCAGGCTAGAGTGCCATGGTGTCAGCCTAGCTCACAGTAACCTCAAATTCTTGGGTTCAAGCAATCCTCCTGCTCAGCCTCCAGAGTAGCTGGAACTATAGGTTCCCACCCTAACACCTGGCTAATTTTTCTATTTTTGGTAGAGATGGGGGTCTCACTCTTTTTTTTTTTTT
>NW_003852420.1:17333371-17351404 GCF_000181295.1 Otolemur garnettii | reverse complement strand
GCCACCTTAGGTGTACGTGGCTGGCGCCTTAGCCGGTTGAGCTATAGGCGCTGAGCCGGGGGGGTCTCACTCTTGCTCAGCCTGGTCTCCCTGAGTTCAAGGGATCCTCCCACATTGGCCTCCCAGAGTGCTAATATTATAGGTGTGAGCCACAATGCCCAGCCAATGATCACTTTTTATGATTTATCCTATTGAATCCCCACAAAAACTCTGCGAGGTAAGCACTGTCATTCCTGTTCAGTGTTTTTAGAGAGGTTTAGAGGAGCCCAAGATCACAGTGTGTAAATGGCAGAATCAACATTCAAAATCAAGTCTGTTTGTCTCTAAAGCCCTTGTTCTCTATCAAACCATGTACAGGGATGTTGTGATCATTTGACTTGTTCATCTGTTCATTCATCACTTGCATAAACTTACAAAAATGCCTAATAAAGGGCGGCATCTGTGCCTCAAAGGAGTAGGGCACCGGCCCCATATGCCCGAGGTGGTGGGTTCAAACCCAGCTCCGGCCAAAAACTGCAAAAAAAAAAAAAAATGCCTAATAAGGGCAGCACCTTTAGCACAGTGGTTACAGTGCCAGTCACATACACCAAGGCTGGTGGGTTTGAACCTGGCTGGGTCAGCTAAAACAACAATGACAACTACAACAACAAAAATAGCCGGGCATTGTGGCAGGTGCCTGTAGTCCCAATTACTTGGGAGGCTGAGGCAAGAGAATCGCTTAAGCCCAAAAGTTTGAGTTTGCTGTGAGCTGTGACACCACAGCACTCTACCCAGGGTGACATGAGATTCTGTCTCTAAATAAATAAATAAAAATAAATACATACATACATAAATAAATTTTTTAAAATGCCTAATAAGTGGCGAGACAGAATGTATCCCGTTAAAAAACCCAGCGTCCATCAGGGAAGACATGATGTGTCTAGACCTTAAAGTAGAAAACGATGATTTTTGTATAAAAGACCCAGGTAGAGATTCATTCATTCATAGAACATACACAGAGAGCCTGCTGCCAAGTCGTGTGCTGAGCACTGGAGACAGGTATGTAAATAAATTATTGATGTGGAATTAAGTTATTTATTTATTTTATTATTATTTTTTTTTTTTTGAGGTAGAGTGCCATGGCATCACGCTCACAGCAACCTCCAACTCCTGGGCTCAAGTGAGTCTCCTGCCTCAGCCTCCCAAGTAGCTGGGACTACAGGCGCCCACCACAACACCTGGCCATTTTTTGGTTGCAGCCATCATTGTTGTTTGGCGGGCCCAGGCTGGGGATTCGAACCCACCACCTTAGGTGTATGTGGTTGGTGCCTTAGCCGCTTGAGCCACAGGCGCCGAGCCGGAATTAAGTTACTTATGATAAAAATGTGAAAGAATGCAAAAAGTGGAAGAAGTGAATTGCTGGAGTCGAGGGCAGAGGCTGGATGAACTTAGAGCTGCTAAGTGTAAAAGAAGTGTGTGATGGTGCTTCAGGTGGAGTTGTATTTTCTTCTGGAGGAAGGAAGGCTTCATGGAGGAGATGGGACATGGTTTGCCACTTATTCAACAGGTATGCTTTCGGTAGAGGGAAGGTTGAACCAGAGAGATCTTGGAGACCTAGGAGCCAGTTTTCAGGGAATTACAGCAGGACAAGCAGTGAGGACAAAGACAATGATTGCGGCAATGGGGATGGAACAAGGGAAGGAATGCCAGAGATGACTGGTTAAGTGAGGACAAGTCTAGAGGGAAACCTAGCATCATGAACCTGGACAACTGGAGGGACAGTAATGAATTCAGCCCTTCCTTACAGCTCTCCAAGAGGAGCACTGGTCCTTTGAGATGAGGAGGCCAGGCGCAGTGGCTCACACCTGTAATCCTAGCACTTTGAGAGGATGAGGCAGGTGGATTGCTTGAGCTCAGGAGTTCAAGACCATCCTGAGCAAGAGTGAGACCCTGTCTCTACTAAAAATAGAAAAACTAGCCAGGTGTAGTGGTGGGCACCTATCACCCCAGCTGCTTGGGAGGCTGAGGCAAGAGGATTACTTGAGTCCAAGAGTTGGAGGTTGTTGTGAACTATGACACCATGGCACTCTACCCAGGGTGACAAAGTGAGACTCTATCTAAAAAAAAAAAAGGCTCCGCGCCTATAGCTCAAGCAGCTAAGGTGCCAGCCACATACACCTGAGCTGGAGGATTCAAATCCAGCCTGGACCCGCCAAACAACAATGATGGCTGCAACCAAAAAATAGCCAGGCATTGCAGTGGGTGCTGGAAGTCCCAGCTACTTAGGAGGTGGAGGCAGGAGAATCGCTTGAGCCTAGGAACTGGAGGTTGCTGTGAGCTGGGATGCCACGGCACTGTACCCAGGGTGACAGCTTGAGGCTCTGTCTCAAAAAAAAAAAAAAGATGGGGAGTGGAACTCTACCACTTCTTTGGACCTCTTCAGGGTTGGAATGGCCAACTCATACTGCTGTGCTCTGGAGATCGGTGAGCACCTAAAAGTGTCACTTTTCACCTGCTTGAACACACCAGCCATTAGTTGCATCTTCTTTTATTCATCAAACACTTACCAGCTTCTACCCTATGCCAGGCTGTGCTGGGAAGCCAACTTTGTGACCTCAGAGTATGAACAGATCTCTGCTGGGTAGGCCCAGGGAATCTCAGATGAAGGGGGAAGCCTACTGGTTCTCCTGCTGTTATCCCTCTTACAGTATGACCAGTGTTATCATGCAATGTGCAAGAGGAAGTAATGGCGTCTGTCTGGGGATCAAAGAAGGTTTCTTGGAGGAGGTGAAGTTTCAGCTAAACCTCTTAGGATAAAAAAAAAAAAAATAAAAAATCAACCTCTCAAGATGAGGAGGACTTCCTGCAGGTATGCGAGTAAGAGGAGGAAAATTTCAGGTGATGGGAACAGCTTTTCCCTGGGCCACTACAGGGCAGTCTCCCCAAAGGAAGGTAGCTTCCGTACTTGAGTGAAGCACTTGAGAAACCCCTGAGTCCATGTGCAATTCAGACTTCTTTCAGAGCTACCAGGAGAGTGTGTTATAGGAAATTGGTTTTCCAGTGTCCTGCAGGGGCCGCTGCTGCCTCAGGCTGGGGCTGCTACCTCTGGACTCAGCCAGACGGTTCTAAGAAAACTCTGAGGATGTCTTTGCTGGGGAGGTTGTGGGGTACACCCCAGACCTGCTATCATCCAAAAAGTGGACTCAAGGGTGGCAGTTCCCCCAAGCCTGAAGAAATCATCTGAGCTCAGTCACTGGCATTTGGGGGGAGGGAGAGGTGTAGTGGGTATTGAGATTTTTCTGTCTCTGGGTCACCACAAGTTTATTAAAATAAAAGAAACTGTGGGTAAATGCTGCCATCTGTGCTGTCCCCCCTCCCAAATCACACCCCCAAATCAAGTCCCAGACTGCTTGAAACTCCTTTAAAAACACTCCAAGGACTTAACTGTGAACCTGCACTCCCCATGCTCCTGGGGCTTAAGATCTTGGAGCTCATTCCTGAGCATCTATCCTCAGGAAGGTGGGGTGGGTTGCTCCATGAGGTAGAGGTGAGGACCCCTGAGTCTGTGCCATGGACTAGGAGGCCCCCTAAGCCTAGAGTCCCGCTGCGGGGCTCTGTGCCAAGAGCCCCTGTGAGCCATGGCCTCGAAAGGGCAGCAGTGATTTTTTTCACATAAATATATCGCACTTAAATGAGTTTAGACAGCATGACATCAGAGAGTAATTAAATTGGTTTGGGTTGGAATTCCGTTTCCAATTCCTGAGTTCAGGTTTGTAAAAGATTTTTCTGAGCACCTGCAGGCCTGTGTGTGTGTGTGTGTGTGTGTGTGTGCGTGTGTGAAGTATTTTCACTGGAAAGGATTCAAAACTAGGGGGGAAAAAAAACTGGAGCACACAGGCAGCATTACGCCATTCTTCCTTCTTGGAAAAATCCCTCAGCCTTATACAAGCCTCCTTCAAGCCCTCAGTCAGTTGTGCAGGAGAAAGGGGGCGGTCGGCTTTCTCCTTTCAAGAACGAGTTATTTTCAGCTGCTGACTGGAGACGGTGCACGTCTGGATACAAGAGCATTTCCACTATGGGACTGGATACAAACACACACCCGGCAGACTTCAAGAGTCTCAGACTGAGGAGAAAGCCTTTCCTTCTGCTGCTACTGCTGCTGCCGCTGCTTTTGAAAGACCACTCCTTTCATGGTTTTTCCTGCCAAACCAGAGGCACCTTCGCTGCTGCCGCTGTTCTCTCTGGTGTCATTCAGCGGCTGGCCAGAGGATGAGACTCCCCAAACTCCTCACTTTCTTGCTTTGGCACCTGGCTTGGCTGGACCTGGAATTCATCTGCACTGTGTTGGGTGCCCCTGACTTGGGGCAGAGACCCCAGGGGACCAGGCCAGGATTGGCCAAAGCAGAGACCAAGGAGAGGTCCCCCCCGGCCCGGAACATCTTCAGGCCAGGGGGTCACAGCTACGGTGGGGGGGCCACCAATGCTAGGGCAAAGGGAAGCACCGGGCAGACAGGAGGCCTGACACAGCCCAAGAAGGATGAACCCAAAAAGCTACCCCCCAGATCGGGTGGCCCTGAACCCAAGCCAGGACACCCTCCCCAGACAAGGCAGGCTGCAGCACGGACTGTGACTCCAAAAGGACAGCTTCCCGGGGGTAAGGCACCCTCAAAGGCAGGATCTGTCCCCAGCTCCTACCTGCTGAAGAAGGCCAGGGAGCCAGGGCCCCCTCGAGAGCCCAAGGAACCATTCCGCCCGCCCCCCATCACCCCCCATGAATACATGCTCTCGCTGTACAGGACGCTGTCCGATGCTGACAGAAAGGGAGGCAACAGCAGCGTGAAGTTGGAGGCTGGCCTGGCCAACACCATCACCAGCTTTATTGACAAAGGGCAAGGTGAGGGGGTGGGTGGCAGGGGCACCGCTAAGAGGGAGGGGCATCTGCATGCATGGAGGAGCTTTCAGAGCTTGACACTGCCCTGGTGGGAGACAGTGTGTGCATTTGGCCCAGGGAGGGCGTCTGGGGACTTGTCTCACACATACCAGATCCTCGCGGCCAGCATCCCAGCGCTGGGCATCTAGGGATCACTGAGTCCAATTCCTGCAAGGTGCAGAGGGGGGCACTGAAGCTCAGACAGGAGGCAAGTCCTGCCAGTTGGTGGCAGAGTTGGAGACCAGACTCCAAGACTTGGTCACTGGGCCATGCTCTGTACCTGTGTTGCTTGACCTAACTTCCCAAGTTCAGGGTTTTCTCTGATGGGAAAGACAGAAATGAGTCCTTTGGTGCCCATGGTTCTGCAACTTTGCCCTTAGGCTATGGGGCAGAGGAGGCAGGGGTAGGTCAAGATGGAAAATGAGGCATCTTGGAACCATGGAATGATGTTTAGATCTACAGGGAGGTGGCAGACCTAAGGTTTAACTCATAACGTGATCTCCAGAAAGCTCCTTCTCACTTTGGGGTCTCAATTTCCCCATCTGTACACCTATATGAGGGTTGGACAGGGTGGTTGGTAAGAGCCCTTCAAATATGAAACCTTTCGGTCCTGTCCTGACCCTGAAGAGTATGGGCTCCCCTCACATCTTCCTCTGCCCACCTGGTATTTTTGTCCTAGGTTTTCTTCTCAACTTGCTGTGGGATCTGAGCAAGTCCCTTCCCCTCTCAGGGCCTCAGTTTCTCCCTAGTGTGCAGAGGGAGGTGGCCCATTGACTGCTAAGGTTGCCTGCAGCTCGCATTCTCTGGTTCTTAGCCCCGAGACTCTGGCTGGCAGGGTGGGGGAGGGGTCCGAGAGTGGGAGAGGCTCCTTATTAGAACGGCCTGTAGGGGACTGACAGGGGGCGGGAGGCACTGAGACAGCAGGCCTGGCTGAGGTGGGGGAGGTGGCCTGGCTGCCTGCCCAGCCAGGGAAAGCTGTGACCCTTGGGGGCTCATAAAATAAGTCCTGTGCCCCCCAGCACTAAGGGACTTAGGGAGGGGGAGATGGGGGAATTTAAAGGCCTAATTAGTCACCCTCTATAGCAATATATGAATGTTGCCCAATGGCAAATTGGTATTTAGGAAGAAGGGAATGCTGATTCAGAGATACTGAGCTCCTCTCTCTCTCACTCTTACACGTGTAGGGCCTTATATTTATACACACTTGCTGAATCACAAACATATACACATGTGTGCACACACCTTCTTAATGTACATGTGTGAAATTATACGCATATATACATACCCTTCAAATATTCGTATACCCTAATCAAACATACATATGACATGTCACTCACATGTACACTACCCTCCGTACTCACACATGAACCCAATCACAGTGTAGGACACCTACACGACAATCATTAGACTCGGAAGACAGAGAAATTGGGTAGTAGATAACCTTTACCATTAACTCACTGTGTGACCTTAGTCAAGTCACTCCTCATCTCTGTGTCTCATCTGTAAGATGAGAATACTGAAATCATTACAATATGATGAAAGTAGCTCAGGATTGGGTCTGAAGCTCTAGGCTGGAGTTCCAATTTTGTTTTTTCCTGGCTGGGTGACTTTGAGCAAGTCATCTAACTTCTCTGAGCCTCAGGTTTCTCCCCTGAAAAACCAGTGGTAAGTTTCTCACCCACCCTGCTTCTCTCCCAAATGAGATACCATGTTAGACGATGGGTGGGACTGAGATAGGTAGGAGGCAATTGAAAGTCTGGTGAATCTCAGGAACACATAGATCATTGACACAAATACCCAGAGTCACTCAAATCATCCACAATCACCTCTCCAGATAAACACCCCTGCTTGGTTGGCTGTGTAGGAAGCTCTCTTGTTTTGAAAATAGCTCTCAGTTGTTTGGGTCTTGGCTTCTTTCAGAGTAGGGAAGAGGTTACAGGAAGCTCTCTTGAGGGGGCAAGAGCTGGGGCCCTCCTCTGCAGCTTCGAGGTGACTGACTCCCGTGGTAAGGTTATAGGGAATGACTTCTGGGTGTTTTCTCTAGATGACCGAGGTCCTGTGGTCAGGAAGCAGAGGTACGTGTTTGACATTAGTGCCCTGGAGAAGGACGGGCTGCTGGGGGCTGAGCTTCGGATCCTGCGGAAGAAATCCTCAGACAGGGCCAAGCCGGCGGCCCCCAGCGGGCGGGCTGCCCAGCTGAAGCTGTCCAGCTGCCCCAGCGGCCGGCAGCCGGCAGCCTTGCTGGATGTGCGCTCTGTGCCAGGCCTGGATGGATCTGGCTGGGAGGTGTTCGACATCTGGAAGCTCTTCCGAAACTTTAAGAACTTGGCCCAGCTGTGCCTGGAGCTGGAGGCCTGGGAACGGGGCCGGGCCGTGGACCTCCGTGGCCTGGGCTTTGAGCGGGCTGCCCGGCAGGTCCATGAGAAGGCCCTATTCCTGGTGTTTGGCCGCACCAAGAAACGAGACCTGTTTTTTAATGAAATTAAGGCCCGTTCTGGCCAAGATGATAAGACAGTGTATGAGTACCTGTTCAGCCAGCGGCGGAAACGGCGGGCCCCACTGGCCACTCGCCAGGGGAAGCGACCTAGCAAGAACCTCAAGGCTCGCTGCAGTCGGAAGGCGCTGCATGTCAACTTCAAGGACATGGGCTGGGATGACTGGATCATTGCACCCCTTGAGTACGAGGCCTTCCACTGCGAGGGGCTGTGTGAGTTCCCCTTACGCTCTCACTTGGAGCCCACGAACCATGCGGTCATCCAGACCTTGATGAACTCCATGGACCCAGAGTCCACGCCACCCACTTGCTGTGTGCCCACTCGGCTGAGTCCCATCAGCATCCTTTTCATAGATTCTGCCAACAACGTGGTGTATAAGCAGTACGAGGACATGGTCGTTGAGTCTTGTGGCTGCAGGTAGCAGCACTGGCTCTCTGTCTTCCTGGTGGCACAACCCCCAAACCCTTCCTCACACTCCTGGAATCACAGAGGGGTCAGGAAGCTACAGCCAGGGGCATCTATACACCTTCCGTGACAGGGGATTGCTTACTCTCAAAGTGCAACTTGGGCTGTAGGTCCCCTTCTGCCTACAAGTCCCCCTATCTGAGGATTTCTGCTGCTCTAACTGGCAGGGACAGGCCCAAGGAGAGACTGTAATTGAGACCAAGACCCAGGAGACACTGTTTTCCAGTGAGACTCAGCCCACAATCTCTCCTTACCTGGCCTCCTTGGCCTCTGGACTCTCTGGGGAGGTGTAGTGTCATCTTAAGCACCTCTGAGGAGAGCCACAGGTGCCACCTCCTCCTTGAATCACCTTTGTGCCTGGTGACTTTCTGTCCCATGCTGATTGGGTAAGGGTGGGAGAGAGGGGAGAGAGCTTGGGTGAGGAGTGTAAGACTGTTAGACTGTTAGATTAAAATGTACATTGATGAGATAAAAAGCAAAACTGTGCCTAAAACTGTGGCAGATTTCTTGTTTCCTCTGGGGACCCAGTGACACCCTGAAAGAATTACTGACCCAGGGAAGGAAGATGAGTTGCCTCATGTAAAAACTTGGTTTTCAGGGCCAGGCCCCCACCCCCGCTCCTGGACGCTGAAGCAGAGAGTATGGCTGAGCAGGGCCATTGCTTACCTCTAACCCCATTCCTGTTCCTTCCAAAGGCCTCTGGGTCCTGAGCTCCATCTGCTCCACTGGGGCCTGGCAACAGAGTTAGATTTTCTTTCTGGTATTCCTTACTGAAGTTGGTTGTCTCTGAAATAAATTCCTGAATGGGAGGGAAATTGGGGATGTCATTTCCTTTAAAATCATCCCCACTTCATTCACTAGTATCTGCCCTGTTCCCCAACTACCTTCATTCTAACAAAATTAACTGGATACTGTTGAAAGGGCCCTTTACCTCTCCACTGGGGAATCTGGGCTGCCAGGATCTCCTCCTCCCCTGTGGAGGTGTCTCCTTTTGGCCACTGACCACTGTTCCTCGCATGACCTCATCTATAGTCCTGCTACCTTCCAGCTTAGCACCACTACTGGTTACTGTTCACCCATTACTTCCCCCTTCTCACCCCAGTTCCAGAAACAGAATTACAGCCCCTTCCCTTTACATTATGTGTTATATAAATACATAATTGTACATTAGGTAAATAATCTCTCCTTCTCACCCCAGAGAAACCATTGTCAGGCAATCCTTACAATGTTTCCTGCTCAGGGCATGGCCCAGAGTAAATGCCCTCTTCCTTTTCTCAGAGTCACTGGGGAGGACACAAACTTTCAGGAGGGGAACACAGCCCTCTGGTAGGGAAATTCAGACACCTGGGTCTTCAGGCTGAGGGCTCAGGATCAGGTTCTACCTGGCTGAAGAGATACACAGGGAGGACCAGAAGAAGTCCATACCTCTGGTTTCTACCCAGGATGCTGCTAAATTGTCCCCACCTCGCTCCAGCTGGGTCTTTGATTCCTGGGGCTCCTAGCCAAAACTGTTTCAACAGCAGGGATTCCTGCCCAGTTATGGGCAGATCTTGTGTCCCTTCCCTCTAGGTCTGAAACTTGGGTTGTCAGGACCTGAACCAAGAGTTCAGAGCAGGCAGCAACCCACTTTTGAGATGCTTCCTTGGTTTGGAGGCCATTACCTGTCCCTCAGGGGCCAGACTGAACCTGGAGCCCAGCCCTCCCTGGACAGGCTTCGTTGTGTTTGGCTAGTGGCAGGAGGATTGGAAGTAAACACAGGAGCTGCCATGGCAGATAGAATTCTGGTCTGTGCAAGAGGAGTGTGGGCCTGGAAGGGAGGTGCTGGGGAGACCAGGAGAGGGCTGTAGACACAGAGAGAGCAGTGTAGAAGCAGGTTGGCCCAAATACCAAGGGCATGAGAGATAGCATGAAGGGGTTATGGGTGAGGCTGGCTCCCACATGTACTTGTTTCCTGGGCTGCGTGTCCCTGGTTTCTTGGAAAGCTCTAGCAGAACTGAGGCCTCTCTTCTGCCTTTAAACCCTCATGTCATCTGAGCCACAGTGCTCTTCCTTACTGAAGGCTCTAGGAGCTTCCTCTCCCACCTCAACCTGCCCTATAACTCTCTTCCACAAAAGAGCCACTCACAGTGTGAACCCAGTCCTCTTTTCCACCCAAATCACTGTGGCTAGGAACAACCCTTCCATCCTAATCATCTGATCTATTCGACTGCCTCCTTGGAAAATGCTCTTCTCTGGCCACCTCCCTCCAGTCCCACTCATAGTGCACACTTGTATGGTACTTTCTTGCCCCAAAGGGTACAAGGCTTATTTCATACTTAAGAGTTCACAAATACTCTCCCACCTATGGCCTCACAGCAGAGCTCAAAAGGCTTCACAGTTTTGAAGTTTTCTGTCATCACTTAGAGGCCCTGGGCAAGTAACTCAATCCCATGAATGTTGGTTTCTTCATTATTAAAAAAAAAAAAATGGAGGGAAAGAATACTTCTTAGGGCTGATCATGAGGATTTGAAAGGCCCTCAGCACAGTAGCTGGCACAGAGGTGGCACTCAGTAGATAGTAACTGTTATCAAATTGTGGTGCCTCAAAAAGTCCTAAGCAGCAGGCAGGGTAAGGACTGCTACAGCCTGCCCCCTATCCCCACTTTTTAACAGCTTAGGAGGCTGATACCCAGGGAGGCAGAGGGGTAATGCAGGTCTCCAGAAGGTCTCAGCATTCTTTGTACCATTCTTACTGCTCTTCTAGGTCCCTGACTCCCCTGACCCTGGAACTGGCAAGCAGTTGAATCACCTCCCTAGGTCTTGGCTCCCTGGTCTTAAAAGTGTCTCCTTAGGGGACACATGGAGCTGTTTTTTTCCTCAGGAGAAATAGCGAAGCAGAGTTTAGGGTAGTGAAAATTGAGAGGTTCACAGGGCCGGAAAGAGGAGAGGCTTCCAACGCTCTGCTCCCCTTATCTTGGCGCATTCCACATTGCCTGTCCAGGATCGCAACAGGAGAATCAACTTTTCTAGGGCTTGGAACATACAATTTTGGAAATCCTTTCAGACTTCATTCTGACTCCACAGCTTTTTTTTTTTTTTTTTTTTTTTTTAAAGACAGAGTCTTATTCAGTTGCCCTGGGGTTGAGTGCTGTGGCGTCACAGCTCACAGAAATCTCAAACTTCTGGGCTCAAGAGATCCTCTTCTCTCAGCCTCTTGAATAGTTGGGACTATAAGAGCCCACCACAGTGCCTGGCTATTTTTTCTTTCTTTCTTTTTTTTTGAGACGGAGTTTCACTTTGTTGCCTTCAGTAAGGTGCCATGGTGTCCTAGCTCATAGCAACCTCAAACTCTTGGGCTCAAAGCTATTCTCTTGCCTCAGCTTCCCATGTGGCTGGAACTACAGGCACCTGCCACAATGCCCGGCTATTTTTTAGAGACGGGGACTTGCTCTTGCTCAGGCTGGTCTCGAATTCCTAAGCGCAGAAGATCCACCCTCCTCGGCCTCCCAAAGTGCTAGGATTACAAGCATGAGCCACCACACCCAGCCTGACTCCACAACTATTTCTTCCGATCAGAATACAGATGAGAGGAAGTATAGTAGGGAAATATCAGTCACACATGCTTAGAAATTGGCAGACCTGGGGTCTTGTACTGGTTCTACCACTTTCCAGCTGAATAACTTTAGGTAAGTTACTTAACCACTCTAAGCCTCAGTTTCCTTTTCTGTAAAAGAGGGATAATATCAAATTTACCGGGCCCAGGATTCAGGAGAGGGGATAATTATTTATTCATTCAATCTTAGATTCAGTTGTTCATTTATTAAATTAATGAATATTTGTTGAGGGGCTACAATGGTCCAGATGTTGTGCTGAGTGTTGAGATATAACAACAACCACAGTTGTTAATGTTGAGGACTTGTTATGTTCCAGTTACTTGTGCTTAGCACTTTACAGGAGGACTTCTCTTACTTTGCAATGATTCTGACCTTGATGTCTATGTATATAAATGGGAGAGGAAATAAAGATCTCAAAGGATGTTAGGATAAGATAGGCTGAATCAAAGGAGATAAAATAAAACTGAGAAAACAGTCAAGTTATTCATCTGAATTCATGAGACCAAGTGCACAAGTACAGAATGTGAAAAAAATCTGATTTCACAACTTCACAGGGGAAAGAAATATTGTTGTAGTTGGCTGTGAACTCAATAGAGCTAACCAAATATAACATGGCTGCCTAGGCTAGGCGAGGTGGCTCAGGCCTGTAAACCTAGCACTCTGGGAGGCTGAGGCAGGTGGATTGCCTGAGCTCAGTAGTTCAAGACTAGCCTGAGTAAGAGTGAGACCCTGATTCTACCAAAAACAGAAAAACTAGCTGGACATTGTGGCGGGTGCCTTTAGTCCCAGTTACTTAGGAGGCTGAGGCAAGAGGATGACTTGAACCCAGAAGTTTGAGGTTGCTGTGAGCCATGACACCACAGCACTCTACCCAGGGCACAGAGTGAAACTCCGTCTAACAAAACCAAAAACAACTTATACCCTCAATGAATCCCCAACAATAAAAAACACAAACAAACAAATACATATATTGTGTGTTTGCCTAAATGCTAACGTAGTGTGGCCTTCATTAATAGACATGTCATGTACAAACCTAAGGAAATGGCTCGGCGCCTGTGGCTCAAGTGGCTAAGGTGCCAACCATATACACCTAAGGTGGCGGGTTCGAATCCAGCCTGGGCCTGCCAAACAACAAGGATGGCTCCAACCAAAAAAACAAACAAACAAACAAAAAAACCTAAGGAAACTATGGTTCTGCCCTGTTCAGTGATTTTTATGACTTTTTCATCTAAACCACAGGGGGAGGAGGGAGGAGGACAGGGGAGTAAGGGGCCTAGAAACAATATCTTGTGAGTTTCACCTGAAGAAACTAGAGACAGAAAGATAGGAGAAGAGGAGGGAAAAGAGCTGGAAGAGCAGGAGGAAGATGATGACTCAGAGGGAACATGATCACAGCTTTCAGGATTGGAGGACTACCATGGGTAAGAGAAAAAGATTGATTTGTGTGGCTCCAAAGGACAGATCTATACACTAAAAGAAGTATGGCCAACTGCTATCATGTATTGATTGGGCAGTCCCTGGTGCAAAGCACAATGCTCAATGTTTTCATCCTTCCTTTGTAAGTGTCCTGTAAGTGTATAATCCCCCTTTTACATATGAGCTACTATACTATATTACTCCTTAGGCAGATTTCAGATGAATTTAAAGGAGAGGTTTTTTTTTTTTTTGAGACAGAGTCTCATTGCATCGCCCTCGGTAGAGTGCTGTAAGATCACAGCTCACAGCAACCTCAAATTCTTGGGCTTAAGTGATTCTCTTGCCTCACCCTCCCAAGTAGCTGGGACTACAGGCTCCCATCACAATGCCTGGCTATTTTTTTGGTTGTAGTTGTCACTGTGGCTTGGCAGGCCCAGACTGGGCTCAAACCTACCAGCTTCAGAATATGTGGCCAGCACCTTACTCACTGAGCTATGGGTGCCAAGTCTAAAGGAGAGCTTTTTAAGTCTAAAGATGAACTAGCACTCTGGGATGCTGATGTGGGAGGATCACTTGAGCTCAGGAGTTTGAGACCAGCCTGAGCCATGGCAAGACCTAATCTCTACTAAAGATAGAAAAAGTGGCTGGGCATTGTGGTACATGCCTGTAGTTCCAGCTAGTTGGGAAGTGAAGGCAAGAGGATCACTGGAACCCAGGAGTTTGAGGTTGCTCTGAGCTATGATGCCACCACATTTTACCCAGGTGACAGAGTGAGACTATCTTTTTTTTTTATTATTATTAAATCATAACTGTGTGCATTTATGGGGTACAATGTGCTGATGTGATATATAATGCAGAATGCTTACATCAGATTGATTAGCATAACCTTCACCTTACCTACTTATTTGTTGTGGTAAGAGATTTATACCTACTCTTAGCAGTTTTAAAATGTACCATTGCGTTGTGCACAATAGGTGAGGTCCCACCAAATACCCTCCCTCCTCCTACTATTCCCCACCCTCTCCTCTCAAGACTCTGTCTTTTTTTTTTTTTTTTTTTGAGACAAAGCCTCAAGCTGTCCCCCTGGGTAGAGTGCTGTGGCATCACAGCTCACAGCAACTTCCAACTCCTGGTCTCAAGCAAGTCTCCTGCCTCACCCTCCCAGGTAGCTGGGACTATAGGTGCCTGCCACAATGCCCAGGCCAAGCCCCAATTTTTTATCTTTATTATTCATTTTTATTTTATTTTGTGCCTGAGCTGGAGTACAGTGCTCTCATCATAGCTCCTTGCACCCTGAAACTCCAGGGTTCAAACTATCCTCCTGCCTCAGCCTTCCAAGTAGCTGAGACTGAAGGCACATGCCACCACACCTGGCTAATTATTGTATTTTTTGTAGAGAGAGGGTTTTCCTGTGGTGCTTAGGCTGACCTCCAACTCCTGGCCTCAAGGGTTCCTGCTGCCTTAGCTTCCCTAAGTGCTGGAATTACATGTATGAGCCACTGTGTCTAGCCCTATTTTTAACTTTTATTTTATAGAGACAGGGTCTCACTCTGTCATTCAGGCTGGGGTGCAGTGGCACAATAATAGTTCACTATTACCTCAAAGTCCCGGGCTTAAGCAATCCTCCCACCTCAGCCTCCTGAATACTTGACATTACAGGCACATAATAGACCTATGAAAATTTTAAAAATTAAAAATTTTGTAGAAGCAGATGCAGTGGCTCATACCTATAATTCTAGCGCTCTGGGAGGCCAAGGCAGGAGGATCCTTTGAGCTCAGGAGTTTGAGACCAGTCTGAGCAAATTGAGACCCCACCTCTACTAAAAATAGAAAAACTAGCTAGGTGTTGTGGTTGGTCCCTGTAGTCCCAGCTACTCAGGAGTCTGAGGCAGGAGGATTGCCTGATGCCTGGAGTATAAAGTTGCTGTGAGGCATGCTGATGTCACAGCACTCTAGCCTGGGCAACAGAGTGAATCTCTGTCTCAAAACAAAAAATGTATATATATATATTTGTAGAGATGGAGTGTTGCTGTATTGTCTAAGTTGGTCTCAAACTCCTGGCCTCAAGACATCCTTCTACCTCGGTCACCCAAAGTTTCCCAAAACTTTATGAGCCACCATGCTCAGCCCATCTCAACCATTTTTTAGTAAACAGTTCATTACTATTAACTGTATTCATGTTGTTGTGCAAGAGAGCTCTAGAACTTTTTCATCTTGCAAAACTGAAACTCTATACCCATTGAACAACAACTCCCATTTCCCTCTCCAGCCAGCCTCTGGCAGCCACTCTTGTACTTTCTATCTCCATGAATTTGACTACTGATAAATAAGGAATCATACGGTATTTCTCTTTCTTTTTGCATGTTTTCCTCTAAGAAGCCAAGTACGGGTACGTAATGTCACTTCATTGGACTTGTTGTATTCGTTGAATGAATGAACAATAATTATCTTCAAGAGAGCCTATAATCTAGTTGTACAAACAGGCATGGAAACAAATAAAACAAATAATTTTCATTTAAAGGCTATGAGAAGGGGGTGAAGTGGGGGTAGAGGTGCTATGAGAAAGAAGCTAATTCTGTCAAAGAAAATTAGAAAGGAAGAAAAGAGGAAGTGTCATTAAAATTTTGTTTTTGGCCAGGGCTGGGTTTGAACCCACCACCTCTGGCACATGGGGCCAGCGCCCTACCCTTTTGAGCCATAGGCACCACCCCATTTAAATTTTCTTAATTGACAGGTACAATGTATGAGTATATGGCACATTTCCTGGGTGAAGGACACAACCACATCCTGGACTTGACCTTACAAACATAAGCAATGTAACCTAATCATGTGTACCCTCATATCAATCTGCAGTAAAATAAATAGATAAATAAATACATTTTCTTAACTGGGATGAGGTCTTACCATATTGCCTGGGCTTGTCTTGAAGTCCTGGGCTCAAAGGATCCTGGATCCTCCCTCCTCCCTAGCCTCCTGAGTAGCTGGGACTACAGGGGTGTTATCCGGCTCTGATAACATTTAAATTAGACGTTGGAGAAAGAAGTTTGCCAGATGAAGAAGGAAAATGGAAAGGATGATCCAGGCAGAGGAAACAGCATGGACAAAGGCCATCTTCTGGAATGTAGCAGGATATGTTGTATTTAGGAGAGGAAGGTGAGGTATGGCAAGAAAAGAGGCTATTAATCCCCACTAAGGCTGAAAGAGTTTTTATTTAGCCTCCAGGCAATCTGGAATAGTACTTTGTTTAAAGCAGAGATATTTGTTCTTTTTAAAGAAGATAATGGGGAGGATATGCTGCTTTCTAAAGGCACGTTTTGTTTTTTGTTTTTTGTTTTTTTTTTGAGGTAGGATTTAATGCCTGATTGGAAATGGTTTCATCATCTTCAATACTGTTCACTCATTCATACTTTGCCATGTTTCAGAATTGACTTAAGGGTCTTACGAGGATATTTAAGACAAGATAAATCAAATGCAAGCCAAGAGAAAAAGAAAACCAGGGGACAAAGGAGAGTCAAGAATAAGGCTAAAATGCAGATCATAATGTTCTACATCTGCTATAGGTGGGCTGTACATTGAACTCTAAGCTGCCCAATACAATGTAGGAAAATAGACTATTTACACAGGTCATTGCATCTGTAAGTTAATTAAGTGACTGCTCAGCAGACATACTGTATAGCCATTCTAGAACTAATGTAACAGTATCCTCAATTATATTATTACAATAAATGTTAAAATAAGATATTTAAAGAGTGGTTTCCCAAATCATAAAGTTGTGATCATTGTGGTAAGGTACAGAGCAAACAGTTCTGTGTAGGCCAAATGTGACACAGTACCCAGTTAGTTGATACAGAAGTCAAGTGCATGGACTGTTCTTCAAATAGGAACAGACATTAAAACTTTAATCTCATTGCCAAATATTTTCCTATAGTCATAAAAATTACATATTCTCAATGTTCTAGAATAGTTTGGTATAAAGTTCATGTTCTATTTTATTTATTTAATATTTATTTATTTATTTATTTATTTTTGCAGTTTTTGGTAGGGGCTGAGTTTGAACCTGCCACCTCTGGCATATGGGGCCGGCACCCTACTCCTTTGAGCCACAGGCGCCGCCCCATTTATTTATTTATTTATTGAGACAGAGTCTCTCTATGTCCCACTTGGTGGGTTGTGGCGTCACAGCTCACAGCAACCTCAAACGCTTGGGCTTAAGTGATTCTTTCTTTCTTTTTTTTTTTTGTAGAGACAGAGTCTCACTTTTTCGCCCTCGGTAGAGTGCAGCGGAGTCGCTTCAGCAACCTCCAACTCCTGGGCTTAGGGGATTCTTCTGCTTCAGCTTTCCAAGTAGCCGGGACTACAGGCTTAAGTGATTCTCTTGCCTCAGCCTCCTGAGTAGCTGAGACTACAGGCATCTGCCACAACACCGGCTATTTTTTGGTTGCATTTGTCGTTGTTGTTTAGCTGGCCCAGACTAGGTTCAAACCCGCCAACCTTGGTATATGCGGCCGGCGCCCTACTCACTGAGCTATAGGCATCGAGCTTAAAGTTCATTTTTTTAAAAAGGTGATTTATGAAATAATCTTTGTAAAAATATTTACATATAGAAATTTACAAACCAGCAAAAATTCTTGTTGGTTTAGAAGATCACAATGACTTTGAATGGAGATGAGTATCTTAGGCTTGATTATGTAACACACTGGGACTGAGACATTGTCCGCCTTCTCTTTTTCTTTCTCGTTTCCTGTAACAGTTTTTTTTTTTTTTTTCTACAGGGGAAGAATGTATTTCTTTGCCTCTTCCAGGGAGGGATTTTTGATCCCTGGCAGTTAACAGGGAATTAAAGAGGTTTCCTTATTTGAAGCTAAAATTAAAGCAGATTGGATAGTTTTCCCATTTCATACACAATGAAAGCGAGCCAGAGCAAGTCCCCAAATCGGGATCACATTCACATCTCACCTTGCCAAACTGACAGTACACACTGGAAGTCACCTGTGGTGTAATTCTTTATAACCAGCTGAAAAGTGCCCTTTAAAAATTGCAAATCAGGCTCGGCGCCTATAGCTCAACCGGCTAAGGCGCCAGCCACGTACACCTAAGGTGGTGGGTTCGAATCCCCAGCCCGGACCTGCCAAAAACAACAATGATGGCTGCAACCA
>NW_003852420.1:17326360-17331804 GCF_000181295.1 Otolemur garnettii | reverse complement strand
AAAAAAAAAAAAAAAGAAAGAAAGAAAAGAAAAGAGGATCTTTGCAAATGTAATCAAGTTAAGATGAGGTCATTAGAGTAGACTCTATCCAATGTGACTGGAGTCCAATAAGAAGTACAGAGATATGGGCAGTGCCTGTAGCTCAAGGAGTAGGACGCTGGCCCCATAGACTGGAGGTGGTGGGTTCAAACCCACCCCAGCCAAAAACTGCAAAAAAAGAAAAGAAAAAAAGAAAAGAAGAAGAGCAGAGATGGCTCAGCGCCTGTAGCTCAAGTGGCTAAGGCGCCAGCCACATACACCAGAGCTGGTGGGTTTGAATCCAGCCTAGGCCTGTCAAACAACAATGACAACTACAACCAAAAAATAGCTGATGCCTATAGTCCCAGCTACTTGGGAGTCTGAGGCAAGAGAATCGCTTAAGCCCAGGAGTTGGAGGTTGCTGTGAGATGCCACAGCACTCTACCCAAGGGGACAGAGACACAAACAAGCATACAGGGAAAATGCCATGTGATGACAGAGGTAGACACTGGAGTTATGCAACTCAGAAAAACTGAGCCAGGAGGATTGCTTGAGCTAGGAATTCAAGGTTGCTGTGAACTATGATGACACCAAGGCACTCTATCCCAGGTGACAGAGTGAGATTGTGTCTCAAAAAAAAAAAAAAGATTGGAAACCATATTTAGTGGTAACAATATGCGTTTTGCACGATGTTCTTCAATAGTAGTCAAGAATCTACTGGACACGATCTTATATATAAAGAAATCAAGATGCAGGCATGGAATAAATGGACACTTGCAAGGTTGAGATCTTTCTTGGTGGGCAAGACAGAAGGGCATTTGAGCAAGGGAGTTAATATTGGCAAGAGAGCAATTACAAGGATAGATCACGTAATCTGAGCTACATAGAAGAAGTAAAGATGGGGTTAATAGACTATAAAGAGAAGAAATGAAAGGCCTGGAGGTCTCAGTGGGGTAGAATGACAGGTGTACTAGAAGTAATGAATGAAAACTGAAAGAATAGGATGGTGAGAACACAGAATAGGATAAATAAAAAATTTTAGAATTAAAACAATTCTGGCGATGAGGTCCAACAACTGGCCCTGGGAGTTGATGGCTGGACACTTCATAGAAATGTAATCACTGGTACATGCTTCTTGTGGTTTCCTTTTTTTCACTTACATGTTTTGGAGGATTGTCCACATGGTAGCGTGTATTGGTACTCCATTCCTTCTCACTGCTGAGTAACAATTTATTGTCTGGATATGCCATATTTTATATATCGTCTCATCAGTTGATGGACATTTAGTTTGTCTCCACTTTTTGGCTAGTATGAATAATGGTGTGATGAACAATTACATATACATTTTTGTTTTCATTTCTTTTGGATACTAATAATAATAGAATCACTGAATCATAATAAAACTCTATATTTAATATTCTGAGGAACAGCCAGACTGTTTCCAATGCAGTTGCACCATTTTGCACTTCCACTAGAAACATGAGGGGTCCACTTTCTTCACATCCTTGCCATCACTTTGTCTGCTTCAATATAGTCATCTAAAAGATGTGAAGTGGTATCTCATCGTGGGTATATGTGTGTTGTGCGTGTGTTTGGCATTTCCCTAATGACTAATGATGTTGATCATTTTTTAATTTGCTTATTGGCTATTTGTATATCTTTTTTGGAGAAATGTCTGTTCACATCCTTTGCTTTTTTTATTTTTATTTTTAGAGATGAGGTCTCACCCTGTTACCCAAGCCAGAGAGCAGTGGCCCAATCATAGTTCACGGCAACCTGGAATGCATGGCTCAAGTGATCCTCCTGCCTCAGCTTCCTGCATAGCTGGAACTATAGAAGCATGGCACCCCTCCTGTTTAATTTTTAAAATTTCTTTTTGTAGAGGCAGGGTCTCATTGTGTTGCCCAGACTGGTTTCTAACTACTGACCTCAAGTAATCCTCTCACTGTGACCTACTCAAGTGCCAGGATTATAGGCATAAGCCATCATGCCTGGCTCTCCCATTTTAAATCAGGTATTTCTTTTCTTTTTCTTTCTTTCTTTTTTTTTTTTTCAGAGACAGTATCTCACTTTGTCACCCTTGGTAGAGTACCTTGGCATCACAGCTCACAGCTCTTGGGCTTAGGTGATTCTCTTTTTTTTTTTTTTTTTTTTGGAGACAGAGCCTCAAGCTGTCCCCCTGGGTAGAGTGCCGTGGCATTACAGCTCACAGCAACCTCCAACTCCTGGGTTCAAGCGAGTCTCCTGCCTCCGCCTCCCAAGTAGCTGGGACCACAGGCGCCCGCCACAACGCGCGGCTATTTTTTGGTTGCAGCCGTTGTTGTTTGGCAGGTCCGGGCTGGGGATTCGAACCCGCCACCTTAGGTGTACGTGGCTGGCGCCTTAGCCGGTTGAGCTATAGGCGCCGAGCCTTAGGTGATTCATTTGCCTCAGCTTCCTGAGTAGCTGGGGCTACAGGCACCTGCCACAACACCCCGCTATTTTTGTTGTTGTTGCAGTTTGGCCTGGGTGGGGTTTGAACCCGCCACCCTTGGTATATGGGGCTGGTGCCCTACTCACTGAGCCATAGGCACCACCCAGGTATTTATTTTCTTATTATTGAGTTGTAAAAGTTCTCCATATTTTCTGGATATAGGTCTCTTATCAGATATATGATTTGAAAAAAAGCCTTCATTTTCTGTACCTTTTCACATTTTTTTTTTTTTTTTGCAGTTTTTGGCCAGGGCTGGGTTTGAACCCTCTACCTCTGGCATATGGGATCAGCGCCCTACTCCTTTGAGCCACAGGCACCACCCCTCTTTTTACTTTTTTATGTTGTCTTTTGTAACCCAAAAGTTTAAAATTTTGATGTGGTTCAATTTATCTATTTTTTTCTTTTGTCATCTGTGATTTTGGTGTCATATTTAGATGACATATTTAGATGTTGTCCAGACTGGCCTCAACAAGGCTTTACACTGGCCTAACACTAACACTAGGCCATGAAGAATTACTCCTATGTTTTCTTCTAAGTTTTATAGATTAGCTTTTACTTTTAGGTCCGTGATCCATTTTTAGCCAGCCAGCCTGCCTGCCTGCCTTCCTTCTTTCCTTCCTTCCTTCCTTCCTTCCTCGTCCTCTGGGCCAGAATGCAATGTTGTCATACAGCTCACTGCAACCTCCAACTCCTGGACTCAAGCGGCTCTCCTGCTTCAGCCTCCTGAATAGCTGGGACCACAGACCCATACCACCATGCCTGGCTAAGGTCATTTTTAATTTTCTATATAGTGTGAGGTAGGAGTCCAATTTCATTGTTTTTCATTGTTTTTTTATTTTTTTAGAAACAGAGTCTTGCTCTGTCACTCAGGCTAGAGTGCAATGGCATCATCGTAGCTCATTGCTACCTCAAACTCCTGAGTAATCTTCCTGCCTCAGTTCTCCTTCCCTCCAGTAGGTAGAACTATAGGCATGTGCTATCATGCCCCACTAATATTTCTTTCTTTCTTTCTTTCTTTTTTTTTTTTTTTGAGGCTGAGTCTCATTGTGTTGCCCCTGGTAGAGTGCTGTGGTGTCACAGCTCACTGCAACCTCAAACTCTTGGGCTTAAGTGATTCTCTTGTCTCAGCCTCCTGAGAAGCTAGGACTACAGGAGCCCACCACAATGCCTGGCTATTTTTGGTTGCAATTGTCATTGTTGTTTAGCTGGCCCTGGCCGGGCTTGAACCCACCAACCTCCATGTATGTGGCCAGCACCCTACTCACTGAGCTATGGGCACCCAGCTAATATTTCCATTTTTTGTAGAGCAGGGTCTCACTATGTTGTCCAGACTGGCCTCAAATTTTTGTCCTTAAGCGATCTTCTCTCCTTGGCCTCCTAAATTGCTAGGATTTTTTTTTTTTTTTTTTTTTGGAGACAGGAGCCTCAAGCTGTCCCCCTGGGTAGAGTGCCGTGGCATCTCAGTTCACAGCAACCTCCCACTCCTGGACTCAAGCGAGTCTCCTGCCTCAGCCTCCCAAGTAGCTGGGACCACAGGCGCCCACCACAATGCCTGGCTATTTTTTGGTTGCAGCCGTCACTGTTGTTTAGCAGGCCTAGGCTGGATTTGAACCTCCCAGCTCTGGTGTATGTGGCTGGCGCCTCCCAGCTCTGGTGTATGTGACCTGCTTGAGCCACAGGTGCCGAGCCTTATTTTCTTTCTAATAAAAATGGTGAAAATGTATTATAAATCCATGTTCAACAGTAATATCCTTGAGAGTAAAGACTAAATACTGCTTCTTTGGGCTGGGTGCAGTGCCTCATGCCTGAAATCCTAGTATTCTTTGTATTTTTTCCTAGAACCAATGAGTAAATTTTTTGCAGAATAAATTTTTAAGGTAAGATAGATCTCCCTCCCTCCCTCCTTTCTTCCTTCCTCCCTCTCTCTCTCTGTCTCTTTCTCTCTTTCTTTCTTTCTGGCAGAGTCTTATTCTGTTGTCCAGGCTAAAGTATCCTGGCATCAGCTTAGCTCACAGCAATCTCTAACTCCTGGGTTCAATTGATCTTCCTCCTGCCTGGGACTATAGGCACCCACTACAATTCCCGGCTAATGGTGGCGCCTGTAGCTCAAGTGGCTAAGGTGCCAGCCACATACACCAGAGCTGGTAGATTCGAATCCAGCCCGGGCCTGCCAAACAAAGACAACAACAACCAAAAAATAGCCAGGCGTTGTTTTGGGCACCTGTAGTCCCAGCTACTTGGGAGGCTGAAGCAAAAGAATTGCTTAAGCGCAGGAGGTGGAGGTTGCTGTGAGTTGTGATGCCATGGTGCGTTACCCAGGGTGATAGCTTGAGGCTCTATCTCAAAAAAAAAAAAAAAATCCCAGTTAATTTTGTCTATTTTTAGTAGCCATGGGGTCTCTTGCTCAGTCTGGTCTTGAACTCTTGACCTCAAGCAATCTGTTCACCTCAGCCTCCCAGAGTGCTAGGATTACACAGGCATGAACAACTGAGCCCGGCTGAGATAAATGTTCTTATTGAAGCTTTTAAGGTGAACTCATTAAGATTTTGAAGGTACAAATTCAAACATGACAAAAAGGTCCATACTGAAAAGTATGTTTGCCTTCCTTACCCAACCTTCTAGTCCAGTCCTCTTCCTCATAATCAACAACCATAGCCACTATTACCAGTTTCTTATGTATCTTGAAGTGCTTTTCTACATCTACGCTAGCAAATACAAGATAGAACTTGAAGTTCATGGCTAACAGGGTCCCCCCTGACCTGGTCCCTGGCCATCTTTGTTAAACTCATTTCTTACCCCTTTTTATTCATTTGGCTCCAGTCATAACAATCTTCTTTTTCTTGTTTTTTTTTTTTTTTAAGACAGAGTCTCACTATGTCACCATTGGTAGACTCAGCCTACCAAGTACCTGGCACTACAGGCACACACCACAACGCTTGGCTTTTTTTTTTTT
>NW_003852420.1:17319491-17326340 GCF_000181295.1 Otolemur garnettii | reverse complement strand
TTTTTTTTTTTTTTTTTGCTGTTGTTGTCATTGTTGTTTAGTAGGCCCAAGCTGGGTTTGAACCCACGAGCCCCGGTGTATGTGGCTGGCGCCCTAACCACTGAGCTACAGGTGCCAACCCCTTCTTTTTTTTTCTTTGGCAACACCAAGCATTCTCCCATAGTGGAGTCTTTTTAGGCCAGGCATGCTGGCTCATGCCTGTAATCCTAGCACTCTGGGAGGCTGAGGTGGGTGGATTGCCTCAGCTCATGAGTTTAAGACCAGCCTGAGCCAGAGTGAGACCCCATCTTCAAAATAGCTGGGCATTGTGGAGGGTGCTTATTGGGAGGCTGAGATAAGACAATCACATAAACCCAAGAGTTTGAGGTTATTGTGAGCTAAAATGCCAAGGCACTCTACCGAGTGTGACAAAGTGAGACTCTGTTTCACACCCCCCCCAAAAAAAACCCAAAAAAATAACTATTGAAGCCTTTGTACTTGGCATTCTATCTAGCATATTTTTCCCAAGATACTTACCTGGGTCACTACTGGGTATTTTGATCAAAATTCAGCGAGACCTTGCCTGACCATCTTATCTAAACCAGCACTTCACACTATCAGTTTTTTATTCTCGCCCTGTTTAGCATTTACCATTACCTGGCATTAGATTATTTACATTTATTTGCTGCTTGCTTGCTTTTTTCCCTTCAGTGGGACATAAACTCCATGAAGGCAAGAACTTTGTTTTATTTTGTAATGAATGGCTAATTTCAGGGTAGGCATGGTGGCTCCCTCCTGTAATCCTTGCACTCTGAGAGGCTGAGGCAAGTGGATAACTTGAACTCTGGAGTTCAAGATCATCCTGAGCAAGAGTGAGACTCCCTTCTCTACTAAAAAGAGAAAAATTGGGCGGTGCCTGTGGCTCAGTGGGTAGGACCCTGGCTCCATATACCCAGGGTGGCAGGTTCAAACCCAGCCCCGGCCAAACTGCAACAAAAAAATAGCCGGGCATTCTGGCGGGCGCCTGTAGTCCCAGCTACTTGGGAGGCTGAGGCAAGAGAACCGCTTAAGCCCAGGAGTTGGAGGTTGCGGTGAGTTGTGTGATGCTATGGCACTCTACCAAGGGTGATAAAGTGAGACTCTGTCTCTACAAAAAAAATTTTAAAATAAATAAAAATAGAAAAATTAGCCAGGCATGGTGGTGAGCACCTTTTATTCCAGCCACTCAGGAGGTTGAGGCAAGAGGATCACTTAAGCACAGGAGTTTGAGGTTGCAGTGAGCTCTGACGCCATGGCACTCTACCCAGGAAGACAGAATGAGACTCTGTCTCAAAACAAACAAACAACACAAAAAAGGAAGGGTGAGAAATCTGATGAGTGGAGGCAGCATAAAGAGAACGATGAAACTCAGGCAGAGGAAGCTTTGGAAGAACAGTGGGGACTGTTGGAGCCTCAAGCTGAGTGTTTAGGGATCAAGGAAACCTTGCAGTGAAAAGAAGCTGGGCAACATTGGGAAGGTGAGGTTAAAGAGCGTGGGTAGGAGCACTGTGAGATGCCTTGGAACCCGTGAGCAACAAAGTTGTCTACACAGACAGCCTGCTCCCAGAAAGTTCCTCCTACCTTCTGTTTTAACTGAAACCTGGGCTTGCTTTTTGAATATTATTTCCCCTTGTAGCCCTCTCTGGGATGTAGCCTGTTGCCATTCTATACCCTGTGTGTGTTAAGACTGGGAGTTGGAGTCTTCTTGCACTTGCTTTCCAATACCACTTTCAAGTCATTACTCCTCTGTCTGCTGTTCCTCTAAGGCTTATGTTATGTGTTCATCCTAATCCCGACCTGATGAACACTTTCTGTTTATATTTATTTATTTATTGAGACAGAGTCTCACTACATTGCCTTCCATAGAGTGCTGTGGCATCCCAGCTCACAGAAACCTCAAACTCTTGGGCTCAAGCGATTGTCTTGCCTCAGCTCCCAAGTAGCTGGGAGTACAGGTGCCTGCCACAACGCCCTACTATTTTTAGAGACGAGGTCTTGCTCAGGCTGGTCTTGAACCTGTGAGCAGACAATCCACCCTCCTTGGCCTCCCAAAATGCTGGGACTACAGACGTGAGCCATTGCGGCCAGCCCAGTTGATACTTTCTTGATAATGTCATCACCTCTTATGCTCTGATGTCATTCATTACTGATCTGGAATAGCTCTACTCCTTTATTGAATCCAACTACAGTTCTCTTTCCAAACAGCAAAGGATTTTGGAGAAAAATCACACATGAGTAGATTGGTGCCATTAAAATGTTCACTCTTAAGTATATAAGAATGCTCACAGAAATATTGGTTATAATAACAAAAATGGAATTAAGCTATCTATATCTGTAGTATAGTCATGTGTAAATAGATGTAAAATGAACTGACTCCGTATAAGGCAACATATATAGAATTTTTAAAAAGTTGAGTAAAAAAAAGGAAGAAGTAGCAAAAAAAAAAAACATAAGTATTTTTGGCTTTGGCGCCTGTGGCTCAAGTGGCTAAGGCACCAGCCACATACACCTAAGGTGGTGGGTTCGAATCCAGCCCTGGGCCTGCCAAACAGCAATGATGGCTGCAACCAAAAAATAGCCAGGCACTGTGGTGGGCGCCTGTGATCCCAGCTACTTGGGAGGCAGAGGCAGGAGACTCACTTGAGCCCAGGAGTTGGAGGTTGCTGTGAGCTGTGATGCTACAGCACTCTACCCAGGGGGATAGCTTGAGGCTCTGTCTCAAAAAAAAAAGTATTTTGACAATAAAATAGAACCCCTCCCTCACCAAAATGATATATTTTCTAAGGGAACAAACAGGTATACATACATTAAAGCATTTCAAAAGGCCTGTTAGAAAGGGTGGAAGGAGCTAGGATTCAAGGCAGTGATAAAAGGGATTTTAGCTTTATCTGTAACATGCTAATTTTTAGAAAAGAGGATGTAATCGTCTAACACCTATTAATTTAAAATTAATTAGTAAATTAGAATTTAAAAAGTGAAGATTTTTCAACTTCAACTAGGTCCTCCATTTTCCCTGGGATTCCTTTTCTTCCATTATTTGTTAAACTTTAAACTTTCTCTACTCTTCTAAACTACTGTCCTGAGCCATCTGCAGGGTAGAACAACTCAGCCCTCCAGAAAATTTCCTTTCTGAAATTTCATGTCAAATTCTTCAATTCTTCTCCCTTGTCTCCAACATCTTTATTTATTTATTTAGCAGAGCCTCACTATGTCACCCTTGGTTCTAATGCCATGGGGCCACATCTCATAGCAACCTCAAACTCTTGGGCTCAAGTGATTCTCTTACCTCAGCCTCCCAAGTAGCTGGGACTACAGGTGCCCGCCTCAATGCTCGGCTACTTCTTGTTGCAGTTGTCATTGTGGTTTAGCTGTCCTGGGCCAGGTTCAAACCCGCCACCTTCTGTGTATGTGACTGGCACTATAACCACTGTGCTATGGGAGCTGAGCCATCTCTAACATCTTAATCTATCATCTTTTGTATACATTACTGTCTTGGTCTTATTTACAGTTTTGTGTCACATTTGTGTCTTGAATGTAATTAACTAGGATATTTCTCTTAACCCCTTTTAAATATGTGATGCTAGTTGTCCTAACTTATGTATAGTAGCAGTACCACCACCCACTGGTTTGCACAAAGCGTCTTCATTTAGGCTTGTAAAATCCTTCAAATGGAAGATTAATGAGGAACGTCTTCATATTCTGTATAAAAACAAAATAAATTTATATACTAAAACATAAGTGTTAGTAGACCTTTAGTGTACTAGTTGGTTTTCCATTTTCACATGTAACCCTCTTTGATCCATTTTGCCTATAGCAGTCAAAGTCAACTTCTTAAATATGAATTAGCTATCCCTCCCTGCTCAATATTTCTCCATGGTTTCCTTCAATACATGAAATAAAATCCAGACTTGATCTGTAAATCTTTGCATCATTTAGCCTATGGCTATCTCTTTAGATTATCTTTTAAATTAATTAATATTAATGTGAAGTCCTGGTCTTCTCTGAATTTTTGAAATACATACTTGTTTTTCCCATCTCAGGATTCTCGTCCTGGAATCTTCTTTCCTTCTCCCAGTCCTCAATATTTGCAGATGGAATAGCATATGTATAGGCACATAGCCAATGGAACAGAATAGAGAGCACAGAAATAAATCTATGGGCTCATGATCAATTGATTTTCAACAAAGATGCAAAGAACACAATTGGGAAAGGACGGTTGCTTCAATAAATAGTACTAAACAACTGAACAGCTACACGTGGAAGAATGAAATCAAACTTTTAGGCTGGGTGTGATGGCTCACACCTGTAATCCTAACACTCTGGGAGGCTTAGGTGGACGGATTGCTTGAGCTTAGGAGTTCAAGCCCAGCCTGAGCAAGAGCAAGACCTTGTCTCTACTAAAAATAGAAAAACCGGCCAGGCTCTGTGGTGGGCACCTATAGTTCCAGCTACTTAGAAGGCTGAGGCAAGAGGATTGCTTAGGTCCAAAAGTTTGAGGTTACTGTGAGCTGTGAATCCAGGGCACTCTACCCAGGGCTACAGAGTGATACTGTCTCAAAAAAAAAAAAAAAAAAAAGGAAGAAATCAAACTCAAACTCAAACTCTTCAGTATATTAGACCCATATACAAAATTCAACTCCAAATAAATTGAAGACTTAAATGTAAGATCTGAAACCATAAAACTTCTAAAAGTAGGGGAAAAGCTCCATTATCGTTGGTCTAGGCAATGATTTCTTTGGATATGATCTCAAAAACACAGGCAACAAAGGCAAAAATAGACAAATGGGATTACATTAAATAAGCTTCTGCATAGCAAAAGAAACAACCAGCAGAGTGAAGACATAACCTATAGAATGGGAGTTAGTAGTTGCAAATCTGATAAAGGGTTAATATCCAAAATATACATTATATAAGGAGTGCAAACTTTAACATACATTATAAAAGGAGAGCAAAAAATAAATAAATAATCCAATTAAAAACTGGGCAAAGGGGTTGGGTGCTGTGGCCCACAATCCCAGAAATTTGGGAGGGTAGGGGGGAGATTTGCTTGAGGTGAGGATTTTAAGATTAGCCTAGGCAACATAGCAAGACCCTGTCCCTACAAAAAGTACAAAAATTAGGCTCGGCGCCTGTGGCTCAAGCCACTGAGGCACCAGCTACATACACCTGAGCTGGCAGGTTTGAATCCAGCCTAGGCCCGCCAAACAGTGATGGCTGCAACAAAAAATGACCAGGTGTTGTGGCGGGAGCCCTGTAGTCCCAGCTACTTGGGAGACGGAGGCAGGACAATCGCTTGAGCCCAGAAGTTGGAGGTTGCTGTGAGCTGTGATTCCACAGTACTCTATCCAGGGCAACAGCTTGAGGCTGTCTCATAAAAGAAAAAAAAAAAGTACAAAAATTAGCCAGGTGTTGGTGGTGCATACCTGTAATTCTAGCTGCTTGGGAGGCAGAGGCAGAGGGATAAGGATCAATTAATTCAAAATTCTAGGTCACACTGAGCTCTGATCAGGCTACTGCACTCCAACCTGGGTGTCGGAGTGAGCCCTCATGTCTTAAAAAAAAAGGAATTAGCATATGGTCCACATGGTCCAGCAATCCCGTGTACTGGGTATGTACAAAGGAAATGAAATCAGTATGTTGAAGAAATATCTGCACTCCCAAGTTCATTGTAGCAATATTCATAGTAGCAAGACATGAAATTCACCTAAGTGAATGGACGGATGAATGAATAGAGAAAATGTAGCTGATAAGCATAATGGAATACTATTCCAGTCTTTGAATAAAAGGACATTCTGATATCTGTGACATGGATGAACCTGAATAAAATTATGTTAAGTGAAATAAGCCAGGCAGAGAAAGACAAATACTGAATGATCTTACTTATATGTGGAATCTAAAAAAGCTGAACTTTTTCAGAAGTAGAGAGTAGAAAAGTGGTTACTGGGAGATGGGGAGAGCATTGGAGAGATATTGGTCAAAGGACACAAAATTTCACTCGGGTGGGAGGAAGAAGTTAAGGAGATCTATTGCACACCATGGTGATTATAGTTAATAACAATGTATTGAAAATCGCTTAGAGAGTAGCTTTTAAGTGTTCTCATCACAAAAATAAGTCTGTGAGATAACGCAAGTGTTAATTAGCTTTATTTCATCAAGTACATGTTTCAAAACATCATGTTGTATACAACATATACAATTTTGTCAATTACTAAATTTTACAAAAGGGTGCAGTGGCTCACATCTAGTGATATAACAGCTACTTGGGAGGCAGAGGCAGGAGGATGGCTTCAGGCCATCCTGGGCAACATATTGAGTCCCAGTCTCCAGAAAAAAATGAAAAAAAATTAGCCTGGCTTGGTGGCACACTTGTGGTCCCATCTATTAGGAGGATTGCTTGGGTGCAGGAGTTTGAGGTTGTGGTGAACTACGATGGTGCCACTGCATTCAAGCCAAAAAACCAAAACCAAAAACACTTTTGAAGTCCCTTCCCATGGCTCACTCCTCCTCATCCTTTACATCATCTTCCATGTCACTTCTGTCTAAAACAGGTCCGCATGTCATTCTCTACTTTAGCTACTGATCGTTTCCTTCATAGCACTTACCACAGTTTTTATTTTTCCACTAATTTATTAGACTTTCTTATGCCTCCCCCACCAATTTGAGAGCTCCAGGAAGCCAGGATCCACACCTGTCTTGTGTCCAGTATATAGTTAATATTCAGCAGGTCTTTGTTGACTTAGTGAAAGGAAGGACGTTCTGGCTCGGCGCCTGTGGCTCAAGTGGCTAAGGCGCCAGCCACATACACCTGAAGTGGTGGGTTCGAATCCAGCC
>NW_003852420.1:17316745-17319324 GCF_000181295.1 Otolemur garnettii | reverse complement strand
CCACGGCACTCTACCCTGGGGGACAGCTTGAGGCTCTGTCTCAAAAAAAAAAAAAAAAAAAAAAAAGGAAGGACGTCCTTCAACATCCTGCCCCTAAGCTCCCAGTCAACCCTCAGAGCATCCTCACCTTCTCTCCTCTTGGGATACAGTGGAAGAGGAGTTCTCTACCAAGGTCATTCTCTCCCACTTTCTCAGTAAACTCCTTTGCAAGCTTGATTGTTTCTTCCGTGTCCTCGACTTTGCTAACCATTTCCTATCAATATGCAAAGAGGTTCCCGTTAAATAACCAACCACAAACTTCTTGAATTCCTTTCTTTTACCAGGTATGTGACCTCCTTCTTCTCTTGATTTTCAGGACTCGCTGTCTCCTTGGTTCCTCTATAGTAGACTCCTTTTCAGGCTTTTTAAACATTGGGGTTTCCTCCCAAGTCCTTTTCTTTTTCCCCTACATTGAAAAGGGGGATTCATTAGGGAGGAGCGTGTGAAAGAGGGAGTGAGGAGTTAGGCTGGACGAGGTGGTGGTGAGGGAGTAAGAGGAGCACGGGATATGAAATGCCCAGTAGTGGACACGGAGGACTCGAGCCACTATGACGCGGGGACCCGGAGAGAGGTGATGGCAGAGAGACGGGAGCCAGGGCACGACAACCTCGCTCGCGGCACAGGAAGCGCGCATGCGCGGGCAGTAGCCTCCGCGCGCTGCGCCGCCCTTGCCCAGCTCCCGCCGGCAGAAGGAAGACTAACCCGAGGTGGGTGGTGGTGGCCTCGGGGACTCCGGAAGGCCACCTTTCACCCGGAAATGGTTGTTAAGGAATATGGCGCTGCTGGTGAGAGTCCTTGTGAGTGAAGGAATAATTTTCTATGGTCGTCCGCTGGGTCCTGGGTTGGCATCCGAGAGGGGGATGGGTGTGTGGGGTAGAAATCGGAAGGAAGAGCAGGCTGCGCGGCCGCCTTTCCACAGGGAAACTGAGGCAGCTTCTGAACTCTTCCCTACTCCGGTTTTGGCCTTGGCTTCCCATCTTTCCAAGAGAGGGAGAGTGACACCTGACCTTTACGTGATGGGATTTGCTTTCCGTCAGTGATATCTCCTAACTGTTCTCCCTCAGGGAGAGAGGAGCACATGGGACACTGATTGGAGTTTTCAGGAGAGCTGAGTTCTAGTTGAAGCCTGTCGTGGATGCTCAGTGGGACCTTGGGCAAGTCACTTTTGGGCTTCAATGACCCCATGTGAAAAATAAGGACATTTATTTCTGGCAGCCCCTCTGTATTCTGAGGTTCTGTGCACTTTGTTTCAGAGATCATGAGTCAATTCCTAAGTATACAGTTAAGTGGGATATAGAGTTTTAGATTGTAAGCTGCGCGAGAACTGGGGTCATAGCTGTCGTTTTCACTTCGCTTGGCGCAGTGCCTGGCATAGCGTAGGTGTCAATAAGTAAATGGGTGTGCTTATTGAATGAATGAGATAAGGAAGGACTACTAGATCCTTTAGCATCCATATGGGAAACTGCACCTCTTGAGATTCAGTCTCGATCCTTCTAGCATACTGTTTCCTTTAAGGGTTAAAGGAGAAAGAAAATAGCAGTACAAAAGCTTAGGAGGATACAGAGCTTAATTTTTTTTCTCACTCAGAGTCTCACTCTGTCATCCTAGCTAGAGTGCTGGGACGTCATCATAGCCCACACTAACCTCACTCTCTTGGGCTCAAAAGATCTTGCCTCCCACTCCTGAGTAGCTGTGACTAGAGGCGCCCACCACACCCCCGACTAGTTTTTCTATTTTTAGGAGAGACGGTCTCACTCTTGCTTAGGCTAGTCTTGAACTTCTGAGCTCAAACAGTCCACCCACCTCAGCCTCCCAGAGTGCTAGGATTACAGTGCGGTGAGCCACCGCACCCCAGTGGGCCCAGAGCTTAGTTCTTCTTTTTTTTTTTTTGAGATAGAGCCTCAAGCTGTCCCCCTGGGTAGAGTGCCATGGCATCATAGCTCACAGCAACCTCAAACTCCTGGGCTCAAGTGAATCTTCTGCCTCTGCCTCCCAAGTAGCTAGGACCACAGGTGCCCGCCACAATGCCTGGCTATTTTTTTTGGTTGCAGCCATCATTGTTTGGCGGGCCTGGGCTGGATTCAAACCCGCCACCTTAGATGTATGTATGTGGCTGGCGCCTTAGCCGCTTGAGCCACAGGCGCTGAGCCATCCCTGAAGTCTTCTTATCAGACATAATAATGTATATTACAATGTGTGTTAAAGCATTGGGAATTCCCTTAGCACTAATTCAAAGTGGCAGTAAACACAAAAGTAGTAGATATTTATTATCAGCTAATCTGAAGAACCATTTGGGCTAGGCACTGTAAGGAGTTCACAAATACAGAAAAGTGTACCTGTCTAGGAGTCTGAAGAGCCTTGGTTGAAAGCTTACTGTTTACTTTAGGTGTGACCTTAAATAAGTCATCTAACTTATGTGAGAGTCTCATGTTTTCTTCTCTTTTCTTTTTTAAGACAGAGCCTCAAGCTATCCCCCTGGGTAGAGTGCCATGGCATCACAGCTCACAGCAACCTCCAACTCCTGGGCTCAAGCGAGTCTC
>NW_003852420.1:17310649-17314735 GCF_000181295.1 Otolemur garnettii | reverse complement strand
AAAAAAAAAAAAAGGAGTACAGCTATGTGCCACCTTGCTTAGCTAATTTTCCTATTTTGAGGGTCTTGCTTTGTTGTCCAAGTGGTCTTAAACTCCTGACCTCAAGCAGTTCTCCCATATTGGCCTTCCAAAATGCTGGGATTATAAGTTGTGGGCCACTGTGCCTGGCCTCTTCTTTCATTTTTAAGTTGAAGTTTTAAAAATTTATTTTAAAATTATAAAAAAGTTCAAAATATAATTAAATAATGTATACTTACTTCTAGATTTTTGTTTTAATAGCTCCTTTTAGCAGTTGTGGATGGATCAATCAAAGGGGGCTGAGAGTCCGCAAGGCTAGTTGGAAGCTACTTGCATAATCTTATTTTTCTTTTTTTGAGGCAGAGTTTCACTTGTTGCCCTTGGTACAGTGCCATGGTGGCATTATAGCTCACAGAGACCTCAAACTCATGGGCTCAAGTGATCCTCTTGCCCCAGCCTCCCAAGTAGCTGGGACTACAGGCACCCGCCACAACTCCCAGCTATTTTTAGAGACAGGGGTCTTCCTCTTCTGCAGGCTGATCTTGAACTCCTAAGCTCTGGCAATCCACCCACCTCGGCCTCCCAGAGTGCTAGAATTATAGGTGTGAGCCATAGCATCCGGCCTAGTTGCATAATTGTATAAGGAGAAGGCCTATAGGAAGGGTTTTAAGGAAGAAAGGATAGTTTCATGAAGTATGGAGAAAACAGTCAACCGGGCTTTGTGAGAGGCTTGGTGAGAGTTTAAATGTAAAAGGTGAGGGAGAGGAAGCAATTTAACAGTAAGATACAGGTCTGGCTAGGATGACTGAGTTGCTAGCATTATCCTTTACTGAGAAACTAAGATTATCTAGCTGGAGATGTTTTTAGCAGTTGGAGAGTTGGTGCTCAAGGATAGAGAGAAAGAGAGAGACTACTGAGATAATAGCTTATAGTTGAAGCCAAGTGTTAATTGAGATTTCTTGGGCAGTAATATTGATAGCTAACATTGTAGGCACTTACTGTATGCGAAGCACTTTTGAATACTTGACATATATGAATTTACCTAATCTTTAAAGCGGCCCTTTGGAAAGGAGGGCATATTATTTTCCCTATCCTACAGATACAAAAATTGATCCACAGAGAAGTAGTATTCCTGGAACATTTTTATTTTTTCTTCTTACTGTCTTATCAGCCCATTTTTCCCTTCTCCAGTGATGGAGACCCAATGATGGGTTGGGGAAGGAGGAACAAACTATAACACTGCTATTGTTGAGCGGTTACAGCAGAGAAACTGGACATTTGAGCAGTGGAACCGGACATGCTTATGGTTTTCTGAGCTGTCTTGGGCATTGACAGTCATTTTTGCTTTTCTTTGGGAATAGTCGAAATTGTTAAATGCTACCTTGTATGTAAAATACTTAAAAGAGGGCAGCGCCTGTGGCTCAAAGGAGTAGGGCACCAACACCATATATTGGAGGTAGTGGGTTCAAACCCGGCCTGGACCAAAAACTAAAAAATAAAAAAAAAAGTTAAAAAAAAAGCTTAAAAGCAATGATGATAAAATATATAAAACATAAAAGTTACTTTAAAATATTTTTTCATGTACAGTTCTGTTGTGTTAAATTCACATTGTTTTGCCGCTGTCACCATGCTCATCCACAGAACTCTTTTCATCTTGCAAAACTGTACTTAGTAAACAGTAACTTGTCATGTTCCTCTCTTCCTAGACTCTGGCAACCACCATTCTACTTTTTGTCTCTATGAGTTCTACTATCTAGGTACCTCATATAAGAGGAATCATATAGTATTTAACCTTTTATGAATGGCTTATTTCACTTAGCATGATGTCCTTGAGATTTCTTTCTTTCTTTCCTGAAACAGAGTCTCAAGCTATTGCTCCGGGTAGAGTGCTGTGGCATCACAGTTCACTGCAACTTCAAACTCTTGGGCTTAAACGATTCTCTTGCCTCACCCTCCCAAGGAGCTGGGACTACAGGAGCCCACCACAAAGCTCAGTAATTTTTTTTTGTTGTTGTTGTTGCAGTTGTCATTGTGGTTTTAGCTAGCCCTGGCTGGGTTCGAACCCGCCAGCTTTGGTGTATGTGGCTGGTGCCCTACCCACTGAGCTATGGGCACCACCTAGAATTTCTTTCTTTATTAAAGCTGCATAATAGTCCATTGTATGGATTTTTTTTTTTTTTTTTTTTTTGAGACAGAGCCTCAAGCTGTCCCCCTGGGTAGAGTGCCATGGCATCACGCTCACAGCAACCTCCAACTCCAGGGCTCAAGCAAGTCTCCTGCCTCCGCCTCCCAAGTAGCTGGGACCACAGGCGCCCGCCACAGCGCCCGGCTATTTTTTGGTTGCAGCCGTCATTGTTGTTTGGCGGGTCCGGGCTGGGGATTCGAACCCGCCACCTTAGGTGTATGTGGCTGGCGCCTTAGCCGGTTGAGCTATAGGCGCCGAGCCCATTGTATGGATATTTTATCCACACAATTTGCCCTTACAATTTGTCCATTCATCTGTCAGTAAATACTTGATTCCAGCCACTTTTTGACTGGTTCTGGTGGCTCTTATCTGTAATTCCAGCACTTTGGGAGGCTGAGAGAGGAGGATTATGTGAGGCCAAGAATTTGAGACCAGCTTAGGCAACATAGGGAGTTGTTGCCTCTACAAAACAAAAACAAAAAGTCCAAAACTGATATGTTAGAATGTTTTGAAATACTGATGTCAAGTCACCAATGTGCATAGGGAATGAAGACATAAAGCCTGTCTTTAAAATTTTTGGTTTTGAAAAGAAAAGATCTTTTTTTTGGTTTTGAAGTGTTGGTGAGGCAAAAAGACAATAAAACTAGTTTTCACTTAATAAAGGTGTACTGGGCAGCACCTGTGGCTCAAAGGAGTAGGGCGCTGGTCCCATATACTGGAGGTGGTGGGTTCAAACTCAGCCCTGACCAAAAAAAAAAAACAAAAAAAAAACTGCAAAAAAAAAAAGGGTGTCCTTATAGTAAGTTAAAGCAATAATTTTTACCACTGAGGATGGCTATAAATATTTTTTTGAACTTGGGAGAAGTTGAAATATGTTAATTATTCTAGGCCTAACATATTAGTACCTTTGTGAGAGAGCTAAGTACTTCCACAGATTTATATTTATTTATTTATTTATTTATGGCCAGGGCTGGGTTTGAACCTGCCACCTCTGGCATATGGAACCGGCACCCCAGATTTATATTTATAAATGAAGAATTAGGGGAGGCAATTCTTCCCTTCCTAAACTGTAAAGTAATTAAAGAGGTTTATTCTGAGCTGAACACATGTAAATGGGAGATCTGGGACTTAGGAGAACTTACCTGTTCTGTCCAAGAAGCTTAGAGTCCAGGGGCACTTGCTCATACCAAGTGTTGAGTTTGGGCTACTCTTTTGGGGAACTCCTGACCCTTCTTTGAGCTCTATGTTGGGCGCTGTGATTATTAATGGAAAGAATTTCAAACTGTGCAATAATTTAAAGAGGTTTATTCTGAGCTGTACATGTATGACCAATGGCCTGGGGAGTCAGAACCAAGAAGTCTTGAGCAAGTGGTCTTGAGGTGGTTGGGTAATGGTTTTCATTTTAGAGAGACAGGAATTGAAGGTAAAATAACAAATCAGTACATGGAAAGTGCACATTGGTTTAGCCTGAAAAAGTGGGAAATCTGGGCAGAGTGGGGGAGAGCTTACAGGTTATAGTTGGGGTCAAATTTTTTTGATTTATAATTGGTTACAGGGCAAAGTGGCTCATGCCCGGAATCCTAGAACTCTGGGAGGCCCAGGCAGGTGGATAGCTTGAGCTCATGGGTTCAAGATCAGCCTAAACAAAAAGCGAGACCCCGTCTCTACTAAAGTAGAAAAACTGAGGCAAGAGGATTGCTTGAGCCCAAGAGTTGGAGGTTGCTGTGAGCTATGACTCCATGACACTCTACCCAGGGCAACAGCTTGAGACTCTGTCTCAAAAACAACAACAGGCTCGGTGCCTATAGCTCAACCGGCTAAGGCGCCAGCCATGTACACCTAAGGTGGCGGGTTCAAATCCCCAGCCCGGACCCGCCAAACAA
>NW_003852420.1:17307994-17310063 GCF_000181295.1 Otolemur garnettii | reverse complement strand
AAAAAAAAAAAAAAAAAAGATAAGGAAGTCTGTTAATCCAGGCAAACCACAATGTACCAGTGCAAGTGATCTGTTAAGCAAATTGATGATCTGTAGGTGATTTCACCTTTGATCTGCAAGGCCTTAGTAAAATTTAGTATTTCATTGTCCGAGGTATGTCTGATCACCTTTTCCTTCATAGCCAGGACCCCCTTGGCCAAGAGGGAGTCTGTACAGTTGGGGAGAAGCTTAGGATTTTATTTTAGTCGACAGGTGGAAGGGGAAAAGGACTGTCAGTAGAATCAGAAGCTGGAGTCTAGAGAGATTTCTTGAAGCAAGTGATCTTATAGTTTCAGAGTGAAGAAGGCAGTCCCAGAGGAAATGACTGCAAGGGGATTAGCTTGTATGGAATTGAGTAGTGATCCCCAAACCACAGAATCTGAGTTAGGTTTTTATACTGCTGAGTGAGGACTACAAAGCAGGGTTTACAGGTATTGTGAGTCTATCAGGGTCCAGTTGGTAAAGACCAGTAAAGACCAGGTGTTTAAATATGACTAAAGAGGCCCTTAGGTGCCAGGTGCAGTGGTGTGTGCCTCTAATCCCAGGTACTCAGGAAGCTGAGGTGGAAGGATTGCTTGAGCCCAGAAGTTTAAGACCATCCTGTTCAACATAGCAAGATCCTGTCTTAAACACATGCTTATGCAAAGAGGCACTTGGAGCTGCTGCAAGCTTTTGAGAAAGAATGCTAGGTTCCAAACAATATTTTAACAAAATGATTCTTGTTCTATGACAGGTAGCTGAGGAAAGAGGGGCTTGTATAATTTAGTAACAATTGTTCATAGCAGTGATGCCTTTGTACATGTGTTTTTCCCCGCCCTAGGAGCATAGATTCAAGTTGCCCTGAATATATACTCCCAACGTGTATTTTTGTTATCAAAGTGCTTTTACAAATGTTCCTTGGAACATGGCTGTGAGGTAGCTTTTATTCCCTCCCTTTCTTTGTTGTTGTTGTTTTTTTTTTTGAAGTCAGAGTCTTACTCTGTTGCCAGGATAGAATACAGTGGCGTGATCATAGCTCATTGTAACCTTACACTTCTGGGCTCAAGTGATCCTCTTACTTCAGCCTCCCAAGTACCTGAGACTACAGTCATATGCCACTGTGCCCAGCTAATTTTTCTATTTTTTTAGAGACAGGGTCATGCTCTTGCTTACGCTGATTTCGAACTACTGACCTCAAGCAATCCTTCGTCTTGACCTCCCAGAATGCTAGGATTACAGGTGCGGAGGCCACTGTGCCTGGCCTATTACCATATTTCATAGGGTACAGCTATTTGATGGCAGGGTTGAGATTCAAACATGCTTTTTGCTACACTTCAGCAGTTTCAATTAAGGAGTGGGATAAAAATTGTTGTTGTAGGACTCGAGAAGGAAAGAACAGAGCTGATTGCTCCTTTCTTCTAATAAGAACTGATTGGAAATTATTGGCCTAAGACCAACTAGAGCCAAAATTACAGAGAAAAATTTTGTTGACATTGGAAATAACATGATGAAATTCTTCGGAAAATCTCAAGAGTTTGCATTGTTTCTACTTGTAATGTCTACTTGTAATTTGCTTACCACACCCCCACCCCCACCTTTGGCCCTGAATCTATAGAAGTTCCATCTGATCCCATATTTACATTTTTTAGAAAAGGAACATCTGATATTGAATGATTTTGGTATATCTGTCAGTGTTGGTAAAACAAAACACCAGTAACTGTCTTGTATTTAAAAACTATTCCAACAGATCAAACCTCAGCTGAAATAAAATATTTTAAGCCTACTTTTCTTTTGAAATAAAAGGTACAGTAAGTGGCCTGTTAGAAACAATTACACAATTTTAGAACTGTGAGATATCTGAAGGTTTAAAATTCAAATGCCTTTCTCCATCCTACCTCTTTTCCCTTTCTGAGGAAATGGAGATTCAGATTGTATGTATTCCAAGATATATATGTTAATTTTTTTTTTAAATCCTGAGAAGTAAGGATTTTACCTTTATTTTTTGTGAGACACAACCAAAGCTTTTAGGAATGGTTATCTTTTTTTTTTTT
>NW_003852420.1:17299673-17307119 GCF_000181295.1 Otolemur garnettii | reverse complement strand
GCCACAACGCCCGGCTATTTTTTGGTTGCAGCCGTCATTGTTGTTTGGCGGGCCCAGGCTGGATTCGAACCCGCCACCTTAGGTGTATGTGGCTGGCGCCTTAGCCGCTTGAGCCACAGGTGCCAAGCCGAATGTCATTGCATTATAGCTCACAGCAACCTCAACTTCTTGGGCTCAAGTGATCCTCTTGCCTCAGTTTTTCTTTTTGTTTTTTTTAGTATAGATGGGGTCTTGCTTTTGCTCAAGCTGGTCTCGAACTCCTGAGCTCAAGCAGTCCATTCACCTCAGCCTTCCAGAGTGCTAGGATTACAAGTGTGAGCCACTGTGCCCACCTGGTATTCCCTTTACAATTTCATCTTATTTTTAAAAAAAATTCATTCCATAAATGAGCATGAATTCTAGAGTTGGGCTGCTTGGCTTCATATCCTAACTCCACTATTTATTAACTGTGTGACGTTGGGAAGTCACTTATTTGTGAATAAGGTTTTGAGGAGTCAACTCCAGTCTGGAGCCAACTTTTCTCCAGAGAAGACTGGTTCCTTTTGATAGATGTTGCTATTTAGAAACCAAATCTGGTTTCTAATTTGGTGCTTGTGGTCATTTCTATTGGGATGCCATTTCCTCCAGTCGCTGTCAGGACATATGCATACATATATTTCATACCTCAGTTTGTTTATCTGTATAAATAGGATAATAACAAAATACCTAAGTCGCTGGGTGGTGATTATGAGGTTTAAATGAGTTCAAATATATAAAATACCCAGAAAAGTGCCTGGTGCCTAGTGAGTGAGTGCTCATGAATATTACTAATAATTACTATGAGGAAGCTGAGTGTCATGGAGGTTAAATTACTTGTAAAGGTCATATTAGAGTAGCTGAGTTTACACTAGAGTCCAGATCTTTAACTGCTAGTACAGTTGTCCCTCGGTCTCTGTGGGGGATTAGTTCCAGGACCTCCCTCAAATACCAAAATCCATGGATGCTGGCTGGGTGTGGTGGCTCATGCCTATAATTCTAGCACTCTGGGAGGCTGAGGCAGGAGAATTGCTTGAGCTCAGGAGTTCAAGACTAGCCTGAGCAAAAGTGAGATCTACCAAAAAAAAAAAAAAGAAAAGAAAAAAAAGAAAGAAAGAAAAAAAAGAAAAGAAAAGAAAAGAAAAAGAAAAGAAAAATTAGCAGGGCATTGTGGCAGGTGCCTGTAGTCCCCTCTATTCTGGAGGCTAAGACAGGAGGATTGAGGATTGAGCCCAAGAGTTTGAGGTTGCTGTGACCTAGGCTAATGCCATGACACTCTAGCCTAGGGAAACAGAGTGAGACCCTGTCTCAAACACAAACCAAAACAAAAAAAACCCCAAATCCATAGATGCTCAAGTCCCTGATGTAAAATGGTGTAGTATTTGTATATAACCTATGTACATGCTCCAGTACACTTCAGATCCTCTCTAGATTTCTTGTAATACCTGATACAATGTAAATGCTATGTAAATACTTGTTACCCTGTTTCATTTAGGGAATAAAGACAATTAAAAAATCTGTACATCTATAATTTTTTCCCCAGTTTTTTTCAATTTGCTATTGGTTGAATCCATGGATGCTGAACTAGTGAGTACAGAGGGCAGACTCTGTACATTAACCTCGGGAAAGTATTTTCAAACAATTTGTGTATCCAGTCCTCGTTATGGCCCTATAAGGTGTGTAGGTCAAGTGAAGAAAACCCTTGTATCTCCTATAGTTGGTTCCTAGAATAGAAATTTTCAGTTCTATGTACATGGAATATCATTTATACAATGGAATGTATTTCAGGTGTATAAAATAAATCAGGCTTTTCATTTAGCAAGACAGAACTAGCTTGAGTAGCCATTTAATCTCTTTTTTCTTAGGAAAAGAGAGAGATTTTGTGTTAAGAAATCAAGTTGTCCACTAAATATTTGTGCCCTTGGGTGGGACTGGTGCAGTGGCTCAAGCCTGTAATTCCAGAATTTTGGGAATCCAGGATTTCAAGACCAGTCTGGGCAATATAGTGAGATTCCCTCTCTTGGGAAAAAAAAATTATCCTGAGATGATGGCAGGAACCTGTAGTCCTAGCTACTTGGGAAACAGGATTGTTCAAGCTCAGGAGTTCAGGGCATTGCTGCACTCCAGCCTGGGTAACAGAGTGAGACCTCATCTCTACAGAAAATAACAACAATAACTTCTGCCTTATTCCTTCATCCCTTTGAGGCTAATGATAATCTCAGCACTACTTACTATAAAGGGGTTTAATGAAGATCAAATAAGTCTGTTTTTTTTTTTTTAGAGACAGTCTCACTTTATCACCCTCAGTAGAGTGCAGTGGCAGTGTCACACAGCTCACAGCAACCTCCAACTCCTGGGCCTAGGTGATTTTCTTGCCTCAGCCTCCTGAGTAGCTGGGACTACAGGCACCCGCCACAACCCCCATCTATTTTTTTGTTGTGGTTTGGCTGGGGCCAGGTTGGAACCCGCCACCCTCGGTATATGGGGCCAGCACCCCACCCACTGAGCCATAGGCACCGCCTAAGTCTCTGTTTTTGAAAAGGCATTCTAAGCCAGTGTGGGGATGTAAGCCTGTAATCTCACTACTGAGACTGGATAGCCTCAGCGGAGGATCACTTGAGCCCAGGAGTTTGAGGCTGTAGCATGCTATCATAGCTCCTGTGAATAGCTACTGGACTCCAACCTGGGCAACAGAAAGAGACCATGTCTCAAAAAAAAAAGAGAATGGCAAACTTAATTTGAATGATGATCTAATTGTAAAATGCCAGAAGTTTGCTTCTTTTGTTTCTCTCTAAAAGGAGCTCATGCTCCCTTCTTGAGTCAACTATTATCAGAATTATTTTAGTCCAAGGAACTAGGAATAGGCAGAAGTGCATTTTATTCTTGGAGAAATGAGCACGGGGAGGCTTGGTCTTCATCCCACTTGGCAAGTTTTTGTTCACGCGCTGCCCCATTCTGGCAGGGTACCTAAATTTAGGTATTAAAGGTGAGGTCTGGAATAGTCTCAGCTGAGTGCAATAGCTTTTGTCCCTGTGGAATTGTGGTGTGTCATTCTCCTGACATGTGGCTGCCTTCATCAACCTGGATATGGTATTGTAATATAAGAATTATATACTTGGTCTTCATCTTTGACAGCTGTACTAGAAGTTAAAGATCTGGACTGTAGTTTAAATTTGGACATGAAGCTCCTTAAACCCTTAGAAAGTGAAAGGGGTGAGAGAATTTTGTGTTATTATTGATAATAAGTCCCTTGTAGCTATATCTGAGTCTATGCTAATGAGATTACTCTTAGAGGATAAGAGACTGGTTGCCAGAGGTAGCCACTGTGAGTAGAGGGTTGAACTTTCCACTATTCTCACTCCCCCTTACCTCTGAGAGGAGAGAAGGGCTGGAGATCTAGTCACCGATGGCCAGTGATTTAACCATTCATATCTGCCTAATGAAGCCTCCATAAAAATCCTTGTGTTTGGAGAGCTTCCAGGTTGATGGACATATCAAAGTGTCACGAGGGAGAGGCAGTTGTATGTGTCCCTCCATTTGGCTATTCTTGAGTTGTATCCCCCCCACTTTTTTTTTTTTTTGATGGGGGAAGAAGATATAAGTTGTATTATTCATAATAAACCAGTAACTGTAAGTACAACGCCCTCTTCAGTTACGTAAGCTATTCTAGAAAATTGTTTAATCTGAGGAGGCAGTTATGGGAACCCCCAATTTGTAGGCAAGTTAGACATAAGTGTGGGTAGCCTGGAGACTTTGTACTTACTTGTAATTGGAATCTGAGGTGGGTCTTGTTGGATTGAGCCATTAATCTGTGAGGTCTATGCTAACTCCAGGCAGTTAGCGTCAGAATCAAGTTAAATTGTTAGGACACCCAGTTTGTATCTGCAGAGAATTGGAGAATTGCTTGGGGGGCAGGGAACCCGCATATTTTATGTCAGAAGTGAAGTGCAAGGTATAGAAAAACGAGTTTTTCCTCTTTACCAGAGTCAGAGTTCTCTGACTCTTGTTATTTAGAGTTTTTAATGGAGGTTCATTATGGCATAGTTGATTAAATAATCGGCTATTGGTAATAAATCTTATTTTCCAGCCACCTGAGATAGTAGGTGGGGCGGGGGATGGGGCTGAAAGTTCAGTCCTCTACTGGCGAGGTTGGTTCCTCTGGCAGCCATCCTCTAAGTGAGTCACCTCATTATCATAAACTTAGAGATTTTAAGGGACTTTTTTTTTTTTTTTGAGACAGAGCCTCAAGCTGTCCCACTGGGTAGAGTGCGTGGCATCACAGCTCACAGCAACCTTGTGGCATCACAGCTCACAGCAACCTCCAGCTCTTGGTCTTAGGCAATTCTCTTGCCTTAGCCTCCCGAGTAGCTGGGACTACAGGCGCCCACCACAACACCCGGCTATGTTTTTGGTTGCAGTTTGGCCTGGGCTGGGTTCAAACCTGCCACCCTCAGTATATGGGGCCTGTGCCCTACTTACTGAGCCACAGGTACTGCCCTGAAAGGGGCTTATTATGAATAACAAAACACTCCTGTTGCTCAGAATTTCCAAGGATTTTAGGAGCTGTGTGCCAGGAACTAGAGATGAAGACTAAATATTTGTCTTATTATATTATAGTGTCACAGGCATGCTCTTTGCTTTCTACATATGGAGTCTGATGCTACAGATAGATTCCAGACAATTTTTTTCTTTCCCCAGAGGAATCAGACAAGCATTACCCAAAGGATTCCAATATGCAGCAGATTGGTACCTGTGTCTCCTACCCAAGGACAGTGGGACAGGACTCTGTCTGGCACTTCCCAGGTAAGATTTGTTGTTCTGCTTAGTATGAAAACCTTAGTGTAGATGTGCAAATATTATGTATTTGTAGATTAGCCAACCAAATTGTGTGATGGAAAAACCTCATGAGACCACGCTGATTCTCTGTTGTGCTAGCTTAGGTCTGATTCCTGCAGTATGGTGACTAGGGCGTTGCTTCTAAATAACCCCAGCAATGGAACTTAGTCTAGGAGACCATGCTACAGTCTGATGATTTTTACTGTTAGGGAGTTTTTCCAGATATTCATCTCAGAGTTAACTTTTTCAGTTTTCTTTTTTGTAGCCATTTTGTGCCACTTGTATTTGGGGTGAGAAATTTTTCTTTTTATTTTTCCTTTTTTTGAACATAAAATCTAGTAAACAATTATTTGAGGTCTTAGTTTACCATTGACCACATGATTCATTATAATATAGTTTACCATGGCCACTCTGTGAGGGGCTTTCTTTCTTTCTGATTTTTGTTACTCATACAAATGATTTAGTAACAAAGGAAATAAAAATCACCCATGACTTCAAATCTGAAAACATCAATATTTTTATGCCTTCTGTTTTTTTTCCAGCCTGTATGTTTGTTTGTGTGTGTGTGTATACTAATTTTTTCCTTAAGTGCCTTAACAAGTATCTACAGGATTTTGTATCCTGGTACTTTTTCAATTATTAGAGCAGAAATTATTTATAGTGTTTAGATAGACTTTATAATTACATTTTTTTTTTTGAAGCAGAACCTCAAGCTGTCCCCCTGGGTAGAGAGCTGTGGCATCACAACTCACAGCAATCTCCAACTCCTGGGCTCAAGTGCTTCCGCCTCCCAAGTAGCTGGGACCACAAGTGCCTGCTATTTTTTGGTTGCAGTCATCATTGTTTGGTGGGCCCAGGCTAGATTCGAACCTGCCACCTTAGGTGTATCTGGCTGGCACCTTAGCCACTTGAGCCACAGGCGCCAAGCCATAATTACATTTTTTTTTTTTTTTTTTTTTTTTGAGACAGAGCCTCCAGCTGTCCCCCTGGGTAGAGTGCCGTGGCATTACAGCTCACAGCAACCTCCAACTCCTGGGCTCAAGCGAGTCTCCTGCCTCTGGGACCACAGGCGCCCGCCACAACGCCCGGCTATTTTTTGGTTGCAGCCGTCATTGTTGTTTGGCGGGTCCGGGCTGGGGATTCGAACCCGCCACCTTAGGTGTACGTGGCTGGCGCCTTAGCCGGTTGAGCTATAGGCGCCGAGCCCATAATTACATTTTTTAATGGCTACATGGTATTTTATTTACTTAGCCTTTGTTTGACATCAAAATCATTTCCCCTTTTTTTGGCCATTAGAAGCTTTGATGTCCTTCCCATTTTCCTAGCATATAGTTTTTCTTATTTTTATTTATTTATTCTTAGGAAAGCATATCCTGGGTCAAAGGTATGAGTAGTTTGTCTCTCCAAAAAGTTGTAATTTTTATTGCTACCAGCAATGTATGTACGTATAACTAGTTTTTCATCATTACGTCCCTCAAGTTGGGCATTTTTTAAAAGTTTAAATAATAATTTGAGTAGAAAATGTTATTTTGTTTTGCCTTATATTTTTTTGTTTAGCTATCAGGGTTATACATCTTTTTCTGTTTATTAGTTGTATTCTAGTTTGTGAATATTGTGTGCTATGTCATTTCTCCATTCATCTACTGGAATTCGTTTCTCTTACCAATTTATTATTTTCATATGTAGCTGTAACTTTTTTTCATATTCGATGCAATTAAAAAATTACATTTGTTATATATAATTATATGTATTATATAATTTATTTATATAATTTATGTATAACATTTTAAAATTTCTTCCAACTATTGTGTAAGCCCTGCCCTTATTTTTATTTTTTGAGCCAGAGTCACCTCATTTTGTCACCCTCAGTAGAGTGCCGTGGCATCATAGCTCATAGCAAGCAACCTTAGACTCTTGGACTCAAGTGATTCTCTTGCCTCAGTCTCCCACGTAGCTGGGACTATAGGCACCTGCCACAGTGCCTGACTAGCCCTGCCCTTCTTAAAATGCCTTGTTTATCCCTGTATTTCCTAGGCTTCTTACTAAGTCTGGCACAGAATAGTCACTAAGTATATGCAGAATGAGTGAAGAATAAGCCTATAAGGAAAAGGCATCTATTTTGGATAGTTACACAGGCATTTCTTTTCAGAGTTGGGCTATGTTCTATTACTTTTTATGCAAAATTTTAATAGCATTTATCATATAGTTCTAGATCATTTAGTTTTTTTTTCTTTTTTTTTTTTGAGACAGAGTCTCAGTTTGTCCCCCTCGGTAGAGTGTATGGTGTAACAGCTCACATCAACCTCCAACTCCTGGGCTTAGGCGATTCTCTTGCCTCAGCCTCCCAAGTAGCTGTGACTACAGGTGCCCGGCTGTTTTTAGAGACAAGGTCTTGTTCTTGCTCAGGCTGGTCTCAAACCTGTCAGCTCAGGCTCCACCTTGGCCTCCCAGAGTGCTAGGATTACAGGCGTAAGCCACTATGCCTGGCTCATTTAGTTTTTTATATGTACATAGATGATAGGGAGAGGCAAAGCATATGAATCCCTAACTGTGCCCCCATTCTTTGAATGAATAAACATTTCTTTTTTTTTTTTT
>NW_003852420.1:17268703-17297387 GCF_000181295.1 Otolemur garnettii | reverse complement strand
TCCTGCCTCAGCCTCCCAAGTAGCTAGGACTACAGGCGCCTGCCACAACGCCCGGCTATTTTTTGGTTGCAGCCATCATTGTTGTTTTGGCGGATCCGGACTGGATTTGAACCCACAAACTTAGGTGTATATGTGGTTGGTGCCTTAGCTGCTTGAGCCACAGGAGCTGAGCCTGTTAGATTTTCTTAATATTTCTTTTTATTCTCATGATTTTGACACTTGTGAAGAGTACTAGTCAGTTATTTGTAGAATGTTTTTCAATTTGGGTTTTTCTGATATTCTCTCTCTCTCTTTTTTTTTAATTTAATTTTATTAGCTGCTTGAGCCACAGGTGCTGAGCCTGATATTCTCATAACAAAATTGAGGTTGTGCATTTTTAGCCAAAGGAATATTTCCTCTCAGTGCATCCTATGTAGTATCGGGGTATATGATGCTAACATGTCTTATTACTAGTGAGAGTAATTTTTTTTTGGGGGGGGGGACAGAATCTGTCACAAGTATCATTAGTTCACAGCAACCTCAAACTCTTTGGGCTTGAACAATCCTTTTGCCTCAGCCTCTGCAGTAGGTAGGACTATAGGTGCTGTCTCAATATTTGGCTAGTGTTTTTATTTTTAGTAGAGATGAGGTCTTGCTCTTGCTTAGGCTGGTCTCAAATTCTTGAGCTCAAGCAATCCACCTGCCTCAGCCTCCCAGAGGGCTAGGATTATAGGCATGAGCCACTTCACCCAGCCTGGTGGTATTAATTTTCATCACTTGCCTAAATTTGTGTTTGTCAGGCTTTTCTATTGTAAAGTTAGTATTTTCCCTTCATAATTAGTAAGTATCTAATGAACAGATACTTTGATACATTGAAACTTGGCATACCTATTTTCATCATACTTTTGCTTACTAATTTTAGCAGCTATTGATTTTTAAAAAATCATACTGATTGATTAATTTTTAATTGTGGTAATAGATACGTAGCATTCAGTTTATCACCATAACCATTTCTAAGTATACAGTTCAATAAAGTATAGTCACATTGTTTTGCAGTGTTATTGCCATAGCTTCTTCATCTTATAAAACAGAAACTCTATGCTAATTAAACATGAATTTCACTCTCCCAGTCCTCACCTTGTACTTGGCAACTGCTTTTCTACTTTCTGTTTCTATGATTTAACTATAGATACTTCGTGTGAGTGAAATCATACGGTTTTTGTCTTTTTGTCACTGGCTTATTTCACTTAGCATAATATCCTTGGGCTCATCTATGTTATAGCGTATGATAGGATTTTGTTCTTTTTTAAGGCTTCATCATCTTCCACTGTATATATATACCACATTTTCTTTATCCATGTGGGTTAGTGGACAATTGGGGTGCTTCTACATCTTGGCTATTGTGAATAATGGGGCAGTGAACGTGGGTGTGGAAATACATAACTCCAGAAGGAGATTGCTGAATTATATGGTAATTCAGTTGACGACTTTTTTTTTTTTTTTTTTAGAGATAGAGTCTCACTTTATCACCCTTGGTAGAGTGCTGTGGCATCACAGCTCACTGTAAGTTCCAACTCCTGGGCTTAGGCAATTCTCTTGCCTCAGCCTCGCAAGTAGCTGGTGCCGCCACAATGCCCATCTTTTTTTTTTGCAGTTTGGCAGGGGCTGGGTTCGAACCTGCCACTCTCAGTATATGGGGCTGGTGCCCTACCCACTGAGCCACAAGTGCCACCCTCAGTCGATGATTCTTGACTGCAACAATCATTACCATGATGTTTGACTAATGATTTTCTGTTCTAGTACCAGTACTCTTCATTCATTTCTCATTTATTAATTGGAATTCTACTATAAGGAAGAGCTGTCACTTCTTCCCCATTTATTTACTGATATGTCTGAGCTCCTGGGTATCTATTTCCTTCCGAGAGTTATGACCTATTTCTAGTTAGATATTTTGTTGATCAAATTGTCCCAGTTTTGGCTACGAGGCACTCCTTCAAGTTCCTTTCTACATGCCCCCATCATTTTTTGAACACTCCCTTATTTCCTGGCACCACAAGATATTTCAGGTTCATGTTGTGTTTTCTTTGCCCTAGCCCTAGATTCAGTCATTTCTCCAAGGAGCTATGGTTTTTTTTTATTGGAGAACAGTAGTTAGAAATCAAGATCTAAGTACTAAGTGTTCATGAGCCTGAACTCTACCCAGAGTTTTGAAGGCAGCTAGATGTAGGAAACAGAACATAGCTTTGAATAAATATTCTAGTCTTTTAACAACACTACTTCTTTGAGCTTTAGTGTCCTAATCTGTAAAATAGGAAAAAATAGTATCTATTTACAAGGTTGTTGTGAGATAACATAAGTAAAACACCAAGTGTATAGGTACTGGGCCTATAGGGAATCTTTAGTAAGGTGTAATTGCTAGTTTTGTTGCTGTTTATGTTCATGCTGCTTGAGTAAGTTTTCTCCTTACTTTATAAAGGGACATTTAAAAATTTTTGTTCTAAAATTTTCTTTACCAAGTTGCAGCCTATCCCTTGGTCTTAGTTTCTTCATCTGTGAAGTGAAAAGGTTGGACTGGAAGACCTCAGAGATTTCTTCCAGCTCAAGTGTTGTTATTCTAAGTTACTCCTTAGTTCTTCAGTTGCCTTTTCTCCAAGCTAAACAGCCTCAATTCGTTTTAACCTTTCCACTAGGACCTTTTATTCATCCCTTTGATCATTCCTGTGGTTCTTTTTTTGAACCTTCTCCAGGTTGTCCTTCTCTTTGAATACGGACTTCATGCCCAGAATGGTGTTGCACACTGGGACAGAAAATAAAAGAAGTATAAGATGTGCTGTGCCCTGGTGGAGCTTATAGTATTGCTAAAAGAACCAGAAACACACACCCATGGTATTCAGGAATTACTTGAGTCTATCCCTGCTCCCCCTTTCTCTCTCTCTTCCACTCTCTCTGTCATTCTTTCTCTCTGTTCAGGGAGGCTTCTTCACTGCATATTTAAAAGGCAAACTAATCTATGTTCTTCAAAGCAAACACTAGTTAATAGGAAAAAAATAGGTAAAATGTATATTCTTTTTAATGAGGGGCTATCTGCAAGGGAATTATATAATTAATAGGTTTTTGCACTTATGCATTGTAATTTAATCATCTGTTTCATTTGCATTGTTTAATTGGTTCTCAAAACAAATTGTAAGTCAGGTAGAGCTGAAGCTTCAACTCAAGTCTTCTGACTCAGTGGGTTTTTTTTTGTTTGTTTGTTTGTTTGTTTTTATTTTTCCTTTTTGTAGAATTGAGATTTTGCTCTGTTACCCAAGCTGGTCTTGAACTGGTGGTCTCAAGTGATTGTCCTGCCTCAGTTTCCCAAAGTGGAGTTATAGGCATGAGCCACTGTGCTGGCCTGACCCAATGTTTTTCTCTTTCTACCACACAATGCTTCCTCACCTCTGCCTTTTCATTTTACTGTCTTCTCCATCCTGCCCTCTTCTCTATTCTCTATGAAGTCTTTTCATTTCTTTTTTTCTTTTTCTTTTTTGAGACAGTCTCACTTTGTCATCCTGGGTAGAATGCCATGGTGTCATAGCTGTCAGCAACCTCAAACTCTTGGGCTCAAGCGATTCTCTTATCTCAGCCTCCCGAGTAGCTGGACTACAACGAGTAGCTGGAGTGTACCACAACGTGGGTAGTTTTTCTATTTTTAGTAGAGACGGGTCCCACTTTGCTTAGGCTGGTCTCAAACTCCTGAGCTCAGGCAGTCTACCCACCTCTGTCTCCTGGAGTGCTAGGCTTATAGGCGTGAGCTACTGTGCCTAGCCTCTATGGAGTCTTTTCTAATGACTTGGCCATTCTTTTCCATTTCTAAATTTCTGTTTACACTATCTATTCCACATCTTTATACATTTTTGTACACTGTATTGGAGTATAATAAAAATAGAGAAAAAGGTACAGATCATAAATGTACAGCCCTGTGAAGAATTTCAAAGTGAACATAACCAGCATCGGGATCAAGAAATAGAAAATTATCAGAACCACAGAAGCTTCCTTGATCCCCTTTTTGTTATACCGAGATTAACTAGTCTTTACTTTTATTTTTATTAACTAGTGTTTGCTTTGAAGAACATAGATTACTTTGCTTTTTAAATATGCAGCATATAATCTCCTGTGTTTGTCTGCTTTCATTCATTCAACTTTGTGTTTGAGATTCACCCGTATTGTTCTTTGTGATAGTAGTTTATTCTCAGTTGTTCATGATATTTAATTTTATGAATATACCATTCTTCTGTTGATGAATATTTGCTGTTATTGCACATTCTTATATATGCTTTTTAGTGAACATATGTACACATTTCTGTTGGGGTGTTTCTTTTTTTGTTTGTTTGTTTTTTGCAGTTTTTGGCTGGGGCTGGGTTTGAACCTGCCGCCTCTGGCATATGGGGCTGGCACCTCCTTTGAGCCACAGGTGCCGCCCTGTTGGGGTGATTCTTAGAAATGAATGTACATACATTCAGCAAAATGTTTTTCCAGAGTGATTCTACTATTTTATACTTCCGCCATGAGTTTATGAGAATTCTAGTTGCTCTACATACTTGCTAAAATTGGGAATTTTTGGTTTGTTTTGTGGTGGGTGACCTTTCAGGATTTTAAAATGTGATAATTTAGTTCTGTTTCTTATGTGACAAGTCTTCTTTCTTTCTTTCTTTTTTTTTTTTTTTTTACAATGTTATGCGTTCCTTGAGAATAGGGATTCTGTTTATATACCAAAATGTGGCACAAGGGCTGGCATATTGTGGGCCATCCATCCATCCAGGTTGGATGAATGAAGCATATATGTAGGGCATATGAGTGGACAAAGACTGGAAGGAAATATCAGAAATAAAAATTATACAGATGGTGGGATTTGTTCAGTCAACAAATATTTGAGTGTTTCCCATTGTGTTCGATTCTGGTAATATGCCTACTTCTTAACCCTCATGTATCTTTTTGATAGTGGTGTTAGAAAATAAGCAAGTACATAAATAAATAAAGATAAAATTGTACATTATGATGAATACCATTAAGAAATGAACAGGATGCTATTAGAGTGACAATAAGAGGATGATAAGAACCTATTTGTAGATAAGGTGGTTAGAGAAGGCCTCTCTGAAAAAATGACATTTCTTTCTTTTTTTTTGAGACAGAGTCTCACCATGTCACCCTTGGTAGAATGCTGTAGCAACACAGCTCACAGCAACCTCAAACTCTTGGGCTTAAGTGATTGTCTTGCCTCACCTTCCCAAGCAGCTGGGACTACCGGCGCCCTCCACAGTGCCTGGCCATTTTTTGGTTGCAGTTGTCACTGTTGTCTAGCTGGCCTGGAACGCACCACTTTCGGTGTATGTGGCTGTCATCCTACTCACTGAGCCACAGGCGCCAAGTCAAAATGACATTTATTTCAAAGCATTTTTTTTCTCTTTTACAAAAAGTTATTTATTGTATCTTTTTACTTTTAACAAAGGAAACATTGAGGTCCTTAAAGGTCATGTGAATCTTTTTGAGGAGGTAGGGACAAGAGTGGTGAGTACAAAAGAGATTTAAATGTCTGTGTTTGTACATATGTTTAGGTGTGGGGAAAGTAGATACTGTCCTTACTTAGTACTAAATGCATATGTGCTTCAGTAGTTCAACATAGTATGAAATGTTAACTTGTGAATAATGTAAGGACAGAAATACCTCAGGTGGTGGGACAGGCAGAGAAAGAATCCATTTAGTTATTCCTGGAGCTATGGGGACAGAGAAAGATCATATAACCTGACAGAAGAGGACTCAGCCCATAGCACAGCTTGTTGAAACTGCTGTTGGTTGTGTTCTTTGAACAAGTTTTAAGTGCTTTGTGTTCCAGATCGACCATTACATTGATGTATGTGATGTAATGGGAGGTGTTCTGTGTTTAGTCTGTGTTTTACAAAGCCTACTTGATACTTACGAATTAAAGCATAAGTGTCCTTGAGACTGACCAGAAGAATCCTGACTAATCTTTTAATATCCTTGTTTGGAAAGAAAAATAAATAGTAATGTTCCACAATTAGAAATTCTATTTTTTCTTCATTGGAACTAAAGAAAAAAATCATTTTCATTCTCTGTGTTTGTTTTCTCTTTGAATAAAGCAGAATTGAAGGATTAACCTTGTTCCTACTCCCTCCCACCTCTTTTTATTGTAAAAGCAATATAATATTACTGAGAATTTAGAAACTAGATTCTTAAACTTATCCATAATTCTAACTTAGCAAAATGACTCTTTGATTTCTTGTGTGTTCCTTTTTTAGACTTGCCCACATCATTTATGTTTTTACCTATAATTTTGTGCATAGTACAAGCATTTTTTTATATTAAAAAATGTTTATTGTAAAACATGAACTCTGGGTGATAATGATGTGTCAATGTAGGTTCACTATAACAAATATTCTACTCTGGTCTGGGATTTACTAGTGGGGGAGGCAGGCATATGGGAACTCTGCCCTTAACGCTCAATTTTGCTATGAATCTAAAACTGCTCTAAAAATTAGTTTATTAAAAAAACTCAGTGCTGGGATGGTGCCTGTGGCTCAAAAGGGTATGGTGCCGGTCCTATATGCCGGAGGTGGCAGGTTCAAACCCAGCCCTGGCCAAAAACTGCCAAAAAAACCAAAAAAAAAAAAAACAAAACTCAGTGGTTATCTGATTTTCCATTAAATGACTATGCTTTCATAAAACACTCCTTCCTTCCTTCCTTCCCTCCCTTCTTTTCTCTATTCTTTCCTTCCTTCCTTCATTTATTTATTTATTTTTTTACCTCCTTCTCTCTTTCTCTCTAAATTAAATCTTTCTTTCTTTCTTTAATTCTTTTTTTTTTTTTTTTTGAGACAGAGTCTCACTATATCACCCTCGGTAGAGTGTTATGGTGTCACAGCTCACAGCAGCCTCAAACTCTTGGGCTTAAGCTATTCTCTTGCCTCAGCCTCCCAAGTAGCTGGGACTACAGGCACCCGCTACAATGCCTGGCTATTTTTTGTTTGTAGTTGTCACTGTTGTTTGGCAGGCTGGGGCTGGATACAAACCCGCCAGCTCTGGTGTATGTGGCCAGTCGCCCTAGCCACTGAGCCACAGGCGCTGAGCCTAAATATTTATTTTTCCCCCTTTCTGCCCTTCCAGTTTTCACTCTTGTGAGTAGTGAGTAATGATACAATGAGGATCTTTTGCATGCAGTTTTTCTCTTTAGGAATTTATTTTTTAAACAGTGTATATTATTAATATTATCGTTATTTCTGAGACAGTGTCTCAAGCTGTTTCCCTGGGTAGAGTGCCATGGCATGCATCATCGTAGCTGATAGCAACCTCCAACTCTTGGGCAATCCTCTTGCCTCAGTTTTTCTATTCTATTCTGTTTTTTTTTTAGTAGAGACAGGGTCTTGTTCTTGCTCAGGCAGGTTTTGAACTCAAGTAATCCACCTGCCTCAGCCTCCCAGAGTGCTAGGATTATAGGTGTAAGCCACCATGCCTGGCCATATGTGGTATTCTTGATTATAATAATACTAACCCAATACAGTTGTGGTGAAGATTAAGGAAATAGATGTAAGGCATTTTAGCATAATATCTGACACATAATAATTATAAATAATGGCTATAACATTGCCAAATTGCTTTCAAATGTAATGTGAATATAAACAAGGAAGACAATTGCAGTGTGAATGACAATAATGATGATGTTGTTGATTGAATATTGAGTATGTATTTTGTGAAAGGCACATTACTTACATTATCACCTTTAATCCTTACTACAACTGAATTTTAGTAAGTTGTTCATGGTCATCAAACTTATAGGTGGCAAAAGCAAGTTTTAAACTTAAAATTGAGAGATGAGTCTTTGTTTTTTTTCCTGCTGTCCATGTTTAAATAGGTATTTATCACAGTTCTGCTTCCAAGAGTTGATTTGATTTAGTTCTAAGTTTCCAGGACCAAATTCTTTTATTCTTCAAGTATTCATTGAGCATTTATCAGGTGCCAAACACCATTTGAGGTGTTAATCTTGGGTTCTTTTGGTGATCAGATCTCCAGGAATTGGGCTTAATGAGGTTGGAAAGATCCTGTACTATAGTCTTTACTTTGAAGCAGCTCTGCTTAGATAAACCTTCTAAGTGAATGCTTAATGTTGCTTACATCTGTGTTTTTATCCCCCAGTGGCCCCAGATGAGCCAGTCCCAAGCCTATGAGGGATCAGAACAGATTCTTGGAATAGACATACATCCGAGTAGGAAATATCACACCACAAATAAGGTGAGAATTATTAGCATCTTTTATGTTTATAGAGTCCTCTCACATAGTTATTTTTTGGAGCTGAATAAAATTAAGGCAAAGAGTTTTGTTGAATGTAGAAGGTGAGCCTCAGGGAGGTGGAGTGACTTGCCCAAGATCATAAAGATGGTAAGTGACAGAGCAATGAATATTTTAACCTAAGCTTTCCGAACCTATGTCCTGTGTATTCCATTGTATTGTCTTGCCTAGAAAACATTTAAGAGGGAAAAGTCTTAATGGAATTTTTACATGTTAAAATATAGTAATATTTAACTTTTAGAGAATTTCTTATTGCTTAGATGACATCCCTTCATTTGGAGAGGCTTAAATTAGAATAGGTTTTTCTTGGAATTTGTTTGCAAACTGTATGGCTCCTATCTTCTGTAGTAATTAATACAATTTATTATACCTGTACTAAAGAGTAGCAGAGGGTGGTGCCTGTGGCTCAGTGGATAGGGCACTGGCCCCATATACCGAGGGTGGAGGGTTCAAACTCGACCCCAGTCAAACTGCAGCAAAAAAATAGCTGGGCGTTGTAGTAGGTTCCTATAGTCCCAGCTACTTGGGAGGCTGAGGCAAGAGAATCGCCTAAGCCCAAGAGCTGGAGGTTGCTGTGAGCTGTGATGCCACTGCACTCTACCAAGGGTGACAAAGTGAGACTCTATCTCTAAAAAAAAAAAAAGAGTAGGAGAGTTTAAAAACATGCAGTGTTTACTTTGGTTGATTGTGATTTTGAATGACTTTTGACTGCTTTCAGATAATAGTTTACTTTCTTTTTGTTGTTATATCAATAAACAGAATGTTCCACTTCTCAGAATTGTTCTTCAGGCGATGGAATCAAGATTCTTTTGAAGAGTACTCTTTTTAGGAAAGTTCTGGTGGCTTATGCCTATAATCCTAGAACTCTGGGAGGCTAAGGTGGGAGGATTATTCGAACACAGGAGTCAAAGACCAGCCTGAGCAAGAGTAAGACCTTGTCTCTACTAAAAATAGAAAAATTAGCTGGGCATGGTGGTAGGTGCCTGTAGTCCTAGCTACTTGGGAGGGTGAGGCAATAGGATCACCTGAGCCCAGGAGTTGAGGTTGCTGTGAGCTATGATGATACCACGGCACTCTAGCCTGGGGGATAGAGTGTAACCTGCCTCAAAAAAAAAAAAAAAAAAGAAAAGAAAAAGAGTACTCTTTCTGGTAGAACTTTTATTATCTCTTGAATCTGTCATTTCCTAGATAAGGGTTCATAGACATATGGTCAGTGAGGTGGGTACATTGTGTTCTGAAATTTAGAAGACATCTATTATTAGTACATTTCCAAATATGTTTTTGTATATGTGTGTGTGTGTGTTTTTTTTGAGACAGAGTCTCACTCATTCGCCTTAGGGTTCAAACTCCTGGGCTCAAATGATGCTCTTGTGTCAGCCTCCTGAGTAGCTGGGACAAAAAGCGCCTGCCACAACGAGCAGTGAGTTTTTCTATTTTTAGTAGAAATAGGGTCTTGCTCTTGCTCCGGCTGGTCTTGAACTCCTGAGCTCAGGTGATTTACCCACCTTAGCTTCCCAGAGCAAATGTGTTTTCACTGAGTTTGATAAGCCGCTTTAAAAAATGAAAATTAAAAATTCTTGGTGAAAGAAAAAAATATAAGCAATAAAATCACACTCAGACCTAATAAGGAACACAAGCATTCTATTTCAAAAGAAATTTTAGAAATAATTTTGGTTTCTTTCTCTTTGGTTAATTAGCTTCCTACTACCAAGGATTCCCCACAGCCTGTTGAGGAGAAGGTTGGTGCCCTCACAAAGATAATAGAAGCCATGGGATTCACAGGACCTTTGAAATACAGTAAATGGGTAAGTCTTTTAAGTTCTTATTTTTCCTTTTGGGCTTTGTGCTTTCTGTTCCTTATAGAAAATTTTAAAAGCTTCTGTTTTACTTTTTTATGAAATTCATGCATTATTTTGAGAACTTCTTCAAAATATCTTGTCCTCTCCCTGCTGTTTCCAAGTTAAATGTATACAGCATGTGTGGCTGAAATAGTCCCTCAGCCTGATTCCTTGGAAATATCACACAGTAGCAGGCATGGCAATAAAGCTGGGCTTTCTGGCCCTTGCTATGTGGTATGCCACATAAATGACTTCTTGGGGGGCCAGATGGATCAAAGATTCTAATAGGCAGCCTTCTTAAGGAAGCATTACTCTCTGATGAATCTGAATTTATAAATAATTTTCACTAAAATTTTACTAATTTTCTTTTTATTAACTAATTAAGCCCACAATGTATTGTAGAGATATTTGTTAGTTGTGTCATTCCTAGTCAACTCTTTTTTTTTTTTTTTTTTTTTTTTTTTTTTTTTTTGAGACGGAGCCTCAAGCTATCCCCTTGGGTAGAGTGCCATGGCATCATGCTCACAGCAACCTCCAACTCCTGGGCTCAAGCGAGTCTCCTGCCTCAGCCTCCCAAGTAGCTGGGACTACAGGCGCCCGCCACAACGCCTGGCCATTTTTTGGTTGCAGCCATCATTGTTGTTTGGCGGGCCTGGGCTGGGGATTCGAACCCGCCACCTTGGGTGTATGTGGCTGGCGCCTTAGCCGATTGAGCCACAGGTGCCGAGCCTCCTAGTCAACTCTTGTAGCATGTGTGCATCATATCTCTTATATAGTAGGAGTTGTAAATGAATGAATGTCTACTCTGCATTACTTAATTAAAGAAACAAAGTATTAGCAGTGCTGTAGTTCCCAGCTTACTTATCTTCTAGATTTGGATTGAACATCCCAAATCTGAAAATCTAAAATACTAAATGCTTCAAAATCTGAAAGGATTTGAGTGCCAGCATGAACTCAAAGTAAATACTTGTTGAAGGATTTTGGATCTCAGGTTTTTGGATTTGTGTTGCTCAATGTGTATAATGCAAATATTCTAAAATCTGAAAAAATCTGAAACCCAAACTCTTCTGTTCCATGTGTTTCTGATGGGGGATACTCAGGTTGAATTGCCATTTTTTCTCTATCACTATGGCAGAAATGCCTTTTAATGCCTTTCAAGATTTCTAGAATATTGGGTAAATCCAATCAGTTATAAGTTTTAAATCAGAGCAAGCCAATGACAAAGCAGTAGGGAGGATTTTCTGGAAAATATCATGTTTTGCTCAAAATGACCAAGTAAGGAAGTTAAGGTCAAATTAGAATTTCCATTTTAATATGGACTTATATTTGTGTGCATGTTTTTCTTTTGTGATGTCTGATTCCCTTCTTAACAGTTCTCATTACAACAAATATAGGCTTTTCTCTATAATGTTCTACATGGATTCTGAAACGTGAACAGTGATCCTACAAGTACTTTGTTTTTAAGAGGCTTTGAAAAGTATAGAAAGAATACTAAGTAATAATGATGTTCTTGAGACTTCAAGGTTAAGACATACCTTTTTTTTTTTTTTTTTTTTTTTTTTTTTGAGACAGAGTCTTACTTGGTCATCCTTGGTAGAATGCTATGGCGTCTTAGCTCACAGCAACTTCAAACTCTTGGGTTCAAGTGATCCTCTTGCCTTAGCCTCCCAGGTAGCTGGGACTACAGGCGCCGGCCACAATGCCTGGCTATTTCTTAGAGACAGGGATCTTGCTCTGGTTCAGGTTGGTCTTGAACCTGTGAGCTCAGGCAGTCCACCTGCCTCAGCCTCCCAAGTGCTGGGATTATAGGCATGGGCGCCTGGCCAAGACATGCCTTCTTAATCACCAAAGAAATAGTAATTATGTTCATGAAAATTATATTTTTTATGTGTTAATTCATTGACATTTGATAATTGTTGATATATTTGGTAATGTAATTAACCAGAATATGTTCCCCCTTTTCTTAAAAAGAAAAGGTTATGATTATGGCATTTGGACTTAAAAACTTAAAATATGTGTTTTGTTTGAAAATAAGAAATTAAAAGAAGAGGGAAATAAGAGCAGAAAAAAAGAAAAATTTATTGTTTTGTTCATTTCTTGATGATTGGTTCCACTTGGTTGCTACCATATGCTTTGTCTAGTTTGCTTTTTATGATTCCAGAGGGATAATTGGCTACCATTTGGAGTATTACTAAATCATCAGGAAAATTCCTTCACTCTTTTAACTTAAGTTAGCCTCTGATTTTTCTTAGTTCCCTTGTGACCAAGAGGTACACAATGGGTAGAGTGCAGTGGCATCATCATAGCTAATGGCAACTTCAAACTCCTGGGCTCAAGGAGTCTTCCTGCCTTATCCTCCCGAGTAGCTGGGACCATAGAAATGTCATGACGCCTGGCTAATTTTTCCATTTTTAGTAGCGATGGGCTCTTGCTCTTTCTCAGGCTGGTCTTGAACTCCTGAACTCAAGTAATCTTTCTGCCTTAGTCTCCTAGAGTGCTAGGATTACAGGCATTAGCCACCATTCTAGGCCTTCATCATATTTACCTAGCACAATATTAGGTAAGATAAGGACAATTTATCAAATTCAACCACATGCCATAGAATACTTACTTTCCATATTGTCATTAAGCCAGAAAGTAACCATTGACAATGACAATAGTTGACAATGACAAACTACAATGTATTCAAAGGTGGGCAATAAGCCTTATGTACGCTTCAGAACCTGTGTTGACTAAAGAATGATTGAAGGAAATAGGATGCTTAGCCTGGAAATGGGAAGACATGATAGTATTTCTCAGGGGGCAAATGTGAAAAAAAATGATGAGACTTAATCTGAGGTATTCTAGTGGGCAGAATAATGTTTAATGAATGTTACATGAAACAGGTTTAAGTTGACTAAAACAAAAATCTAAGAACAAAAATTGTCCTCTAGTGGGATAGGTAGTCTTACAAGAACATGGGCCCAGATGGTTAACTGTTAAGTCAAGAATGCTGTGTAGATAGGTGTAGAATATAAATGTCTTAACACAATAACTAAGAAAATGCCGTGAAGGCTTTGTTGACCAGTTTGATGAAAGCATGTCAGATTGTGTGTAAAACTAGCACATTGTACTCCCATGATTGCATTAATGTACACAGCTATGATTTAATAAAAGAAGAAAAGAAAAAAAAAGAATTTATTTTAGAATAAATTCCAGTATAGAATAGAAGGTTCAAATAGCTAAGAATTCCCTTCCAGCTCTCTTAGTTGTTAGTGCAAACATTTTACGAGATTCACTTTTCATCTTGTAAGATGGTACAAAAAGCATCAATTATGGAGAGAGCAGATTTTCGTTTCCTAAAGCTGTTTAAGGTATTCTTATTTTACTCAAGTAGACTGATGAAGTCTTCCAAAGTTAGAGTGAAATAGACATGAAGTCATCCAAGGACCAGAACAACTTGTATTGACTGGTTGGAAATTTAGTCCACCTACCTCCTTAACTTATATTAACTCACAATTCTTAAAAAGGTTCTTTCCTCCAGTTGTTATTTCCAGGCCTTGAGTGATGGTCTTCAGGGACTTGCTTTAGAGATTTGTCCAGGAAAATGGCTCACCAAAGTATAAAAGTTTGGCTTTGCTGCAGGAAAAGTGAAGAACTATAAAATGCTCCTGATTGCCACAGCATGAGCACTGTATAAATACACTGGCCAATCTGGTGAAATCTTCATTATTTGTAATGAATGCTTTTTCATGAACATGTTGTGGGGAAAGCTTCCTTCTCAATGAAAGACTTAGACCTTGGAGGCAAGTCTTTCTTTAGGCAGGGTGATTAATTACGAACCTGAGAAGATTTTATATATAGGAGACTGAAGGAAATTCTAAGGTTAAAAAAAAAGATCAAGAAAAAGGTGATTAGGAGTTTTAATTAAAATTACAAATTTGTCTATAGTCAAACTGGGCTATAAGTTTTAATTAAAATTACAAATTTGTCTGTAGTCAAACTGGGCATAAATTCCATGAGGGCAGGGATGTTTGACTATTTACTGCTCTAATCTCAATGTCTAGATCAGTGCCAGGCACAGAATTATGTACTCAGTAGCATCATGTACTCAGTACTCAGTAGATTATTGGATGAACTGAAGAGCTAGGACAGATCTCCTAAACTCCCCATCTCAAGGATAGGAATAGGCCTGTTAAGGCCAAAGCATTATAGTAATGATATCTTTAGGCTATCATTAGTTGGGTGAGGGTACAGACAAATGCTTCCCAAGATGTGATCTGTGGTCAGATACTTCCAAGAACTGCAGGTGTTAACAAAGTTAAAACAGGTGACTTTTTTTTTTTTGTTTGCTGATATAGTAAATTATACCGATTGACTTGCCAGTGTTGAATCAACCTTGCAGTCCTGAGATAAATCCCACTTGATCATGGGATTTATCCATTTGATCACTTGTCTTTTGGAACTATTGATGGATTCATTTTGTTAATTTTGTTAAGGATGATCATGAGGGCTATGGTTCTGGAGTTTTGTTCTCTTCTGATGACATTAGTTTTGATATCAGGATATTGTTCTTTCCTCTTGTTTTCTGGCAGAGTTTGAGTTTGTGTAGATTTGGTATCATTTCTTTAGATGTTTGGTAGAATTCTCTACTGCTGTCATCTGGACGTGGAGTTTGCATTGTAGAAAGGTTTCTAACTACAAATCCAATTTCTTTAGTAGATACAAGACTATGTTATTTTTTATATGTTATTTTTTAATTCTAGTGAGCTTTGGTAGTTTGAGTCTTTTTTTGTTTTTGTTTTTGTTTTTTTGGGACAGAGCCTCAAGCTATCCCCCTGGGTAGAGTCTCTGGCATCACAGCTCACAGCAACCTCCAACTCCTGGGCTTAAGCGAGTCTCCTGCCTCAGCCTCCCAAGTAGCTGGGACCACAGGCGCCCGCCACAACGCCCAGCTATTTTTTGGTTGCAGCTGTCATTGTTGTTTTTGGCGGGCCAGGCTGGATTCGAACCCGCCACCTTAGGTGTATGTGGCTGGCGCCTTAGCTGCTTGAGCCACAGGTGCCAAGCCGGTAGTTTGAGAAGTTTATCAAGGTTCGAATCCAGCCTGGGCCACCAAACAACAATGATGGCTGCAACCAAAAAATAGCCGGGTGTTATGGCGAGCACCTGTGGTCCCAGCTACTTGGGAGGCAGAGGTAGGAGAATCACTTGAGCCCAGGAGTTTGAGGTTGTTGTGAGCTGTGATGCCACAGCACTCTACCCAGGGGGACAGCTTGAAGCTCTGTCTTTAAAAAAAAAAAAAAAAAAGAAGTTTATCCATTTCATCTAAGTAATCACTTTCATTGGCCTAAAGCTGTTCATAATATTTCCATATTATCCTATTAATGTCTTAATATGTAATGATGTCCTCTCTCTGATTCCAGATATTAATTTGTATCATCTCTGTTGATTGTTTATTTTTTCTTGATCAGTCTATAGAGATCATCGGTTTTATTGACATTTCTAAAGCCCAGCTTTGGCTTCTTTGATTTTCTGTATTCTTTTTCTTTTTTGTCTTTTGTAGAGACAGAGTCTCACTATTTCATGCTCAGTGGAGTGCCATGGTTCACACAGCTCATAGCAACCTCCAATTCCTGGGCTTAGGCGATTCTCTTGCCCCAGCCTCCTGAGTAGCTGGGACTACAGGCACCTGCCACAATACCTGGCTATTTTTTTAGTTGCAGTTTGGCTGGGGCTGGGTTTGAACCTGCCACCCGCAGTATATGGGGCCGGCGCCCTACCCACTGAGCCACAGGCGCCAACCTGTATTATTTTTCTGTTTTTAATTTTATTGATTTCTGCTCTTAACAATACCATATTCTTTCTACTTGCTTTTAGGTTTACTTTACTTTTTTTTTTTTGAGACAAGGTGCAGTGGTGTTATCATAGCTCACTGCAATCTCAAACTCCTGAGTTCAAGCAATCCTCCTGCCTCAGCCTCTCAAATAGCTGGGACTACAGATTCCACTTACTACCATGCCTTGACTAATTTTTTCTATTTTTAGTAGAGATGGGTATCTCAGTCTTGCTCAGGCTGAAATTCTGAGCTCAATCTGGAGTGCTAAGATTATAGATCTCAACCCTGGTGGCCTAATTTACTTTTCTTTTGTTTGACCATGACTTTTGTTTAAATGTGTGCTTTCAATGCTGATTTACTCCCCAGATAGGCAGATGACATTTCCTTTTGTTATGGTATATTCTGTTTTCCCTTCTATCCTTTCTGAGCTTTAGACTAAAACCTTTGGAAATGTGGCATACTTCAGAAAAACCCACAAAATCATATTTACCATCAGAGACATAATCCTTTCTTAATTTGTGCTGGGTATTTCTTCCCATCAGAGACACTGTTTTTTAATTTTTCTTTTTTTTTTTTTACTGTAGAGAAAATGTAGAAAAATATGAACATTGTATAATATTGGGTATAGTTTATCCTTGGTAACTTTGATAATAATGTTTTGATTGGCTTTTCTTTAGTTGCTATGTCCTTTTCAATCTGTGCATATTTTTTTTAGTCTGTGCATATTTGAGTTTGTAACTGTCCCTGTTATTTTAAGACAAAATAAGCTTCTATAAGCCTTTTGTTGATGTGCTAATTTTTTTTATTTATATCCTTAATGAAATGTTTTGAAAAAATCTGTTCCACCCACACTGAGTTAGTCTTTAGACCTATAATTCAGCTCTTAAGAATTTAATTTTAGATTTGTTTTTATTAAGGCACAATTTACATACAGTTAAATATATAAATCTTCAGTGTACTGCTCTGTGAATAAACTAAAACCACCACTTGTATCAAGATCCTAAGAGAATTCTTAGTGCTTTGAGGAATAATAAAAGATTAATTAATCTTTCTACTAAATTTTACATTCATCAGAAACCCTAATTTCTGTGTATAGTGTTCTATTAATTAGCAAACTATAAAACTAAAGAAAACATAGGAAAAAAGACACCCCCTCCCAGAGATTTAAGGAATAAATAGTTGTACCTCTGAACACGAATTAAAGAGTTGAGTGATTTTGTCAGAATTTGTTTGATTTTGGTCAGAAGAATGGGTAATTTTTTAATATAAAGGGTTTCAGATTATAAAGATAATACCAAACAGTGATTTAGAGGCTCAAATATGCTGAAGTGATTTTGAGTTAAAGGAGAGATTTCACTTAAATATTGGAAAAACTTTTTAAAAATTATCATGCTAAAATCCTAAAATGTGAAAAGTCTTGTATAAAGTCTGTATGAATGGCTCGCTCTAAGAAAAGAAAAAATATTTATATTGTTTTAAATAAGTTGCCTAAACACAGGTTTGGACATTTCATTTTAGTTGAAGAAATATGAGATTCTGCAATCCATGTCTAATGGCACTAGAATATCCACTGGTCATATCTTGAGTTTGGTTTTTTATTCTCTTTGTCTAGAAGATTAAGATTGCGGCCCTGCGCATGTATACTAGCTGTGTGGAGAAAACTGACTTCGAGGAATTCTTTCTAAGTAAGTTAACATTTGACACTTTTGAAAAGGAAAATCAGTCTATCTTTCATTTTTATCATTGTGTCTTAATAGTTTTTTAAGTTACTACTGAAACAATTTTCTTGCACAAAGCGTGTAATATAAACTATTTTTCTCCCTTTTTTAAATTAAAAAAAAATTTTTTTTTTTTTTTGAGACAGAGTCTCACTTTGTCACAGCAACCACAAACTCTTGGGGTCAAGTGATTCTCTTGTCTCAGCCTCCTGAGTAGCTGGGACTTCACACGCCTATCACAATGCCTGGCTATTTTTAGAGATGGGGGTCTTGAGATTTTTAGAGATGAGGGTCTTGAGATGCTCTTTCTCAGGCTGGTCTCCAACCTGTGAGCTCAGGCAGTCAACCCACCTTGGCCTCCCAGAGTGCTGGATTAGGGGCAGGAGCCAGCATGCTCGACCAACCAAAAAAAAAAAATTTTTTTCTTTTTTTTTAGACGGAGTCTCACTGTGTCACCCTCAGTAGAGTGTTGTGGCATCACAGCTCACAGCAACCTCAAACTCTTGGGCTTAAGCGATTCTCTTGCCTCAGCCTCCCAAGTAGCTGGAACCACAGGTGCCTGTCACAGTGGCCAGCTATTTTTTTGTTGTACTTGTCATTATTGTTTAGCTGGCCTGGACTGGGTTTGAGCCTACCACCCTTGTTGTATGTGGTTGGCGCCATAACCACTGCTACAGGCATCCAGCCAAAAAAAAAGCATTTTTTTTTTTTTTTTTAAGAGACAGAGTTTTACTGTGTTGCCTAGGCTGGCCTCAAACACCTAGGCTCAAGTGATGTTTCTGCCTCAGCCTCCCAGGTAGCTGAGACAACAGGCCCATGCTACTTCACCTGGCTGTTTTTCTCTTTTAATAAAGACCAAAACGATCCTATAAATAAAACATTTTGCCAGTTTTACAGAAAACTTAAAAATTTGTCTAGTAATTTGACAATAGCATTCTCCTTATCTATAAATACATCTTTTTATGTAAAAGTATTCATAGTGGCTGGGCTTGGTGGCTCATGCCTGTAATCCTAGCACTCTGGGAGGCTGAAGCAAGAAGACTAGCCTGAGTAAGAGCAAGAGCAAGAACCTTGTCTCTATTAAAAATAGAAAAAATTAGCCAGGCATTGTGATGGGTGCCTGTAGTCCCAGCTATTCTGGAGGCTGAGGCAGAAGGATTGCTTGAGCCGAAGAGTTTGAGGCTTTTGCTCAAACTCTTATGCACTGTATGCACTGTAACCTGTTATACAGTTATGCACTATAACCTCAGGGTTAGAATATGAGTTAGAGAATGAGACTGTGTCTTAAACAAACAAAGAACAAAAAGCAACTAACACCTAACTGTATACATTTGTTTTGTTTTGTTTTTGAGACAGTGTTAACTATGTTGCCCTCGGTAGAGTGCCCTGGTATCACAGCTCTCAGCAACCTCAAACTCTTGCTTCAGCCTCCGAAGTAGCTGGGACTGCAGGGGCCCACCACAATGCCCAGCTATTTTTTTGTTGCTGTTGTCATTGTTGTTTAGCTGGCCTGGGCCAGGCTCAAACCTGCCAACTTTGGTGTATGTGGCAGGCTCCCTACTCACTGAGCTAGGGCGTTAAGCCTACACTTGACATTTTTCTCTGACAGCAAATATTTATATAAAATTTTGTTAACAACAATGAAGAAAGCTCGATGCAGTTTTGGTTATTTAATTACTATTTTGGTTTTAAAAAATCAAACACAGGTTGTTTCGTTTATTTTACCATCTCAGCAGATTGACATTAGAAAGTTAAAATACCGTACTAAATTGTAATTCCAATTTAGTGTCTGCTTTTTATTTCTTATTTATTCATAGCCAGGAAGGAAAACTTTCTTGCTTCTTTGTTAACTTCTAACATTTCTCATTTTAAGAGAAATTAGTCCACAACGAGAAAATATCCTTCCTCTAGCAGATGAAACTATTTTTTTTTTTTTTTTTTTTGAGACAGAGCCTCAAGCTATCCCCCTGGGCAGAGTGCCATGGCACCACAGCTCACAGCAACCTCCAACTCCTGGGCTCAAGCGAGTCTCCTGCCTCAGCCTCCCAAGTAGCTGGGACCACAGGTGCCCGCCACAACGCCTGGCTATTTATTTTGGTTGCAGCTGTCATTGTTGTTTGGTGGCCTGGGCTGGATTCGAACCCGCCACCTTAGGTATATGTGGCTGCTGCCTGAGCTGCTTGAGCCCCAGGCGCCGAGCCACAGATGAAACTATTAATATTAGAAGCTGTCTTTTTTCTTAAGTGTTTTCTTGATTAAGTGTTTTCTTGAATTCATGTCTAAGTATTTTTTTTTTTTTTTTTTTTTTTTTTGCCAGGGCTGGGTTTGAATCCACCATCTCCGGCATATGGGGCCAGCACTCTATTCCTTGGAGCCACAGGCTCTGCCCCATGTCTAAGTATTTTTCATCAGACCTTTTTAAAACCTTACCCTCAGACATCTATTTAATATTTAATTCAATAAGTAGCTCAGAAATTTATTATATTTTGAAAGGATGTTTAGGCTCCGCACCTGTGGCTCAAGTGGCTAAGGCACCAGCCACATACACCTAAGGTGGCGGGTTCAAATCCAGCCTGGACCCGCCAAAACAACAGTGACGACTGCTACCAAAAAATATCTGGGTGTTGTGCCGGGTGCCTGTAGTCCCAGCTACTTGGGAGGCTGAGGCAGGAGACTCACTTTAGCCCAGGAGTTGGAGGTTGCTGTGAGCTATGATGCCATAGTACTATACCCAGGAAGATAGCTTGAGGCTCTGTCTCAAAAAAAAAAAAAAATCCAGAGATTTTTTTTTCCATTGTAACATTTTGCCTGTGAATGAATCTAATTACAAATTAGAAATTGTAATTCATCTTAAAATTTTTTGTATTGTGTTATATTTAAATGAGAACTGCCTCTATGAGATATTCAATTGCTATTGGAAAATAATGTATATACCTACTAGAGCATATACATCTCTGTGGGCTTTGTCCTAGCTTTGTCTTTGAAGTAGTTACCTAGGGAGCCAGTGAAATATTCAATGGCACCACTCTTACTTAAGGTTTCCTAAGACTCAATTTGAGAATTTCCCTTTAAGACCTATAGCATGTTAATTTGTATTATGTTCCATTGTAGCCCAACTTTGTTGTTTGTGGGCAGATTAAGTTTTAAAATCAAACTAAAGTAGTTCTCAACGGTGGCTGGTGAATAAAAAGGGAGCAAATGTAGAACGTACCATCTAGAGGCAGACGATTAAAAATATCTATAAAATGATGTGACTTTCTTGTGGCTTTGGATTCTAAAAAGACGGCTAGACAAGTTTGAAATCAAGTAATAGATATATGTTTTCTTAAGATTGTACCTTTAGGCTTAGCACCTGTGGCTCAAGTGGGTAAGGTGCCAACTACATACACCTAAGGTGGCGGGTTTGAATCCAGCCCAGGCCCGCCAAAACAACAATGACGGCTGCAACCAAAAAATAGCCGGGCGTTGTGGCGGGTGCCTGTGGTCCCAGCTACTTGGGAGGCTGAGGCAGAAGACTCACTTGAGCCCAGGAGTTGGAGGTTGCTGTGAGCTGTGATGCCACGGCACTCTACCCAGGGGGACAGCTTGAGGCTCTGTCTCAAAAAAAAAAAAAAAAGATTAGACTTTTAAAGTGGTCACTGTTTACTTGGATTTTTGGTATTTTAGACACTAACTTTTAGAGTCCTGAGAATTCAGTGTTTTGTTTTGTTTTGTTTTGTTTTTGAGACAGAGTCTCTGTTGCCCAGGCTAGAATGCCATGGTGTCAGCCTAGCTCAGAGCAACCTCAAACAATCTTGGGCTCAAACAATCCTTCTTCCTCAGCCTCTAAAGTAGCTGGAACTCCAGGCCCACACTACCATGTCCAGCTAATTTTTCTATTTTTAGTAGAGATGGGGTCTTGTTTTGCTCAGGCTGGTCCCAAAACTCCAGACCTCAGGTGATCCTCCTGCCTCAGCCTTCCAGAGTGCTGAGATTATAGGTGTAAGCCACCTCACCTGGCCTAGAATTCAGTTTTCAAAGGATAGAACCTCAGATAGCTGGCTAGTGTTATACTTACTCACCCCACGCCTAGTAAAAGTGAGGCTGGTGCTATTTCATGAAGAATGTTTATGAATAAGTTGTTTACTTAGTCTTTGTGAGTAAACAGTAATGTCCATTAGCCTCTTGAATAGGTACCCATAAAATGCCAAAGTTACAGACTTTCTATCATCCTCAGAGCTGAAGTGTTCAAAGGGTTAGATCCAGACAGCTCGGTATGGGGGATTCTGAGTGGTAAGGTATCTTAGAAGCCTACTGCTGCTTCTCCTGATGTCTCTTGTCATAAATGAGCATGCCGTACATGAGCGTGCAGCGCTTTGACGATGGTCTTTTGGTGACCATTTGTGCTATGAAGAGCACTTTGAAGAGAGGTGGCCAGTCAGTAAAGCTTGTGTTTAAGTGCATCTGTTGTCTACAGACTGCTTTGTCTTTAACTTTTAGTGCCTAGAGAGCTTAGAAAAGAAAAGACTTGGTAATGAGTAAGTTCTGAGTCAGTGGTTGAGGTTTGTCACTTTATTGACATAATCTTAAATAATTAGTGAGGTTTGTTAGAGAAAATTTAAATGTTATTATTTAAATAATTCGTTGAAAAACAGTAACAGAAAATATTGAGTACTATTAAATATTAACCATTTTGCTAAACATTTTATAGGCCTTATCTCATTGAATCCTCACAAAAATCTTACAAATTAGGCTACCTTGTTCTTCCCATTGTAAAGAAGAAAACAAGGTGCTTGGAGGCAAAGTAACCATGTAGTCAGTTAGAGGTAGAGTCAGGGTTTTGAATCAGGCATTCTGACCCTGCGTTACATCAACAACTATATAAATATTACCCAGTATACCCAATATGACAGTAATTATTCAGAAAGTGCCTAGCTTCAGAAAATAAAGCTGAATGTGAATTGGACCAAAAGTGTGATTATGGGAAAAGAGTCTAACAGGTTTTAACTTTGAAGGTTTAAATACATTTCATTGAGCTAAAGAATCTGCTGCATTTTTGAGGTGCTCACAGTTATCATGCATTGGTCTTACTTTTTAGAGACCCCATTGGGTATAGGGGCTCAATCATGTGCCAAGTCTTTTCCCATCCTCAGCCCTGAGGTAACCCCCAGAAGAGGAAATTGTGACCCACGTCCAGCTGCTGGCCTCTCTGTCAGCCCGTGCTTTCCAGTTTAAGAACTGATTCCCTTTGAGAAAATTGGAAAGGCTCCTGGAGGCTGCTGAGAATCTTTGATGTAGAGGTAGCAATTGAACAGATTGTCCTTTAGAAGCAGCCAAATTTCATTTTCCAGATTGAAAGACAAACTTCCAAGAAAACTTTTCTTCTTAATGTTTTGTTCTAGCATCCAAAAAAGACCCAACTTTAGATCTGGGCTTGAGAGTTTCTCAGGGCTATTCTCGTTCTAGGCGGAGGGTGTTGGCCCATTCTCAGATGGCATGTGTCTTAATAGCTGTATGGCTGGCCAGGCCAGCCTTCTCCCTCTTGCTGGGCTCTGAGAGGAAGTCCACTTGACAGCTGCTGGGCACCTCCTAGTAAGCTCACTAGAGTATTTTGGTGTCACTTTGTGACAGACCTGGCTTCAAACCCAGCCCTGCCACTAGCTTGTTAATTGTGGCTGCCTGCAAGTTACTTAGCCTTTTTGAGTCTGTTTCTTCATCTCTACAATGATGATTATAATACTTCTTTCCAGGTTAAAGTGAAGATTAAGTGAAATAATGTAGATGACTAGCAGTGGACCTGGCATATAGGATGGCTTAGTGTGTGTGTTAGTTTCTGATATTAGTCTGAAAGAAGCAGTTAGACTAGTGATTACCAACGTTGTGTCTGGAATTAAGCAGATCTGAATTTGATCCTAGGTGTCTCATTTCATAGCTGTGTGACCTTCAGCAACAATTGTCTTGATCTCTCTAAGAGTCAGTCTTCTCTCCTATTGATGGGAATAATATCAATGCCTACCTCATAGGATTTGGGGGAGGAGCCACTGAGTTAATGCATGTAAAAGCACCTGTTCAAATGTCTGGTACACAGTAAGCCCATGATGAATTACAGCTCTTTATAATTATTGGTGCTATTAGTATAGCTCAAAGGAGTCCTGCCTTGTGTTTTATCTCCTAGTGATCCCAGGTTGTTATCATTCAGTACATTGTGTACCTCACTGATAGCTGAAAGGCAGGGGATAAACCTTCTTTCTTAAGTCATTGCTCCAAAAGACATATTCTACCAGAAGGACCCAAATTCCCCATTGATTCTCTTTTTTCTTCCTCTTTTTTTTTTAGAGACAGATTTCACTTTGTTGCCCTCAGTAGAGTGCTGTGGCGTCATAGCTCACAGCAATCTCTAACTCCTGGGCTTAGGTGATTCTCAGCCTCCCAAGTAGCTAGGACTACAGGCGTCCACCACAATGCCTGGTTATTTTTTTGTTGCAGTTTGGCTGGGGCCAGGTTTGAATCTGCCATCATTGGTATATGGGGGTGGTGCCCTACCCACTGAGCCACAGGCGCCACCCTTTATTCATCTTGCTCTAGCTTTTTCTCTCTGACATGTAATAAATAAGAGGGTACATTTAATCTGCCCCTTATCTAGCCAGAGGCATTTTTCTTTCCTTTCCTTTCCTCATTCTCCTTTTTCCTCTCTTCTTTCTTTCTTTTCTTCTTCTTCTTTTTTTTTTTGAAATAGAATCTTACTCTGTCACTCAGGCTGAAGTTCAATGGCAGGTCATAGCTCACTACCTTGAACTTCTGAACTCAACCAATCCTCATGCCTCAACCTCCTGAGTATCTAGGACTACACGCGCTAGCCACCATGCTATTTTGTTTTTCGTAGAGACGGGGCATCACTCTTGCTCAGTCTGGTCTCAAACTCCTTGTTTCAAGTGATCCTCCCACCTCAGCCTCCGAAGTGCTGGGATACAAGGTGTGAGCCACTATGCCTGGCCGAGAGGCATTTCTTGGGATCTGGGAATTGAGAGGCTTGGGTATCTGAGTATAGACCTAATTTGTAGGATCTGAAACCAAGGAGACATCCTTCCCAGTTTTGTCATTTTGGGGGTGATGAATGCCCTTTCATTGGATTTGGTCTGCTTTTTTATTCAGCCACAGCTCCCTAGAGCTCCACTTTTTTCTCCTGGCCATTTCTTTTGGGCAATCATTCAGCATACCTAGATTCACAGCATCTTAAAGAAATAAAATAGGAAAAGGACACTAGAAAGACTTAAACTTCTCAGTGGAGCCTTACAGAACAAAGCTGACACAAAAGTGGGGTAGGCAAGGTGGTGTTTGCCTAGCTTTTCAGAATTCAAGCCAGGAAGAGAAAATATTATAAAATCACACAGAAGTTGGAAAAAACCATAGAGATCATCTGAGGCTATCTATATTATACAAAGTGAGAATACTAAGACTCAGAGGAGAAGTGATTTGCCTATGGTCACACAACAGAGTGGTAACAGGACTGGAACAAGAAGACTATCCTGACCCAAGTCAGTGCTCATTCAGGCCACAGGATTGCTCTGAGGTTCACTGGCTTGATAGTGACAGCATAATCAGAGAGCACTGTAATTGCCATATATTTTAGTTGAACAAATTCCTACTAATATTTAAAATATATATTGCCTCTGGGGCGGTGCCTGTGGCTCAGTAAGTAGGGAGCTGGCCCCATATACCGAGGGTGGTGGGTTCAAGCCCGGCACCCTGGCCAAACTGCAAAAAAAAATAGCCGGGTGTTAATGGCAGGTGCCTGTAGTCCCAGCTACTCAGGAGGCTGAGGCAAAGGAATTACCTAAGTCCAAGAGCTGGAGGTTGCTGTGAGCTATGGCGCCATGGCACTCTACTGAGGGTGACAAAGTAAGACTTTGTCTTAAAAAAAAAAAATATATATATATATATGTACATATATATATACACACACATATATATATATATAGCCTCCTCTAAACCTTCACATACTTATACTTTATTGTTATTTTCCAGGGTGTCAGATGCCCGATACATTCAATTCATGGTTTCTTATAACGCTACTTCATGTCTGGTAAGTGAGCAATTGGTGAAGTCACCAAATGTATTTTTTTTAAACACTGCTGACTTGTAAGGTATAGCCTTTAGCAGGGCTGATTATATGAAATGGCAGTTGTTCAGGCATTAAAAACTGTTCCTTTCATTTTAATAACTGGTGTCTTGAAGCACATTTTTATTAAAGGTCAAAGCATAGGCCCAGAAATAAACTAATATTTGTAAGATTTTTTTCAAAGAACGCCTAACCCAGCGAACAATGCTATCAGTATCTGTAAGAGACTCTGTGAGCTTGGATGGAAAGTTCTCTCCCTTGGCTGTTTTAGGAAAAGTTCACATTTACGTAAAAGTGGTTTGAATTGTGAGAATCCGTGGTCATTTTCTTTGCTGGTCATCAGAAACCTATAACAAATTATAGCACTGACATTTATGCCTGTACCTCTAAAGTGTGTATACGAGTTAGAGTCATGCCAGGTTTGTTGCATGTAAAAATATTTAACACCTTAAACAGTATATTTTTTCTTCAGCTGTGAAATAAGTCGCCAAAAAAATCAATTTTTCATCTAATGTTACACAGTATTAAAGGTCAGAAGGATATAGGAGAGTTGTTGAAGTGGGGGCTGGGGAATGTATTTATTGAACTGCCAGATCTTGGGAAAGTAAATTCTGGAGAACTAAGTTTACTACTTTGACCATAGTGAGCATCTGAGGGGCATGGGGAATGGCTGCCCCATCAAAAGGCCCCTTGTTTGAGTCTACCTTGAGCTGAGCCTTTGCATCACAGCACTGACTACTATATAAAGACGTTTTGGTTTTGATCACCTCTGAAATGTTTCTTCTTCTGTACTCACATAGTCACTGAGTTTGGCTAACAGGCTTATGGCTACAGTTTATTTTATACTGTTTTTTTCTGAGCTAATAGTTTATTGAGTGCACACACTGTCTTAGGTACTTTGCTGGTAGAGATAGTTCTAAAGAAGCTCACACTCTAATAAGGTAGATGTGAAATGGTCAATTATAAGTAAGAATGGCTAAGTTCTATAATAAATATGAGTAAGCAGTACTTATAGGATCACAGAGGAAGCTACAACGGTCAAAACCCTTGCTAATTCTTCCTGTTAGTTCTTCAAAATGTGCCATGTCTTTTAGTTGGCTAAGAAGGCACATTACCGTCCTATTGTCTTAATGGTGAAGGTCAGGGAAAGGGTTCAGGAAGGGAAGCTAGATATATTGGGGGGGAAATTACTTTTTCAAGAGGGGAGACTGCAGAGGTGGCACTATGGAATTACTCACTAGGAAGGTGGGAGGGTCGAGAGAAGGCTAGGCTGTTCCCAGAGGAGCTGAAAGATAATATTCAGAGCTTGTATGAAAGACTCTTTATTGCCCATATAGCTAGAGGTATCAGAGTGTTAGAGGGAGTGGATGGCAAAATAAAATACATAATCCCTGTGACCACATCCCAAGGTCAATACCTGACTAATAGCAGCTGGGAGAACCTTGCAACTACTTGCAGTTCTTTAAAGTTTTCAAAGTGTGCCTGCTGAGTCTGCCTTGCTGAAGTTGGTTTAATTTCTTAGGAATGGGATGTACCACCCCCAGCTAGGTAGGGGGAAGGGAGGCTGTCTGTTTCGTATCAATGCTTGGTCTTCCTTAGTTCTGATGATATGCAGGCTTTGGTGGAATGAATCAGTAGCTTTTCAATTTGAAACTCTTACTGGATTGGGGCATTGTTTAGAACCATGGGGCTTTGAAGAGAATAATGTGACATGGTCTGTACCTTCAAAAAATTTAGTCTAGTAGAAAACAGACATAAAGTATAATTGCCTAGAATGGATGATAGAGAAACGCTGTGTCCAAGGCACAAGTGGGTGCTGTGGAAGCACAAAGTAGCGTAACTAAAACAGAATTTGGTGTGTGTGTGGGGGTGTATGTTGGATAAAGAGGGGCCCTGCGGTAAAGGTGACACCTGAGATCTACCAAAAAGGATAAAGAGAATTTCTGTCATAGAAAGGGAGGACATTTCAGGTTGAGGGAATAGCAGGAGCAGCATACAGAACATGTACAAAACCATGAAGTATTTGAGGGCCTCTAGCTGTCTGATATTTCTGGGGCAGGTTTGTAGAGCAGTGCGAAACTAGAGAACTGTCTTGTCTTAGGAAAAGAGGGTATTAGGACGAGGGAGAGATGCATCCCAAGTCTGTGGAGGAACTATGTTCTAGTCCCTGTTCTCTTAGCCTGATGCTCTAGGAGGATAACCGAGGGATAGCCAAATCCAAAATTTCAGAATTCTGTGGACTTGTTAGAGGTATCAGGAATGAAATATTTATTGGAGGTGGTAGTATGAGGGAGAGATGGGGAGGCTTAGAAAACACTCATAAAAGTAGAAATAATCCTCTTCCCCAAAACAAAAAAAAAGACAAATTTCTAATAAACAAAAATACCCTGGTAGCTGACATTTCAGAATGCTTACTTGAGTTCCCAGGGATAATGGTTGACTCTCAGACTGGAGACACAATTTCTCATATCCTGTTAGTTCTTGGAGAAAGTATTGATGCTTCATTTATTCTGTCTCCTTTTTCTCATGCCACAGTTTTTCTATGGATTAGGATGTAGGGCTGGGACACACTCTAGTTCTTAGAAGACTCTTTATCAGTTTTGTATTCATGTGAGCTTGCAGCTGCAATGACTGTGCTCATTGTCTTTGCTGAACAAATTAGCATTGACTGTGGCTGCTGAAAGAGTACAGAGAGAGGCAGCTGTCTGCACTGTCTCCAGCATCCTCCTGTGGACTTGATAAAAGCAGGCCTCCTCCTCTGCTCCCTGTCTTGCCCAGTGGCATTGTGCTCACATGAGAAACCTGGAGTCCTTTTTTTTTTTTTTTTTTTTTTGAGACAGAGCCTCAAGCTGTCCCCCTGGGTAGAGTGCTGTGACATCACAGCTCACAGCAACCT
>NW_003852420.1:17258177-17268471 GCF_000181295.1 Otolemur garnettii | reverse complement strand
CTGCCTCCACCTCCCAAGTAGCTGGGACCACAGGCGCCTGCCACAACGCCCAGCTATTTTTTGGTTGCAGCCGTCATTGTTGTTTGGCGGGTCGGGGCTGGATTCGAACCTGCCACCTTAGGTGTATGTGGCTGGCACCTTAGCCACTTGAGCCACAGGCGCCAAGCCCTGGAGTCCTCTTTGACTTTGCCCTCACCTCCTTTACTTGGTCGGTCACCCAAGTCAGACTTTTTTAACTGACCCATAATTACAAATGCATTTTGCTTTATGACCCAGAATGCACACATGTATCTGATACCAAAGTTTTCTATAATTTGTCCTTACAACATCATATAATCTCTGATATTTTCTATTCCATTTGAATTCTTTTAAATAGAAATTCAAGATGTTACTTACTAAATTGATTTCATGGGTTACAACCAACAGTGGTGCCCGGAGATGGTTTTTAGCCTTCTTTATTCCATTGGCTTTCTCAATACAAATTGGATCAGGGCACACATGCATGCACACTTATATGCACATGTTCTTTTTTACTAAATAGTCTTTATTATTCTCAGATTGAATACAAGTTTGGGAATGTGGCATTCATATCCCACCATATATAACCTATGCTGCCTTTACTAGTATCATCTTTTGCCATTCTAGACACTGTTTCCACCACTATTTCCTCCTCTGCAAGAAAAAGCTAAACTATGTGGTAGAAATATTGCCTTCTATACAAAATTTTTTTCTGCCCGGAAGGCTTTATCCCCTTCCTCTATATTGACAAGCTTCTATTTTTCCTTCAATATCCAATTCATATGTTGTTTCTTCTTTGAACCCTTCCCTTCCCTCTGAGGGCAGAATTAGTTCCTCTTCTGTGTTCCTTTAATTTTTTTTTTTTTGAGACGAGTAGAGTGTCGTAGTGTCATAGCTCATAGTGACCTCAAACTCTTGTGCTTGAGCAATCCTCTTGTCTCTGCCTTTCCAGTAGGTGGAACTATAAGTGTGTGCCACCACGTCCAGCTAGTTTTTCTATTTTTAGTTAGAAGGGGTCTTGCTCTTGCTCAGGCTGCTCTAGAACTCTGAGCAATCCACCTGCCTTGGCCTCCCAGAGTGCTAGAATTTACAGGCGTGAGCTACTGTGCCTGCCTGAGACTCCCCTTATAAAGTTGTCATGGAGCAGTAGTACCTTCTTGTTGTAAAAATCAATTTTTTGTTGTTGTTGTTGAGACAGAGTCTCACTATGCTGCCCTTGGTAGTAGAGTGCTATGGCATCACAGCTCACAGCAACCTCAAACTCTTGGGCTTAAGAGATCGTCTTGCCTCAGCCTCCCAAGTAATTGGGACTACAGGCACAATGCTGGCTATTTTTTGGTTGCTGTTGTCATTGTTGTTTGGCAGGCCCAGGCTGGATCTGAACCCGCCAGCGCCGAGCCTGTATTATTGTTTATTTACTTGCATATGTTATACTTTCTCACGACAACCTTATTCTCATATACGAGAGTAAGTTAGAGAACTTACCCACAGAACACCTAGTATGTGGTGGAAGGGAAATTGCCTGGTCTGGTTAACTCAAAGTATTAAGTTGTTTTCTTCATTAGTAATTATAACTACCAAAGTAACTAATTACTTATTAATGATACTATGTAATATTAATATTATTTATGACTTAGTATCTGCTTATCACAAAGATAAGCATTTAAAATTATGGCCTTTATTCCCTCATTGAAGCTACTGTAAGCTACCATATTAAGTTGCTTTCATTATTAATTATAATTACCAAAGTAACTAATAACTTATTAATGATACTATTTAATATTAATACTATTTATGACTTAAGTATCCACTTAAACAAAGATTCATTAAAATGATGGCATTTATTCCCTCGTTGCAGCTACTGTGTACAGAGCAGATAGATTTATCCTCTGCCTTCATAGGGCTTGAGTGAGAAGAGAGACATTCAACAAATCATTAATAAAATACAACTGTGATGGGTGCTATGAGAGGAACTTTTAGTTCTATGTGAGAAGAAGAGTACCTAATTCAGTTGGGGAGTGGGTCAGTCAGGGAAGGCTTCACTGAAGAAGTGACATTCACACTGATACTGACGAATGAGTAGAAGTTAGCAAATGAAAGAATGAATGAAAAAGCATTCCAGGTAGAGCAGCAGTTCTCAACCTGTGGGTCACAGCCCACAGGAACTGTATTAAAGGGCTGCGGCATTAGGAAGGTTGAGAACAACTGAAGTAGAGGGATCTAGTGGTTTCCAAACTTTTCCTCAACAGAGTCCTTTTTAAAAATGAAATACACGGTGTCCCTAAAGTCACCATACATAAGGGATATGGGAAATTGTAGGTAAATGTACCTTTATTTACAAAATAGTCATTACAAAATTTTACTAAATAATCTTGCATGTTGGCCACCTGTTTGTCAAATTTCGTAATGACTATTTTGTAAATAAAGGTATATTTACTATAATTTCTCATTTCCCTAATATGTATGGCAACTTTTGGGGTGACTTTTTGGGACACCCTGTATTATGCTCATGCATAATATATAAAGATTGCTACTTGGGTTGAAGGAAGTAGGAATGACCTTACTTCACATTTTCAGTGTGCCCCTTGAAAAGGGACCTTCTGTAGGAACATGGATACTCATAATACAGTTTAAAAGCCACCAATTTAGTCTAAGTCCTACATTTTACAAATGGGGAGATGTTTTGGGCAGTTTTAAAAGATTTATCATAGGCCACTTAGTAATAAAGGATCCGAGAAAAATCCAAAGCTATATGAACTCCTTCTGCAACACTTCGCTTTCTTTCTGAGTGTCCTATTTGGTGTTCGGGGGGCAGGGGGTCTCTTCCTCTGAATATAAACAGCATAGTAAACATTTACTGACCAATTATGTGATGGGCACTATGTTTCCAGGCACTCCCTACCTGTGTTCTAGGAGAGGCAACAGGTAAACCTGAAAGTAGCATGTGGTGATCGCAGGGGAAAGGATTTGCTTGGGGATGGTCAAGGAAAGCACCTGCATTGGCTTTCTGGGGCTGGAAACAGAGGACATGAGATCGAGGAGTTACAGGGGAGCAAGAAGGAAGCAAGCTTTGTAATCACTTTTTAAGATGTTTTAAGTGAGGCTTGGCACCGTAGCACAGTGGTTATGGCGCTGGCCACATACACTGAGGCTGGCGGGTTCGAACTTGGCCTGGGCCGGCTAAACAACACTGATAACTGCAACAAAAAATAGCCGGGCATTGTGGCGGACTTCTGTAGTCCCAGCTACTTGGGAGGATGAGGCAAGAGAATCACTTAAGCCCAAGAGTTTGAAGTTGCTGTGAGCTGTGATGCCATGGCACTCTACTGAGGATGACATAGTGATGCTATGTCTCAAAAAAAAAAAGTTTCAAGTGAGAAAAAAAGATAAGGTGATCACTAGAGGGAGAAATAGGGTGGAGGGGAAGCATTTTTGTTGTTTTTTTTTTTTTTTTTAAGACGGGGAAACACTGGAATATTTTTATAAGCTGAGGGGAAGAAGTTTTGGGAGAGAAGAGAAGGAAATAAAGTGTGGGGCTTGGAAAGCAGACTGATGCCAGTCTCAGTCCAGCAGAGAACTGCCCTGACAGACACTGGTAGCCTATGCAATAGGTTCTCTTTTCACCTACCACAGCAGTTTTGATGTCGCTTTGGGACATTCAGGCTCCTGCTGGATTTGAGCAGCTCCAGACCTGCTGTATGTGGTGAGCTCTGGCCATGTGCACATCCTCTTTCTTCCTCCCCCAGCCAGAGCTACACTGTTCAAACACCCACACATTTAGCTTTATTGCCCAAACGAAAAGCCTATGTAGCAGCATTTTACCAACATTGCATAACCTAAGTGCCCTAGTACCTGCTACCCAGAGACTTGTTCTTTATAGTGGATTTGACAGGCAAGCCGCAGGCCAGGTACAGCTCTTGGAGGAGGCTCATTGTCAGGTGAGATGGCTTCAGGAAGGCGTCACCCTACTTGTCTGTTTGCCCACAGACTGTTTTGTGCCCCTCATTCTCCCCTAAGGATTAGGTTTCATTGGGGAGGGAATTCGGGAAACCAGGTGGAGCTAGCCATGTACACAGCCTTGGGAAAGGGTCAGTGTGCCAGTTCTCAGATCAATAAACTCATTCATTAGCACACTGCTGGGGCTTGACTGTGGCCATCTAGGTCGTGCTTTCTTGGCTTCAGCTGGTGACAGAGTAAGGGAAACAACCTGCGGGAGAGTCCCCTGTGGGATTCCTTTATTGCAGCCAGAGTGACAGACCTGCCCCAGTGCTCACTGGTCTTCACTAAATTCAAAATCGGATCCACTTAAAGCAGCTTATATACTACCATGGAGGAGAAATAAAGCCAAAACACAACTGGCATTGTCAGAAGGCCCAAACGGAGTGAGCAAGACAGGATGCTCAGAGCTGCCAGTACATGGCAGGAGGTCAGCATTAGGACGAACAAGAATTCTCCCCTCCCAGATTTGGAAACTCTCCTGTTACTAATTCTCCAGACAGTATTGTTATCTTCCTACTTGTCTCATTTAGCAGGAAAGGGTTCTGGGTGCTGTGCTGTCACAGAATGGGGGGAATAGTGTGGGAGAGAACTTGTAGCTTGGGGAGGGAGAACTCAGGCTTCATTCTAGCTGCTGTCCTTGCCACTGGGCAACTGTAAGTTACCTAACCTCTTCAGAACATCTATTTTCTTTTCTGTGAAATTGGCCCATTTATAATGGATAAGTGATCATGTAGACCAGTGGTTCTCAACCTTCCTAATGCTGCGGATCTTTAATACATTTCCTGTGGGTCACCACCCACAGGTTGAGAGCCGTTGATGTAGACCGAAAGAGAATAAATACAAATGCATCTTACAGTGACAAATCTTACATTAAAAGACTTAATAAATGGTAGTAATTGTTGTTATTATTTGCCATAGGGGAGAATTGATACCATCATTATTTGAGATTGCTTTTATTCCCTTTATTATTTGAGATTCCTGGTCAGTGAGTTTTTCTTTCCTTGTCCCCGTCTTTATGCTTGCCTTTTAGAGATATTAGGGAGATGCCCGACTAAGGCTTGACACTCCTTTTTTTCTTTACTTTGCTAGCTGGGTTATTTGCTTTCCTTATATGTAAAAGAGATCAGTGTTATTTATGAGCCACTGGAATCACTGAGAGACAAGGATAGTACTGTTGAGGCTTAAAACCTCAATAATAAATTGTGGATTTAAGAACATCATCAAACTTGGGAGGAGCAACTTGAGTTGTTCCTGAACAAGAGAGTGGTAGTTTACACACAGATTAAGTCTATATTCAGACTAGGTTCTTAGTAGATACTTGTTAAATGAATGATTGAATTATTTCACATGAGAAGTTTTTATTACTAGATTGTTTCTTTTTGAAGTTTATTTTGCTGCACTTCCATCCAGGTTCTTACCAAAAAAAAAAGTTTATTTTGCATTCTTTTTTTGTATTATTGATTTATTTTTCAATATTTTACATTTTTTTTTTTTTTTTGGCTGGGGCTGGGTGTGAACCCACCACCTCCGGTATATGGGGCCTGTGCCCTACTCCTTTGAGCCTTTGGTGCCGCCCTAATGTTTTGCATTCTTAAGGATATTTATCTATCTATTTATTTTTGAGACAGAGTCTCAATTTGTCACCCTTGGTAGAGTGCTGTAGTATCATAGCTCACAGCAACCTCTAACTCTTAGGATCAAGCGATCCTCTTGCCTAAGTTTTTTATTTTAGTAGAGATGAGACGGGCTGGTCTCAAACTCCTGAGCTCAAGTAATCCACCCACCTCGGCCTCCCAGTGTGTTAAGATTACAGGCGTGAGCCACTGCGCCTGGCCTAAGGATAATTTTTATTATGTTTTGTCATGGAAATTTGTCTTCCTTTCCACTCCCCCTGCCCCCAACAGAGGTCTGAAATTATGATTTTGAATCAGTAGCAAAATATAATTTGACTCCTTATGAGGAATGCACCCAATGTGAATTAAAACAAACTGTTTTGTGGAATAGCTTACTTAATGATGCAAACATTATTTTTGTATGGTTAGAGTCTGTGACCATACAAAAAGTGTTGGCTTTGTTTTGCAGTGAGTACCAGGATCTTAAGCCTTTGTTTCTGTTAACCATTTAAAATTTGTTTTATTCATTTTTCTCTTTTGCCTTTTAACCTCCTTGTTACCTTTTTGAATGATTTGGAATATCTTGACAACTCTTAACTGTGTTTTACCAGACTATCATCTTTGTGTTGCAATAGGTAAGCTTACTTATCCTGTTGAACTTCAATTGCTGTGCTGTTTTTAGTGTCTGTTTTTTGTGTTTTTTTTTTTTTTTTTAGGGAAGAGTCTTGCTCTGTGGCCCCACATAGAGTGAGTGCAGTGGCATCATCACAGCTCACTGCAACCTCAGAACTCCTGGGCTCAAGTGATCCTCCTGCTTCAGCTTACTGAGTAGCTAGGACTATAGGCACATGCCATACCACCTGACTTAATTTTTTATTTTTAGTAGAAATGGGGTCTTACTCTTCCTCTGGCTAGTCTTCAACTCCTAAGCTCAATTTATCCTCCCACCTCAATCTCCAGAATGCTTGGATTACAGGTGTGAGCCACCCTACCTGGCCTGTTTTAAATCTTTTAGTTTCTTTTCCTTTCCTGTTAGATTGCCAGCAGTTACTGTACCTATTGTTTTTATAGGCATGCTTGCCTCCAGTTAGCTGGTCTTTCCCTTCTGATATGCTATTTCTAATGTGATGATAGTTTTTAAATTTAAATTACTGTTCCTGTGAAGATTGAATGAAAGATGGAGTAAATGGAATCTGGAGGGTTTGTTCTAGTCATTAAAGAAGGCGAAAAAAAAAAACAAAACACCGTGTATAACTCTTGGGTCATTTTCCAGCTTTAGGTCTCAGTTTTGTTTTTTTGGTTTTTTTTTTGAGACAGAGCCTCAAGCTGTCCCCCTGGGTAGAGTGCCGGTGGCATCAAAGCTTACAGCAACCTCCAACTCCTGGGCTCAAGCAAGTCTCCTATCTCTGCCTCCCAAGTAGCTGGGACCACAGGCACCCGCCACAACGCCTGGCTATTTTTTGGTTGCAGCCATCATTGTTGTTTGGCGGGCCTGGGCTGGATTCAAACCTACCCTCTTAGGTGTATGTGGCTGGCGCCTTAGCCACTTGAGCCACAGGTGCCGAGCCTCAGTTTTTTGTTTTTTTTTTTGAGACAGTTTCACTATGTCACCTTTGGTAGAGTGCTGTGGCATCACAGCTCATAGCAACCTCAAACTGTTGGGCTTAAGCAATTCTCTTGCTTCAGGCTCCCAGGTAGCTGGGAACATAGGTGCCCAGCACAATGCCCAACTATTTTCTGGTTGTTGTTGTCATTGTTTGGCAGGCCCAGGCTGGCTTCGAACCCGCCAGCTCCAGTGTATGTGGCTGGCACCCCTAGCTACTGAGCTACAGGTGCCGAGCCTAGGTCTCAACTTAATATTTACTAAGTTTGTAACTTTGGACAGGCAGGTTACTTTTCTAAGATTCAGTTTTCTCAACTGTGAAATGAGGGCAGTAAGAATATACAAACAGCCTCATAGAATTGTTGTAAAGATTAAATGAAATAATGCGTCTAGATCACTTAATCTAGCACCTGGCATATACTTGTATTAGCTGTTAATTATAACACTTGTTCAAGGAGGCTGGCTTGTCTGAGCTCAGGAGTTCGAAAACAGCCTGAGCAAGAGCAAGACCCCCGTCTCTAAAAATAGCAGGGCATTGTGGCAGGCACCTATAGTCCCAGCTACTCAGGGGGCTGAGGCAAGAGAATCACTTAAGCCCAAGAGTTTGAGGTTGCTGTGAGCTATGACACCATGGCACTCTACTGAGGGCAATAAAATGAGACTCTGTCTCAAAAAAAAAAAAAATCCCTTGTTCGTTTTTGCTATTTAGGTTTTTTTTTGGGGGGGGGTTTTCTTCCTTTTAGTCATATTTAGAATAGTCATATTTAGTCATATTTAAAACCGACTGGGCACAGGGGCAGGTTTTTGTAGTTCTAGCTACTTTGGAGACTGAGAGAAAAGGATTGCTCAAGCCCAAGAGTTTGAAGTTGCTATGAGATATGATGCCACGCCACTCTAGCCTGGGCCACAGAATGAGATTCTGTCTTAAAAGAAACAAAGAGGGCTCGGCACCCATATTCAGTGGTTAGGGCACCAGCCACATACACCGGGGCTAGCAGGTTTGAACCCGGCCCAGGCCTGCTAGACAACAAAGACAACAACAACAGAATAGCTGGACATTGTGATGGGCACCTGTAACCCCAGCTACTCGGGAGGCTAAGGCAAGAGAATCCCTTAAGCCCAAGAATTTGAGGTTGCTGTGACACTATGGCACTCTACTGAGGACGACATAGTGAGACTGTCTCAAAAAAATAAAGTAGAATAGAAAAAATTATCAGATAAGTTGAATTCAGCCTAGATCAGATGTTACCTAACAATGGTTAAATAAATTAGTGGGAATCAATTATCTCTTGTGTCTAAGAAAGATTTCACTGGGATGACTGTGGTATCTGTATAGGAAATAGAGTTGGAATTGAGATTTCTTCGCTTTCATCCTTTTCATAGCAGATAAAGTATTTTCTTAATGTAAGAATAGGATGCAAAGAACACTACCATGTAGAAAAAGGGAAAGAAAAGCTACCATTTATGTAAAAAGAATTAACTTGTATGTATGTAGGTTATGTCTAAAAGGATTCCTAGGATACTAGTAACTGGTATTACTAGTATCCTGGCCTTATGGAGAGGAGCTGGTTGGCTGAGGAATGAAGGTAGGAATGAGACTTAGTTTTGATAACTGTGTGTATATATTTCTATTCAAAACAATTATATTTATTTATTTGAGACAGAGCCTCAAGCTGTCACCCTGGGTAGAGTATCGTGGCGTCATAGCTCATAGCAACCTCCAACTCCTGGGCTTAATCGATTCTCTTGCCTCAGCCTCTCAAGTAGCTAGGACTATGGGCACCTGCCCCAATGCCTGGCTATTTTTTGGTTGTAGTTGTCATTGTTGTTTGGCAGGCCCGGGCTGGGTTCGAACGCACCAGCTCTGGTGTATGTGGCTGGCGCCTTAGCCACTTGAGCTACAGGCACCGAGCCTCAAAACAATTGCATTCAGCTGCTTATCTGGACATTCCAGGGAGCTGGCTGTCATAGATGTAGGTAACTTCAGCTCTGCTTTTCCTTTAAAGAGGATAAGCACAAAAGTTCTATACAACAGGAATATTTTTCTGTCCTTCCCTACCTTGAGAATATGATTCACAAGTTCAAGACAAAAAATAGTTAAGCATGGGCAGCGCCTGTGGCTCAAAGGAGTAGGGTGCTGGCCCCATATACCGGAGGTGGTGGGTTCAAACCCAGCCCCAGCCAAAAAAAAAAAAAAAGGTAGTTGCGCTTTTAGCTCACCAAATGTGGTGCTGGTGATAGGACAGGCCTATGGATCAGAATCTTATTTACCTAGTAGAACTCATAGGACTCTTCAGTATACTTCTTCTTGATAGGAATACTGATTCTTTGGTTTGGTTTTATAACTTTCGTTATGTGTAATGACATTTGCTGGGGAGCTTTATGCAGCAGGTCTTTGAATAATGTTTCATTATAACGTTGATGAGAAAAAAAATCAAGTCCCATCTGGGGCCACTGTCTGGGTGGAGTTTGCATATTTTCCCCATGGGTGTGTGTTTTTTCTGTGTCCTCCGGTTTCCTCCCACATCCCAAAGGTATGCATATTAGGTCTATCTAAATTGTTCTAGTTGGAATGACTGTGGATATATGTGTGAGTCCCATCCAGCACTAGTCCCTGCCTTGTGGCCTGAGCTGCTGGGATAGGCTCCAGACACCTGCAGCGCTGAACTGGAATAAGTGGGTAAATAATTATCTCACTTGTTTTTATTAATCTTTCTTAAATGTGTGTATAGCTCACATTTATTTCAGTGTTTAATATTAGAAGTGTTTTGGGTCTTTATTCAGAAGTTTGGTGATGATTTGTGGCCAGAAATATGCCATAGGAACGTAACTCATTTATATGTCAGTTAGCCTAGGGTAAAATTGGTTTTGTTGTACATTAAGTAGGTTATAACTAACTTTGCTGGTTGCTTGTCTTTCGTCTCTCAAAAGACAGGTGCAACTTTTAGTGTATATTTCTGGATCAGGTTATTCTGAGTACTGTCATTCGACTAATGGACATCTAGTCATTTGCTGTTTAATGAGGGAATGCATTTCTTTCTTTCTTTCTTTTTTTTTTTTT
>NW_003852420.1:17254654-17258011 GCF_000181295.1 Otolemur garnettii | reverse complement strand
TGTTTTAGTAGAGACAGGATCTTGCTCTTCCTCAGGCTGGTCTTGAATCCCGAGCTCAAGCAATCCAGCTGCCTCACCTCCCAGAGTGCTAAGATTATAGGCATGAGAGCCACTGTGCCCAGCACAGGATGTGTTCTGAGATATGCATTGTTAGGCAATTTTGTAGTTGCACAAACATTGTAGAGTATACTTGTACACACCTAGATGGTATAGCCTACTGCATACCTAGGATATTCCTAGGTTACAAATCTGTACAGCATGTTATTGTACTGAATACTATGGGCAGTTGTAACACAATGGTAAGTATTTGTATATCAAAACACAGAAAAGATACAGGAAAAATATGGCATAAAAAAATAGAAAACAATATACCAATATAGGGCACTTACCTGAATGGAGTTTGCAGGACTGGAAGTTGCCCTGCGTGAGTCAGTGTGTGGTGGGTGAGTATGAAGGCCTAGGAAATCACTATACACTATAGTAAGTGTATAAATGTTTTTCTATCTTTGATAATAAATTAGTGCTAGGTTACTATAACTTTTTTACTTTATGAACATTATAATTTTTCAAAACTTTTTGGCTCTTTGTGATAACACTTAGTTTAAAATATTATACAGCTGTACAGAAATATTTTCTTTAATCCTTATTCTGTAAACTTTTTTCTAGTTTTAAATTATTATTTTTTTACTTTTTAAACTTTTTTGTTAAAAACTAAGACACAAATACCCACATTAACGTAGGCCTGCCCAGGGTCAGGATCATCAAGATGTCACTAAGCAGGGCCTGGCACAGTGACTCATGCCTGTAATCTTTGGGAGGCGAGATGGGCAGTTTGAGACCAGTCTGAGCCAAGAGTGAGACCCCCCTTTCTAAAAATTGCCAGGCGTTGTGGCAGGGGCCTGTAGTCCCAGCTCCTTAGGAAGATGAGACCAGAGACTCGCTTGAGCCCAGGAGTTTGAGGTTGCTGTGAGCTGTGCCGGGGGCTTGTAATCCCAGCTGCTTGGGAGGCTGAGACCAGAGACTCGCTTGAGCCCAGAAGTTTGAGGTTGCTGTGAGCTGTGAAGCCATAGCATTCTACCAAGGACAACATAGTGAGACTGTCTCAAAAAAAAAAAAAAAAAAAGGTCTGTAAGTGATAGGAATTTTTCAGCTCCATTATAATTTTATAGGACTACTGAGTAAAGTCCAGACTTTTTCTTAGCATATCATTTCAGAGCCTTTCATAATTTTTCTGGCTTCATTTTTCTACTTCCTAAACTCTGCCCTCCCCCAAATTTGGATGTTCATTGTTACCTTAACGTGCTGAAATCTTCCTTGGTCCTGTCTTTGTTTATAATGTTCTATCTGCTGGAAATTCCCTTTGTCTTTTGCCTCTGCTTGTCCAACTTCAAGCTCATCTTTCTAAGCCCCAGGTATAATGTTTTGTTTTCCATGAAGCTTTCTCTATTCTATTCAGCTGAAAGTAATCTTCTCAAACTCCATTGCACTTTTTTCTCTTGGGAGACCGGCATTCTCTTTTAGGGCTGTTTGTGTGTGCTGTATTTTATCTCCCCTAGGGATTTAACTGGTCCTTGAAAGCTGGGTTCTTGTTTTAGCCATCACTCTAATCCTCCCAGCATCCCACCATAAGGAGCTCAGTTTATGTTCATTGAGTGAATTGTTAGTCACCATCTTGAAAATGTCTTCATTTTGCTTTATCTTTTCGGTTAGATAACCATTTGAACTGACTGTTATCTGTAAGGGTTATAGAATGAGCTGTGCTGTAAAACAAAAAACACCTCACCCCATGTTGATATAGTTAGAAAGTTTATGGTCTGAGAAAATCTGTACCTTTTAAACCTTAGAGGGCAGGTGTATTAATAAACTACAGAATTTTCAAATAAATGAATTCCATTACCTCATTATTGCTGGTGATGAATTAGCCTCTGACGACACTTAAGCATCAAAACACTACAGTGTCTTTTCAGGTGAGATGGCTGACTTGAGTGATTTGATTGACTTTTAGAAAAGTCTTATGAAAAAGGACTGTTGAAACTTTCCCAATTTGTTTCCACCTTGGAATATGCCCTGTATCACAGAAAGTAGCCAAATCTTTTTCTGGGAGCCATTTCATTATTTTCACAAAGTGTTATTTCTTAGGCACTAACTGGGTTCAGATTTAGAATCACAACATCATTAGATCTCACTGGAGATCTTGTCGCTGTCAGATAGCTGAGTTCCCACCAAGCATTTATTCACCTCTCAGACACAGGCAAAACCTGTGTCAGCTTAAACCTGTAAGACTTTTCCACACATAGATAGGCATGACTCATCTCATCTATCTTGTACCTAAACTGTTGTTCTTTCAGACCCAAGTGCAGGACCTTAAGCTTATCCCTGTTCAGATTCATCCTGTTAGAATCAACCTATTGAAAAAGCTTTTTGAAGTGTTTTTGGTTTATGGTTGGGTCATCCAGCATATTTGTTCTGCTCAGCTTCCTATCATCTGCAAATTTAGTAAGTTAACGCTTTCTTTTCTCTAAGTCACTAATAGAGATGTTAAGGCAGGTCAGGCTGTAGTCATTTTGCTGTACCATGCTATTGCTAGGAGATAGAATTGCCAGTTTACATCTAATATTCTGTAATATACCAGGAATTGTCTTTTAGGTGAATACTCCTATTGTAGTTGCTTAATAACTGTTTAATTAATGAGAGATAATAGGAATAAATGTGGTTATAAGAATGAGAGTAGGAACTAATGAGATTAGTTTGAAAAGTTGGTAACCTTGCTCCTATTCTTATACATAATTTAATATATTTATTAATTCATACAATATAATTTGTATAGTCTTTATTCATTTTATTATTATTATTTTTTTAGAGATGGGGGTCTGACCATGTTGCCCAGGTTGGATTTGAACTCCTAGGCTCAAGCGATCCTCCTGCCTCAGCCTTCTGAGTAGCTAGGACTGTAGGTGTGTGCTACTGCACCTGGCTTTATTCTTACGTGAAATCTTGAGTGGAAAGCCCTTTGGCCTGAATAGAGTAATGTGTATAGGGGGAAGGGCCCTAAACTTGGCCCTGGAATGTTTATTTATTTATTTGGCAGATACATATTGAGTGCCTGCCATTAAGCCTTGGGAATAAAATGTTGACAAAAACCACTCTTAATATTTGCCTTCTATGATGCTTACATTTTCTAGCAGGGGAAATAATGATAATTACATAAAAGTAATTATAATACTTTTTGTGATCTGTGTTCTGGACAAATATTGTCCAACAGATACATAATGCAAGTCATATATGTAATTTAAAATATTCTAGCATCTATATTTTTCAAGTAAAATGAACAAATGAAATGAATTTTTTTTTTTTTTT
>NW_003852420.1:17252653-17254038 GCF_000181295.1 Otolemur garnettii | reverse complement strand
AAAAAAAAAATTAATGATATTTTATATCCATTTTCTAATTGAGCTAAATCTTTTAATCATCTCAATTTGGACTAGACTTGTGATGGATGTGTTACTTAGTTCAGTGTAAACATTTCATATCGTATATTGAAGCAGTACTCTGAACCCCATAAATGTATCAATGTACAAAGTTATGATTTAATAAGAAATAATTAAAAAAATAAATTTAAAAAAATTTGGACTAGACATATTTAAAGTGCTTAATAGCCCATAGTTAGCTAGTGGCTACTATACTGGATACCAAAGTTCTATACCCATCTTTATAGACTACTTTGTGGTGTAGCAAATTACTTTCCTTCTTTTTTTTGAGACAGAACCTCAAGCTATCCCCCTAGGTAGAGTGCTGTGGCATCATAGCTCACAGCAACTTCTAACTCCTGGGCTCAAGTGAGTCTCCTGCCTTAGCCTCCCAAATAGCTAGGACCATAGGTGCCTGCCACAACGCCCGGCTATTTCTTGGTTGCAGCCATCATTGTTGTTTGGCAGGCCCGGGATTTGAACCCGCCACCTTAGGTGTATGTGGCTGGCACCTTAGCCACTTGAGCCACAGGTGCCAAGCCTCCTTCTTTTTGATTTCTGTTTTCATCAGTAAAATGAAGGATTTGGACTTGCTTATCTTCTTTTTTTTTTTGAGATAGAGTTTCACTATGCGCCCCCCGTAGAGTGTGGTAGCATTACAGCTCACAGCAACCTCAAACTCTTGGGCTTAAGTGATTCTCTTGCCTCAGCCTCCTGAGTAGCTGGAACTACAGGCGCCCACCATAACACCTGGCTATTTTTCTGTTGCAGTTGTCATTGTTGCTTAACTGGCCTGGGCTGGCTTAGAACCCGCCAGCCTTGGTGTATGGGGCCAGTGCCCTAACCACTGAGCCACAGGCACCGCCCATGGACTTGCTTATCTTCTAACAATTAAATGTGGTTCCTCTTATGTATGAGGGAGCCTTCTGAGGTATTTTAAATAATGTATATATGCTTTTTTTTTTTTTTTTTTTGAGACACAGTCTCCTTCTTTTGCCCAGGCTGGAGTGCAGTAGCATTAAAACTTACTTAAGCTTACTATAGCCTCAAACTCCTGGGTTCAAGTAATCCTCTTGCCTCAGCCTCCTGAGTAACTGGGACTACAGGGATGTGCCACTGTGCCCTGCTATTTTATAAATTTTTACTATAGACAGTATCTTGCTCTTGCTTAGCCTGGTCTCAAGCACAAGCTATTCTCCCACCTCAGTCTCTCAGAGTGCTATAAGTAATGTATATCTTGGCTTGGCGCCTGTGGCTCAAGTGGCTAAGGCGCCAGCCATATACACCGAAGGTGGTGAGTTTGAATCTAGCCCGGGCCAGCTAAACAA
>NW_003852420.1:17243337-17252144 GCF_000181295.1 Otolemur garnettii | reverse complement strand
CCCAAGTAGCTGGGACCACAGGTGCCCGCCACAACGGCCGGCTATTTTTTGGTTGTAGCCGTCATTGTTGTTTGGCGGATCCGGGCTGGGGATTCGAACCCGTCACCTTAGGTGTATGTGGCTGGTGCCTTAGCCGGTTGAGCTATAGGCGCCGAGCCTAAAATCACTTTTAGATGAGCAGACATTCAGGTGGAAAAGTGTGATGTGAAAAATGCACACAGCCAGTAACTCTTCGTTTCTTCTTCCCACTCAGGATGTGTCTAGTCCGAATGAAGCAGGAAGGCCGGAGTGGGAAATACATGTGTCGTATCATAGTTCATTTTATGTGGGAGGATGTTGAGCAGCGTGGCAGAGTCATGGGGGTAAGTGAGTGCTGTCAGATTCTCATCCTGGACAACTCCAGTGAGGGATTGCCTCATTTGAATTTGAGGTTTTATCTGTTCTAGAATGCTCTTTTAGATTTTTGTAAAATGTTCCCTAATGTCAAGTGGCAGTGATGTTAGAGTCATCTTTTCTACCTCTATGGAGCCTGATATGCCACAAATACTTAATGTGTTTATATACGATATTGTGATTTATTTGTCAATGCTGAGGATATCTTGTGTATGGAGATGGGAATATAAAGCCCAAATCTTGGTGATAGGAGGGATGGATTTGGAGAATGAGAGAATCAAAAATTCAGTTTAGGGATACTATGCCTTTGACACCAATTCAGTATTTGAACTAGTCCTTCTATGGATTAGTTCTGGTGGAAGGACCTCACATGGGGCCTGCACTGGGCAGGTCTCAAACTCCTGGCCTCAAGCAGTCCTCCCAAGTTGGCCTTCCGAAGTGCTAGGCTTACAGGTATGAGCCATGGTGCTAGGCCCTTCTAGGTGTTCTTAATATCAGTACAAATGTATAAACATATATTATTTTAACATAACACAAATGGGGTTATACAATACACACTATTTGGCATGTTGACTTTTTTCCCTTAAAATATATTGGATGGTAGGGCCTGTAGCTCAAGCAGCTAAGGCACCAGCCACATACACCAGAGTTGGTGGGTTCAAATCTGGCCTGGGACTACCCAACAATGACAACTACAACCAGAAAATAGCCGGGTATTGTGGCAGGTGCCTGTAGTTCCAGCTACTCAGGAGGCTGAGGCAAGAGAATTGCTTAAATCCAGGAGTTTGAGGTTACTGTGAGCTGTGACAGCACAGCACTCTACCCAGGGTGACAGCTTGAGGCTCTGTCTAAAAAAAAAAAAAGAAAGAAAGAAAATAAAAAATGTTGGATATGTTTTTCTTTTACATATCTATACATTTAATAAACTTCAAAATGTTTTAATTGAGTGTAAAATTCCATTAATCATCATTCTCAATCCTGGCTATTTATCTTTATCAAGAAGTAACCACTGTTTTCCAATTTGGTATACGTATCTTTTAAGACTTTTTCCTGTTATCTGTAAAAACTATGTAATATTGGGTTTGTTTGTGTGTTATTATGTATGATATCATTCTTTTTTTGGAGACAGAGTCTCATTATGTCGCCTTCAGTAGAGTACTGTGGTGTCACAGCTCAAAGCAACCTCCAACTCTTGGGCTTAAGCGATTCTCTTGCCTTAGCCTCCCAGGTAGCTGGGACTACAGGTGCCTGCCACAATACCTAGCTATTTTTTGGTTGTAGTTGTCATTGTTTGGCTGGTCCAGGCTGGATTGAAACCTGCCAGCTCCAGTATATGTAGCTGGTACTCTAGCTGCTGAGCTACTGGCACCGAGCCTGATGTCATTCTTTATGTCTTTGTGCCCAACTTTGTTTTTCACTCAACAATATATTTTGGAGATCTTTCTATGCAACGTGGGAGTTAAATGGGAAATCGTCAACTGTGTTCTACTTTTATTTATTGTAATGATTTTCAAACACTCTGATGCTGTCTGTTGGTATCATGTGCTTACTCTATGTGTAAAATTATAGTCTTTGAGACTATATCATGGAGATTATGGTTGCCTACTGGGAATCTGGGTTGAAGATTTTTTAAATTCTCATGTGTTTGAAGGAACTGCTTGTATGAGGAAGCACAGTGGACATGGGTTTGCCTTTAGGTGTCTTCACTGATATTTATATGCCTTTCCATAGGACAATAGAGCATTGACGTTTCTGTTCATTCTAAGATGACTGCATATATCCAAGTTTTAGCTGCTGTCATCATCATCTTCTCTTTTGGATTCAGTATTCAGCTCTCTTTGTAATTGTCTTCTTTCCTTCCCTTTTCAATTTTTTGGTTGTCATTCTTTCCTGCTATGTTAGCTGCTATGTAATATGGGGGAGGGAGGTGGTTTTGTATTTTCTCACTCAATGACAGCCAACATAGAATACTTCTGTGACCAGATATATGGGGGTTTTCCCTCAGACACCAAGCAAGCAATGAATTCTGCAATGGATGCCCACTGGGTGTCCTTCATATCAGTTCAATTCTATCACTGTCTACCTGGAAATAGTGTCGGATTTCAGGGCTCCATCTGCAGGAATACCCTCCCATTTTTGGTGCTCATCACAAGTTCTAAGTTTATTTTACCTCTGCTTCTGACCGACTGACTATAAATTGGGGTTCCCACAACTTCCTCCTCGGGTTCAATTAATTTTGCTAGTGCAGCTCACAGAATTCAGGGAAACACTTAAGTTTATTAGTTTATTATAAAGGATACAGACAAAGAGATGCATAGGAGAAGGCATTTGGGAAAAGTCTCAGAGCACCATCCTTGGGACTTCCACTTGTTCAGCTATATGGAAGCTCTCTGGACCCATTCCTTTTTTGTTTTTTACGGATGCTTTGTTATAGAGCAGCAGTTCTCAACTTGTGGGTTGCGACCCATTTTTAACAATCAAAATACACTGTGGCATTAGGAAGGTTGAGAACCACTGTTATAGAGACATGATTGATTCAAGTATTGGCCATTGGCAATTGACTTAACCTTCAGCTCCTCTCCCTTTCTTGGAGGTAGTGGTTGGAGCTGAAAGTTTCAACCCTCTCAACCTGCCTTGAACTTCTGGGGACTAGTCTCTGTCCTGAACCTACCATGAGTTAACTTATTAGCATAGTAAAAGCATCACTTTGGAGATTCTAAGGATTTTCAGAGTCATACTCCAGGAAACAGGTGGAAGACTAAATACATATTTCACAATACTGCAGCTGCCCAGAGTGAGATCAGCAGCCTTTAAGCTATTTATCCAGCTGAATGTCCCCACTTGCCCACGAGTACTTACTACACAGCTTTGTGGCAGCACATGGTTGACATAAACTGATACTGGCAATCTCAAATCATCCCTTTTAATGATGACCAGTGGTGATATCCCCTAGCCTGTGAAAGCTTGTCTGACTGCCAGGCAGTTATGTAGCAACTCTTCTATTAGTGAACTTGTTTTACTTATCACTGTTGACTAAACTCTGATGGAAGTTGGGCCATTAGAACCATGTGGGCCACAACTGTTTCCATTCTGAATAGCTTAATGAGCCATAGGTTGCTGACTACTGGACCACAGGAATATTTTAGTTGTTCCCCTCTCCCAGTGAATTTTCTTCTGGGCCCCACATATCTCTTTACAATACTTAACACTTTGAGCCTTCTCCTATGTTACTTGATATGCAATAGCCCTTGTGTGTAACTAAGTTTGTAAAAGCAAGAAATTGTCTTTTTTAGATCTTTGTTTATAGAGTGAACATTGAATGAATAAATATCACATGAATGACTAAATTCAACTTCAGCTTCTAGAATTATGTTTTAGAGCTTACTTATCAAATAAATCATACTAATTTATTATTCTGTGGTCCAGGTATACATCAATGCATTCTCACAGGAATTAGTTTTTTCCTTTCCTCATTTTAAATTTTTATTTATTTTAATTTTTTTATTTTTTGGAGACAGAGTCTCACTCTGTCATCCAGGCTAAAGTATAGTGGCCTCATCATAGCTCACTGCAACCTCAAACTCCTGGGTTCAAATGATCCTCCTGTCTTAGCCTCCCAAAATGCTAGGATTACAGGCATGAGCAACCACACCTGGCCTCTTCTCTCATTTTATCCAGCTATTTTTTTCATATTTTGATTGCTGTAAATGGGGTGCTACCTATAAGGAAGCGTTTTGTTTTGTTTGGGGGGGTATCATTCTGTTGCCCAGGCTAGAGTCCAGTGGCACAATCATAGCTCACTGCAGCCTCAACCCCCCGGCTTCAAGTGATTATCCTGCCTCGGCCTCCCAAGTTGCTAGGATTACAGGTATGGCACTGTTCCTGACTCGGGAAGTGTTTTATTTAGATCAGTGCTTCTGAAACTTTAATATGCCTATAGTTAACCCAAAGATCTTGTTAAAATAGATTTTGATTCAGTTGCTTTCAGGGTGAGGCCATAGAATCTACATTTCTAATAAGCTTCCAGATAATGCCAGTGCCTTCAACAGTACAAGGTGGGATATGGGGCAACCATGCTTTGCATAGCAATATTTAAAGTGATCTCCCAGTACAAGCTCTTTTTTAAAAAACTTATGTTCAGGCTTAGCGCCTATGGCTCAAGCTGCTAAGGCGCCAGCCACATACACCTGAGCTGGCGGGTTCAAATCCAACTTGGGCTCACCAAACAACAATGACAGCTGCAACCAAAAAATAGCCAGGTGTTGTGGCTGGCGCCTGTAGTCCCAGCTACTTGGGAGGCGGAAGCAGGAGAATCGCCTGAGCCCAGGAGTTGGAGGTTGCTGTGAGCTGTGATGCCAGAGCACTCTACCCAGGGCAACAGCTTGAGGCTCTGTCTCAAAAAACAAAACAAAACAAAACTTATGTTCAAAAATGGGAAAACACCCCAGTTACAAGGTCTTAATTTGCCTTCATGAAGACAAATGCCCAAGTTTTGCTTTAGTTACAAAGACTATAAATAAAAGATGGTAATTTAAAAATAATAGAGTTGGAAGAGTTAGAGAATTATTATTGCTTTTCTATTGTGATTGACTTGATCTTCCCTTTCTAACCTCATGGTATAAACAGACACTTCATGTAGGCAAGAAAATTGCACAATCACTAAGCTGTGAGTACATACATGGAAGTGTGTATGTATAGAGGGGATCTCAGTCTTCTGTGAGTGTACAATCTAAAGAAATGGGACATGTGGCTGGAGAAAATTAGTAGGCAGTATGGAGCCAGTCTGGCCTGGTTCTCTCCCTGGCAGGCAAATTTTTCCTCTTCTGTGCTTCAGTTTCTTCATAAAAAAATGGGCTTGAGGGGGGAACTGCATGATCTCCAAGTTTCTTTTCAGCTTTGAAAAGCCATGATTTGAAGGTGGTAATTTGCAAATCTATCACTGTGTTATTTGGCATCCCAGGTGTACCTCTGTAAGAAAACTCATATAAAAAGTAGAATTTATAAAACCAATCAATGTGGTAGCGATTCTTCTCATGCCAAAGACTTAGAGGCCATTACTTTGAGCGGATTGGTGTGTGGAAGATCCAGAACTGAGAGAGCCACTTTTGGGTTAATGATGAATGAGAAATTGCACTAAGAACTTCTTTGAAATTAGAATTCCAGTCTCCTTTGGTGGGAAAATTTTTCATTTTATGAAAATTTGCTTTTTATAAGCTTTTTGAGCCCAACTATTGTGAAAAGTGGGGCAGACGCACATGTCACTGGTGAAGCTGGTACAAAAAGCAAGTGTGTTAAATTTGAGGTTACAAAAATCACATCAATAATTGAGAGTGTTCTGACTTAAAAAAACATTATTTGGGATTTAAACATATAAATTAGCTGTGGAAATAAAGTTCATTATATCACCTCATCTGGTCTTGTTTTATTTCATTAACTGCTTCTTTAAAACTTTTGTGAGCTAAGTTGCAGCTGAAAAGAGGTTGGAGACCATTTTTCCTTGGGCTCTTGCCGCACTCCTGAGTGTTGGTAAGAGTAAAGAACTAAGACTTGACACAGCTGTAAAAACAGACAGCGCCTTTGGCCTCAGCACTTTCTTCTGGTGCAGGCAGATTTCAGATGTAAATTTCACTCTCCGCCTCTCCTACTAATGAAGTAAGTTTCTTTTGCTGGGTTTGCAGCCAGGTGTGTCCAGTCTTGTGGCTAACCGGGCCCTTTACTTAATTTTTCCATTTGTGACATTTCAACCAAACTTAAAAAACAAACATAAAAATTAGCTCAAGGCAGTGGCTCAAAGTGTTAATGGTAACCTTAGGCTGGCTAAACGACTTCCTCTCAGCTCTGCCCTGCCAGACATCTCCACCTTGTGGCTCACAGTGAGCAGGTTTACGCTTTCCAAGCCATGGAGACAGCATTGGGAAGGGGTTGCGGGGGGGAGGCCATAGTTAAGAAATTCTGATCCTTATCCGTGGTCCTTGGCATGCCAGTTGCCCTTGCAGGACTTCCAGAATCAAAAGGCACCTCCTGTTGGTGGTCCCCTGCTCTCTGGGTAGCAGAGCTGCTTGATGGGGTGGTGTAGAGGAGCTGTGGGCTCAGCTGGGCTCCTTTGTGCAATTCTGCTTTGCTTTCAGACCAGCATTTTGCTTTGTAAGGTCCTCTGTGATCACACTCCAGACTACCTGTCCAAACTCATTTCCTCTGGTTCTTCTTAGACCTTAAATATGTGAAACCTGCTAGTCCATGTACCTGGCACTTAGTAAGCACTCAGTGAACATCACATTCCATCCTTGCTTCACATACCCTTCCCTCCAGCCAGCCTGAATGCCTCGCTGTTCTTTTCTTGTATCTTTCCTCATTCTTTGCTTATACCTGCATAGATTGCCCCTAACATCTCATCCTTAGTTCCTTCACATCCTTCCACACCACATGAAAGCCAATACTACCTTAATAATTTGTATCTCCCCATCTTTGGGCTTTTTCTATTTCCATTTTGTATCATAGTCATTCCTCATGTATGTTGACTGTCTTCCAGGTGAATTCCCTTCCAGGTCCATTCCACCTTCCAGGTGCTATGGTGTCACAGCTCACAGCAAGCTCAAACTCCTGGGCTTAAGCAGTTCTCTTTCCCTCAGCCTCCCAAGTAGCTGGGACTACAGGCACCCGCCACAACACCTGGCTATTTTTTGTTGTAGTTGTCATTGTTGTTTAGCAGGCCAGGGCGCGGTTTGAACCCACCTGCCTCGGTGGGTATGTAGCTGACGCCCTAACCACTGATCATGGGCACTGAGCCGCGTCCTTCTTTGTATTCTCCAAAGTGCTTATCATTGCTCTCTGACTGAATAAGTGCCGAATAAATATATGAAGAATGAAAAAAGATGATCCTGGAAGCCCAGAATAAGTATTGTAAAAAGTGGGGCAGGGAGATACCTTTTTTTATTCTGAGGATATTTGTTTGCTGTGTTGTTCTTAAATATTGGAAGAAAAAGAAATGGGGAATTGTTTCCTGCGCTGTCAGTGTTTCTGTTTTTTTCCTCACTTATTTTAATAGAATTATTTAATTTTTCAAAAACTTCAATTTAGGCCAGGTGCAGCAGCTCATGCCTATAATCCTAGCACTCTGGGAGGCCTAGATAGGTGAATTGCTTGAGTTCAGGAGCTTGAGACTAGTCTGAGCAAGAGCGAGACCCATCTCTACTAAATATACAAAAAATAGCAGGGCGTGGTGGCCAGTGCCTATAGTTGCAGCTACTCAGGAGGCCGAAGCAAGAGGATCACTTGAGCCCAGGCATTTGAGGTTGCTGTGAGCTATGACACCACAGCACTGTACCCAAGGTAACAAACAAAACACTCAATTTATACAAAAGACATTTTATGTTTCTCAACTAACAAATGCTTTAAATTTTAATGAAGGTTGTAGTTTTTCTGAAAATTTCCTTTGAGATTTCTGTAATCCTTTTCCATTTTTCCCTTCTTTTCCTACAAAAATTTTAAAACTTTTCTGTTTTAACATGAGGGAAAGTGCTGTGTATGTGGCTGGCGCCCTAGCCGCCTGAACCACAGGCGCCAAGCCAAAGCTATTGTTTTAAAGATAAAGGTGCATACTAAAAGAAACAGTTTTTGTGGCCATGGTTATGAATGGCCTGAGTGTAAATGAGGAACAATCCCTTGGGTTTGAGACCATGAAAATAAGAATATGTGCGTGTTCTCAGGTAGAGAACATTCTTTTGAAAGTTTTAGAAAATATCCTGAGCTGTCAGAATGGATACTCAGTTATTAGGGGAGAGAGCTAAATTCTCAGAAGGTCGAGTAATTCCATTCTGAATTTGGCCCATGAATTTAAGCAGAGTCCAGCTGAAGATGTACCTATGGTAGATGCCTTCCTTTTTCTACACAGATTTCCTACCCTCACGCCTTCAGAGGTACCAGGAGTTCAAAGAGTAGGGGCTTTAGGCAGTTTTCCAACAGATCAGGTGATATGGGCATGTGCAACCAGGGTGCCTGTCTGATGACGCCAGTCACCTGTCCTGAGTGGCACAGTGGACTCATGCCACTTCAGGAGAAGTTATAAACCTTTCTGTATTTGAAATTAAGTGAAGCATGAAACTCCTAACAATATACTTGATTACTTATCCCTGTGGCCATTTTTACCTTCGGTTATAGATTGTTGAGTTTGCTGAGAGCTAATTTGTCTTTGTTTTGCACTGTACATAATGGGCATTCATTCAGTAAATGTTTCTTGAGTGAATGAATGAGTAGATTTGATCCCTTTTGTTATCTTCAGTTTACCTTCTATCACTTTCTTATAGAAAGGGATAGTGACCTAATTGCATTTCTTTTTTTTTTTTTTTTTGGCAGGTTTTTGGCCAGGGCACCGCCCCCTAATTAAATGTTTCTTGAGTGAATGAATGAGTAGATTT
>NW_003852420.1:17224279-17243040 GCF_000181295.1 Otolemur garnettii | reverse complement strand
GTTTGGCAGGTCCGGGCTGGGGATTCGAACCCGCCACCTTAGGTGTACGTGGCTGGCGCCTTAGCCGGTTGAGCTATAGGCGCCGAGCCGTCATATTCCTTTTGATAATTTTTTCCCCATGGTTATAACACAACTTAGAGCTGTGTACGTTGAGCACAGCCTAAGCCATTTTCTAAACCTCGCATTCAGGGGTCACTAATACTTCTGCATATGTAAATTTCACTCCCTAAACCTGTTTCCTATCTCACTTCTGATGTTATCACCCTCAGTCAAGTCCCCCAAACTAGCTTTTAGTCTTCCTTAACTTCTGCCTCATGTTCAGCTTTTGCTTCATCCTTTGCATCTAGTTGGCCTGTCAGGTCTCTGCTCAAAACGTGTCCAGATTTTATCCTGTCTTCTGTTCCATTGCTTCATAACATTCATCCTCTCTTCTCCGCTCATACGCTGCCAAACATTTTCTTTCTAAATCCCACTTCTGGCTCCAGCGTTGTGGCTCACGCCTGTAATCATAGCACTCTGGGAGGCCAAGGCAAGTGGATTGTGTGAGCTAACAGGTTCAAAACCAGCCTAAGCAAGAGCAAGACCCCATCTCTAAAAATACTGGGGCGTTTTGGCAGGCAACTATAGTCCCAGCTACTTGGGAGGCTGAGGCAAGAGAATTGCTTGAGCCCAAGAGTTTGAGGTTGCTGTAAGCTGTGAAGACACAGCACTCTACCAAGAGCAACAAAGTGAGACTGTCTCAAAAAAAAAAATTCCACTTCTGATCATGGCTCCCTTTTGTTAGAAATCTCTGAAGGCTCTCATCACATATAGGACAAAATTCCAACTTCTTAGCAATGCTTATAGAATCCTTTGTAGTTATATAGAAGAATGTGCTTATTCTTAGGAGATACATACTGAAGTATTTAGGGTAAAATGTTTTGATATCTGCAACTTATCTTCAAAGGGCTTAGCAAAAGAGAAAAAGGGAGTATATGGCAAATGTTACCTGTTGTTGATTGAAAGATCATATAGATTTTTACTGCATTACTCTCATTTTAAAAATTTTGAAATTGTTCAAAGTGAGAAATTCACATTCTGGCTCTCACCTATTTCCATAGTCTAATCTTCAACAAACCATTCCTCTCCTCCCTGAAGAAGTTCATGTGCGTACATAAACATGCTCTGGTACCATAGGTGCCGTGTCTTTTTTGCCTCTAGGCTTCTGGTCATGCTGTTTCCTCTGATGTGGTCTTATTTCCTGTCTATGCAGCTCATGGCACTCTAAGGCACAGCTGGGTAGTATCTCCTTGAAGAAACTTTCCCCAGCACTTGTCAGTAATGTTAGCACATCTGGCCGCTCCCTCCTCTGTATCACTATAGCACACATTTGTGAGATAGAACTTACCCTGGTGTGCTGTAAGTACTGGTTTATAGAGGTTGACTGCTGTTAGGTGGGATAACGATCCTGGAATTTCTGGTGTATTCACAGTGTGTCTGCTAGTCACTACTCAAATACTTGTTGAATGAACTGGATACTTGCTTCTATTGTTAGCATCTGGCTAGCAGTTTCCCAAATACTGACCTAATGAATGAACTCTGATCACCCTCCCCCTTCAAGAAAAAGGGTTCATTTTTCTCCCTGTGCACTGCCTCATGAGTCCCCTCGCTTCCTCATCAATTATACTTTTATTCTGTTTTATAAGATACATGAATCTTAAGACTATTAGACTGGGTGTCTCATAGATGCTCTAATTCAATGGTTCTTAATCTGTGACAAGGCTCAGGAGTGTGCATTTTGAAAAATCTCTCAAATCACTTTATAACAAAGATATTTGCACCAGAATGTTTATTGTAGCCCAATTCATAATTGCTGAGTCACGGAAGAAGCCCAAGTTCCCATCAACCCATAAATGGGTTAATAAATTGTCGTATATGTACACCATGGAATATTATGCAGCCTTAAAAAAGATGGAGACTTTACCTCTTTCATGTTTACATGGATGGAGCTGGAACATATTCTTCTTAGTGAAGTATCTCAAGAATGGAAGAAAAAGTATGCATACACATACTCAGCCCTACTGTGAAACCAATTTATAAGCACCCACACTTCCATATGAAAGCTATAACCCAACTACAGCCAAGATGAAGGGGAAAGAGGAAGGGGAGGTGAGGGGAGGGGAGAGTATGGGTGGAGGGAGGGTAATTGGTGGGATCACACCTATGGTGCATTTTACAAGGGTACATGTTAAATCTACTAAGTGTAGAATTTCAATGTCTTTACACAGTAACTAAGAAAATGCAGTGAAGGCTGTGTTAATCAGTTTGATGAAAGTATTTCAAATTGTATATAAAACCAGCACATTGTACCCCATAATTGCATTAATGTACACAGCTATGATTTAATAAAAAAGAAAAATCTCTCCCAGAAGATTTCTGATGGGGATCACATAGATCTTGTCCCACTCTCTCATTCCTGTTGTGAGGAAATGGAGGCCTAGAGAAATTGTTTTGCCCCAAGATCATACAGCTAGAAAATAGAAAGAGGACCAGATAGACTCTGCTGATTCCCAGTTCAGAGTCCCCTTTACTATACCATGATACTTTCAAAAAACCAAAAACACAAAAAATCTCTTCTGTCCTGTCTTATTACCAAGGACTTCCAAAGACCAAGAAGACACCTTTTCTTGAATCTAGAGGCATTCCATTTCTTTGCACTCTCAACCCTTTTATTCAGAATTTCTAATCCCGTACAGCAAAGGCTTCCTATTCAACAGGACTAGTAGAGATTAAGGGGGAAAAGACCAAGAGGATGTTAACAGTGTTCTGAATTTCTTTCTTTTTTTTCTAGCATTTAGAGTCTGAATGTCTCCACATCATCTAAATTTGCCTTAGTTGATTTTACAATTATTTTTCAGAGATTTCTTGGTTGTGTTTTTTTAAGAGTAGAGGAACATGGAGACTGAACACTGTGCTTGGAGGGGCTGGGCAGGGAGACTAACAAAGACGGTATTATACTGTGCACAGCAAAGCCAGCAAATGAATTCAGGAGACACCTAGATGTGTTTCTAGAGGGCGTGAGGGGGAAGGGTCTGGTGAAAAGGCAGAAAGGTGGGATTAAGATAAATTAAAATGGGGCCAGCATGTTGGACAGGGGATAGCCCCTTCCTGTTCCCACCATTGCTTCGCATTTCTCATTCTGCTTAGTTCAAAAGTTAAAACTTGTCTTTATCATATACCTCATAGTCACCCTCTCGTCCCCTGTTCTTACTTAGGAAAAAAACTTACTTTTAAGATTATTTCAGCATGGTACAGCAGTGTTTATTACTTGAGTGCTACATCTCTTAGATGTTCCTGGGGCATCTTAGACATTAAAACTGGAAAGGAACATTGAAATAATTTAGTCCAGGGATTCTCAATGTGTGGTCCCCAGATCCACACCCTCAACATCACCTACACCCTCAACATCACCTAGAAACTTGTTAAAAATGCACATCTGGATCTTCTGAATCAGAAGCTCTTGGCTCTGGAAGAGATGAGTATAAATTAGGAACTGAATAGTACATCTTACGGCTGTCTTTGCTGAGTGGAGTAGGGTCTGGGCATGAGTTAATGATAAGAAGAGATGAATATAAATTAGGAACTGAATAGTAGATCTTAGAGCTGTCTTTGCTGAGTGGAGTAGGGTCTGGGCATGAGTTAATGATATGTGAAAGTGGAGGATTTCAACTTAATACAAAAACTAGAGTTCCTCAGTAGTAGTAGATAACATTTATTGAGGCACTTTGCAAGCACCATACAAATCTTTTTTTTTCCTTTTGAGACAGAGTCTCATTATGTTGCCCTTGGTAGAGTAATGTGGTGTCATAGCTCACAGCAACCTCAAACTCTTGGGCTCAAGTGATTCTCTTGCCTCAGCCTCCCAAGTAGCTGGGACTACAGATGCCCGCCACTACACCCAGCTATTTTTAGAGATGGGGGTCTCGCTCTGACTCAGGCTGGTCTTGAACCCATGAGCTTAGGCAATCCACCTGCCTTAGCCTCTCCAAGTACTAGGATTACAGGCTAGGTAAGCTACGGTACCCAGCTATCTTGTAACATCTTAACAACAATCTTACCTGTGAGATAGGTAGTATTTCTATCTTCATTTTATAGATGAGGAAACTAAGGCTCAGAGAGTAGTGCATTGTTTTCCAAAGTAGTTGTAACAGAATAACACAAACTTGATAGTTTAAAACAACAGAAATTTTAGTCTTAGTTTAGGCTGGTAATTAGTTTCACTGGGCTAAAATAAAGTGCTGGTAGGGCTATAGTCCTTCTGGAGGCTCTAAGGAGAATCTTACTCCTTTGAGTGTGGCTGCATCACTCTAATCCCTGCATGTGTGGTCCAGTTGCCTTCGTTTCTGTCTGTGTCTAATCTGCCTCTGCTGCTCTCTCTTATAAGGATGTGTGTGAATTGTATTTAGGGCCCACCTGGGTAATCCAGGCCGTTCTCCTCAAGAGTCTTAAACACAGCTGCAAAGTTCTTTCTTTCCATATAAGGTGACATTCTCAGGTTCTGGGCATTAGGACATGGCTCTCTTTTGGGAGACCATCATTCTGCCTACCACATTCAGGCAATTTACCCAGGCTTACACAGTGGATGTGGGAACCCAAACCTGCCAGACTCTGGAGCCTGTGCTCATAATCACTACTCTGTACAATCTGAGTACTGTACAACCTGAATACCAAAAACTGTGACTGTGGCAAGCATTAAGGTTTTTAACCAAAGTGTTGTTTCCGTCCTCCTTTAACTTGCATGATATTCACCTGTCATGTAGCACTGAAAAAATTAGTCCTTAACTCCTACATTGTTCAGCTCTTTCCACGGTCACTGTTTCCTTCCCTTTACTGGAAGGCAAAGCTAGGGCATCTCGGTATGTTGGTCCTAGTGCCACCAGTTAGATTCTTTGCTCCTAGAAAGCAGAGATTCCATTTTTCCATTAAAAAAAAATGGAGATATAATTCACAGACCATAAAATTCACCACTTTAAATGTGCTTTTTAGTAATTTCACAATGTTATGGCCTGTTACCACTTTCTAATTCCAGAACATTTTCATCACATTGGAAAGAAACCCCATGCCTATTCCACTTTTCCCTCAGTCCCTGAAAACTACTACTTTACATTCTGTCTCTATAGATTTACCTCTTTTGGGTACCTCATATAAATGGAATCCTACAATATACTGCCTTTTTTGTCTGACTTTTTTTCACTTAGCAAAATGTTCTCCAGGTTCATCTATGTTGCATGTAGCATGTTTCAGTACTTCTTTCTTTTTGTGAATAATCTGTTGTATGGATATACCACATTTCATCATCACTTTATAAGTTAATGGATATCTGAGTCACTTCCACTTTTTGGCTTTTGTGAGTAAATGCTGCGAACATTTATATACAAGTTTTTGTCTGAACATATGTATTTAGTTCTCTTTGGGGTATACCTAGGAGTAGAATCCTGGGTCATATGATAACTCTATGTTAAACTTTTTGAGGAACTCAGAAATTGTATCTTTTGTGAAGTTATTTGAATTCCTAATGATATCCCATTGTTCTTTGTTTATAATGAGATAACTTTATCACAATATGTAGGCTTAATTGCCACATATTTTACTTGTATTTTTAGACAGTAATACCAAGGGACAGTGTGGTATAATGGAAGTTCCAGCCAGGCCAGCCACTCTCTGGGTAAGCGTGAGTAAGTCAAATCACCTCACCTCTCTGGGGAGGAGAGTTAGATGATTTTGACTTTCTTTTCCAGACTTAACATTCTGCAACTCTGTGAAAGTCTGAAAAGCTAGCCTTGTGTTAAATTCCCAAGCTTGTGTTCTGTTTTTTTAGCAGTTCATCATTCTCTGTCTGATTTCTGTTCCCAGACACAAACAAGGTTTTACCCATCTATCCATCCATTTTATTGTGGCCTGCTGGCTTCCAGGTACTATGCTAAGCACTGGAGATGCAAAGATGGCTTAGACATTGTCCATGACTCTAGTCTAGTAGGACAAGACAAATATATACACAGATAATTAAAATATTAAGAAATTATAATGTTTTAAAATTGCTGAGAATGCCCAGAGGAGAAAACCTTGGGTTGAATGACACTTGAATTAAATCTTTTCAGATAAGTAGGTGTTAGCTAGACAAGAAAAGAATTCCAGAGAGAGGGACAGCATGGATGTGAGAGGGCAGAAATGTTGGCTTCATTTGGTGACTTTTTTTTTCCCTTTTTTCCTACAGTGATAAACTCAGATTCTCTCCACACTAGCTCCATTTGGAGGTCCTTCTGTCTGATAATTACAAAGTCATTGACTCAAGCATCTACAAAGTACATATTTTGTTGTCATAATATTTTGTACTGGCCACCAGTAGATCTTCCTTATTTTTTAAGAACACTTCAGAGTCAATTTCTGAGTAAGAGGATTCAGCGCATGGTTGAGGGGTCTGGGTTAAGATTTGGGTTTTCTCCATAACACCAGGCTCTTGCAAATACCCCCTTTCCCCTCTTAAGGGTTTTGGTTACTTAAAAGTATCAGGAATGTAAAATTTTACAATGTGATCCTCATAGCACAAACTAAATTTTTAACCTTTGACTAGAAACATACATGGAAGTCTTTGTGTTTCAAACTGCCCCCTTCCCAGCCTCCCAGCCACACGAGAGGTCATTGTACAGCTCTTTCCATGGTCACTGTTCTCTTCCCTTTTACTGGAGGGCAAAACTAGGGCAGAGAAATAATTTTTATTCACTTCTGAAAGGTTACAGTAATAAAGAAACTCTTGTTAACATCAGAGAACATTGCAGCCAAGAGTTTTCACAGTCTGGCATTGTTTATTTTACATGTAATTTGGAACCTTCTGCACTCTTAAAATATTGGCACAAAAATGTTTTAACTCTTGAAGTACTTCACTGTACACAGTAGTAGTGTAGTGTTAGAGGGGCAGCAGGACTCCGAAGAACTGTTTGCCCTGTTCCTATAGGAGAAAGAAATGGCATAAGCATGTGTATGTGTGTATGTGCAACAAACACACTCATTCATGTGTGTCTCTCTGCATTGAGAATTAAGAACTTTCTCTGTCCTGATGAACTTGTATGTTTTCTTTATTAAACAAGAGTGTGGTATAACAATCCTGCTTTCCTTTTGCCATGATTGCCAGAAAATACAGAGCTTTCCTTATTTAGATATATATATATATATTTTTTTTTTTTTTTTTTTTTGAGACAGAGCCTCAAGCTGTCGCGCTGGGTAGAGTGCTGTGGCATCACAGCTCACAGCAACCTCCAACTCCTGGGCTCAAGCGAGTCTCCTGCCTCTGCCTCCCAAGTAGCTGGGACCACAGGTGCCCGCCACAACACCTGGCTATCCTTTGGTCGCAGCCGCTATTGTTGTTTTGGCGGGTCCGGGCTGGGGATTCGAACCTGCCACCTCAGGTGTACGTGGCTGGCGCCCCAGCCGGTTGAGCCATAGGCACCGAGCCTATTTAGATATTTAACATAATTTTTCATTATCCTCTTTCTCTCTCTCTCCACCCCCTGCCAACTTTATTACTTAATTGTTGGACTTTTGTTTTGGTTGATATGCATATGATGGGCCAAATTCTGTACCAAGCATTTGCAGACATCATCTCAATTTATTCTTACAAATTACTTTGTGATAGAATTGAGAATATTATGACTGAGGAGAAATAAAGGACAGAAAAGGTAAAGGACTTGGCTCTGGCTACTGTATTAAGTCACAGGCCCAGATCTGATTTATTTTAAAATCTTTGCTTTAATTTAAAAAAAAAAAAAGCTTTGCTCTTTGGGCCATAACACAGACCTTTTGTTGTAAGCCAATTTGAACCGTTTTGGAAGTAAGTAGTGTATAAGTAATAAGGAATGAGGACATTAATGAACTATTCATTGATGGGAGTACAAAATAATTGATACACAGAAGTACCTGGTTCCGGTAAAGTGTTTTTGTTGTTGTTATTGTTACATTAGGTTGAATTAAGATTTGAAAAACAATCACGGAAGGATGCCATGAGTTAAAATGGAAGAATGCTAGGGTGGGGATAGGCTTCCTTAGTTCTAGGTTCAACTTTGCTCCCCTAAGTTTGGAAGACCTGCTCCTTCTGCCGCCTGTTTCACATCTTGTGGGCTTAAAATAGAGCCATTCATTGCCCTAGGTCTTGCTAAGACTTAGGCACTCCCTAGAACTGACCACATTCTCTGTAACCTGTCTGGTTTGGGAACTGTGGCCTACTGCCCCATAAGCTCTCCCTGCTCCAAATCTGACACTTTCTTCCTTGGCCTCCAAAGTAGAGCTTTGGCAAAAGAAGCAGAGCTTGCCACTACCAGGTGAGCTCTGTAGAGCTGTCACTAAGCCATACCCTTCTCCAGTAGAGGGCTCCTTCCCCTGCCGGAGTTCCAGTCGGGCTCTGAGGAAAGGATGCTGTGCTGCATGTTTACCATGGTCTCCAGGCCTTTCCTGCGGGCTGTTGACCTGCAGTTAAAGTTCTCCAGGGGATCCTGTCCTCACTGATCCTGATCTATCCTCAGTGTGCTACAAAGGAACAAGAAGGGCTCAGGCCTTTTCAGCTTGTCTTTGCCCAGAGAGAGCTCTATTTTCTTTTGGAAGACACACCTACCTTTGGCTTCTTGACCTGCAGGAGCCATCCTTATGATGGAGAATACAGAATGGTATACATACAGGGTGGCCATAAAGTTCATGTGCAGTTTAAAATTGCACACTATTTAAAATCGCACACGAACTTTATGGCCACCCTGTATAGCCAAGTCTGGGTCAAAGAAACAGGGCATTCCTTCAAAATCTAGTGAGGGCCCCTGTATGTTTTGCTGTCCACCTCTAAGGTGTGGGCTTTTAGTGCTAAGGAATTTCTCGTCACATAGGCTTTGGAGCCAGTGAGACATGGGTTCTAATACTACCTGTACCACAATGTTGCCTTGAGACCCTGGGCAAGTTTCCTTACCTCTCATTGTCTCTGTTCCTTCCTCAGTGGTTCTCTACCTGTGGGTCACGACCAATGAAAATACATCCTGCATATCAGATATTTACATTACGATTCATAAAAGTAGCAAAATTGCAGTTATGAAGTAGCAACAAAAATAATTTTATGGTTAGGGGTTCACAACATGAGGAACTATATTAAAGGGTCACGGCATTAGGAAGGTTGAGAACCACTGCTCTATAAGATAAGCCACACATAGTTGTGGGACTTAAACAATATGATTTAGCACAGTGCTTGGCACACTTTGGGCATTTGATAAATGGGAGGCATTAGGGTACCATATCTGGATTTTTTCAGTAGCACCTAGCATAAGCTACCTTATTTTGAAAGGATTTATGGGAGCATCTGTATTTGGCTTTCTGGAGGACAGAGATCAAATTTTTCATCTTTCTATTTTCTGTTCTGCCTGGGGTCAGGTGCATAGCAGACACTCAGTTGGTGTTGGCTGACTCAGGATGACTTGGGCAGGGCTGAGGGGGCATGAATGCTTTAGTTTCTCCATCTGTACCTAGGGAAATAGTAACCCCTTATTTTGGAGCCTTTGAGGACAATTTAAAACGATGTGTGTGAAGTGTTTGGAGCTCTTTGAAAGGAGGGTACTGGAGAAATTAATGGTGTTTTTGCTGTTCTTGGGAAAGCCCTTTGTGGTTCCCAGTGAATAAATTACTTGGAGTGAGTTTTCTAACACCTCCTACTCTGTTCTTTTCACTGTGGATTTTTTTTTTTTAATTTTAATAACTGTCTGCTGTAATGCTTCTTAGCCCATGACTTATTAAGATATATATTTTTGGTGTTGGACTTTTGACCCCTTTCTGCTCTCAGGAGAGACATTTCTATCAGAATAATAAAAGGTGTAAACTGTGCGTGTTGCCCCCTTTCTAGGCCTTGGGCAGTTTAGCTGCTAGGATTAAGAATCAGCAGGCTTGTGGTATGTGTATGGTCATGGGTATGAGATGATTCCCAGTCAGCATGTCCCACTCTGCTCCTTTTCATCCCTGTCTCATGCCCTTTTGCTAAGATTCTTTGGATTTCAAAGACAAGGTGTTTATTGTCTGTTGTGTTTTAGTTCCCAAGGTGAGTGACCTGCCAAAGAAGACCCTCCCTCTAATGGAAGGGAAGTATGGGAAAGTTGAAAAACCACTCACTAGTCTTAGAGCCAGAAGAGTATGAAATTAGACTTGGTTCCTCAGTTAACCAGCAGATTCAGATGAAGAGCCTGGATCAGGTTATTTCTAAGGGCCCTTTTGGTTTGGAAAAAATCTGTGAGATAAAAGTTTTCCAACCTGGGTTAGCATTTATTAGAATGAATACCAGTTTGTAAGACCTTCTACTTGTTCTCCAAGTGTCTCTTGGCCTGTAGCCCTGGAAGAACTAACTGGGTCCGTCCCTAATATCCTCAGCTCAGAGGGCCCAGAAGAGACTAGAATGGTATAGGGAGGGGTCCTTTAGTATAAATGTGCGGGCCTGAATATACTAGGATTGTCTGGTCTGAAGCAGTGGCTGGATATGGAAGAATCCCACTTGTTGACAATCTGCAGGTACTTTGTAAAGGAGGTCCATACTGTCCTGGCTGATGTCAGGAAGCCCCCGCCAGAGCTAGCCCTAGCTGGTCAGAATTGCAAAGCAGTCAATGTTTATATTTTATGCCATCTCTCTGCTGATCACTTCAGTGCCCTGCTAGCTCCTAAAGCTTGGCCACCACAAAGATAATCCTAATTCAGCCCATTCCAAGTGAGGGCACTTAGTCCTGTCAAGGTAAATGGCTTGCATGGTATCACACAGTAGTAGTAGCAAAGCAAAGGCTGAAACTTATTTTTCTTGATTCATGCTGTCGCTGTCTTCATTAAGTGACACTGTCATCTTTGCTGTTCTCTAGAGCTATTACACACACCCTCTATTTTGTCTTACTGGGAAAAGCTTCCTGTTTTACAGACCTCTTGTGATCCTTTTCTGTTAAGGTCAGCATCCCTGTGTTTAGCACAGCACTAACAGTTTTTCACCACATGCTGAGTGGTAGACGAGTGAGTGAACTCACAGTCTATTCCTAACCCTTTTCTTAGAATCAGTCTTCTACTACTACCTTACCTGATAAACTAATCCATGCTAAATTATTAATAGATGCTAATAGGATAATGTTTTAATAATCTCAGATAATGTTTGCATTCTACCAGGAGCTTTCTGTAATTAGTGTCTTTGGAAAAAGAAGTGGTTGCAGTAGTAAGATATACAGGCACTGTGAGAAGCTCTTGGGGTGAGGCAAGTGTGATGGTGCCCTTCACACCATCTTCTACAAAGTGGGCAGCTGTCTGCTCTTTCCTCCTGTGGGTTAAACCCAGGGGTAGTGCCTCTGCCAACATCTGAGTGGCTATGTGAGTAAGTTAGGGAGGTTAAGAAGGCAGATCCAGGATAAAGTAGAATGAGATGTTTATTGCAGCTGCCCTGGATATGCCATTGGTGAGGCAGCTGTAGCACCCCTTTCTCTTCTTATTCCGCTGAGTGCTGGGTAAATGACCTATGGGGCTGGATAGAGCTGGAGGTGCTCAGCTGGAATGGAGAGACTTCTTTCTTCATGTCAATTGCTGTCTATTTAGTCTTTCTGAGTGCCAGTTATACTTGCCATAAAAATGACGTGCTGGGTTCTCAGAGGAGAAGTGGTCTTTCGTTAGAACAACCACCATCAAGGCTTCAGCTGTCCTGCTGGTACTCAGAACCAGTCCTCACCTCTCAGCTGGGTTCACTCAGTATGTCAGCTGCTTCACTGGTCCTCTTGCCTCTCATCTCTCTTCATCTCAGATTTATTCTGCAAATTGTTCAACAGCCTGGCTAATCTTCCTAAACATTATTTATTATGGGCAGAAACCCACAATGCCTGCTAGATGTGCACCGTACCCTTAAGTCTGTCTTCAAGGTACAATTCAGTATCATTTTATTATCTTTTCTTCTAATAGAACTTTTCTTCTAGTCTCTGCCTCTCCATATTCTGCTGGCTCCCTCCAGAAACCTTCTGTAATTTACATTTGTGTCTCATTCTACAAATAGATTGTAAATTTCTTTTCTTTTCTCTTTTTTAGAGACAGGATCTCACTCTATTGCCCAGGCTAGAGTGCAGTGGTGTGATCATAGCTAACTATAGCCATGAACTCCTTGGCTCAAAAGATCCTCCCACCCCAGCTTCCAGAGTAGCTGGCACTACAGGCATGCACGAACACACTCAGCTAATTTTTTATTTTTTGTAGAGACGGGATCTCAGTATGTTGCCCATACTGGTCTCAAACTCCTAGCCTCAAACAATCTTCCCCGCTTGGCCTCCCAAAGTATACTGGATTATAGGCATGAGCCTCTGAGCCCAGCTCTGAGTGTAAATTTCCTAAGTACAGGGATCACGTGAGTCATTCTTGAGTAACCTCACAGCTCAGCACAAAACAGAGCACATTGTAAGATGTTGAGATATCCAAGCCAGGTATATGGTTAAAGCACATTCTGAATGATATTTTTTTCTTTTTACCTTTTTGTTAGATAGGATCTTGTTCTGTCACCCAGGCTAGAGTGCAGTGGCATCATCATAGCTCGCTGTAACCTCAAACTCCTGGGTTCGAGCAATCCTCTTGCCCCAGCCTCCCAGCTAGCTGGGGCTACAGGTGTGCTTCACCATGCCTGGCTAAGATATGCTCTTGATTAATTTTCTCCAGCTCTCTCTTTGACCCTTTCTCATCCAGTATGGTGGCTCAGAGCAGAACTACACATATGGAAGTGCGGGGCTTCCTTTCCTGACAGTCCCCAGATGCTCTGTACCATCATGTTCACTCAGTATCTGCTATGTGCCACACATTGACCTGGGGATACAGATGGAACTAAAATGTGGCTTTTGTACTCTAGGACTTATAGTGAGGCTTTCAGCAAACAGCCCTGGTTCTGTCCCTGAGTGGTTTCTACTTCTTCCATATTAGCACTCACCAGCAGTAGCAGGCTCCCAACTGTCCTCCATTTATACACCGTACACTTGAATGACAGGATTTGGGTGTGATAATACCAAATTCCCACCTGACAATCTGTATATTTTATTTATTTTGATTATCATACCCCCTTCTCTCCTTTCTAGAATGTAAGCCCCAGGAGTTCAGAAATTCTCTTGTTTACCCCTGTAGCCTTTGCTCCTAGAATAGTATTTGATGTGTGGTTAGCACTGAATATATACATGCGAGGAAGACATTATTGAATTTATTTCCTCTAGGTCCAGTAGCATTATTAATTTGTGTGGTTATAGTAAGGATTATCTCATTCATTTATTTATTCAAGGAACTTTTTTGTCTCTTGCCACGTGCTTTCTCTAAATGCTGTTGGTGGAGACTATACCAGAAAGGAGTAATCTTACAGGGCTTACACTCTAGTTTATGCTAAGAAGAGAAACGAAGTTGAATCTTTCCTACATTCAATTCCCAACAAGATAGACAAATAAGTACAATATGGGTTCACCTGCTGTTTTGTTTTGTTTTTGCTGCAGACTTTCTGGAAAAGCTATCTCACAACATGACTGAGTATGGTGGGAAGATGGGGCAGGAGAACAGGCAAGGCCCCAAATGCTGAGGAGAAAGTCAGAGACTTCTAGGCCCTCACCTCCAAGTTGAGGATGGACCTCCTTTCTAAGGCTGTATCACAGAGTAGGTGAGAGTGTTTAGCCACTGAAGTCAGACAGTTTGGGCTCAGATCCTGCCCCAGCTTTGTGACCTTAGGCAAGGTCTCTGTGCCTCAGTTTCTTGTCTGCAAAACAGGGGTAATTGTGATACCTACCTCACATTGTATAATTGTGAGGGTTAAATATCACATGGGAAACTCTTTGAACAGTGCTTGAGAGTGAAATAGATGTTTACTGCTATTTTATTAATTATTGTTCAGCATTTTTTTTAAAGTTTTTTTTTTTTCTTTGAGACAGAGTCTCAAGCTGTCACCCTAGGTAGAGTGCTGTGGCATATAGCTCACAGCAACCCCCAACTCTTGGGCTCAAGCGATCCTCTTGCCCCAGTTTCTCTATTTGAGTGGAAATGGGGTCCCACTTTTGCTCAGGCTGGTCTCAAACTCATGAGCTCAAACGGTCCACCTGCCTCGGCCTCCACAGAGTGCTAGGATTACAGACATGAGCCAGCACACCTAGCATTGTTCAGCATTTTAATCTCACATGTTAATGTAGAAAGAAAAAGGAAAGATAATATTGCATAGTTTTGATGGAAAAACTTAAGACTCAATGATTTGTCTTCCAGAGTCCACTAGGGAAGTGGAACTGTTGGAGCCCAAAATTTACTTAGATTTTTTTTTTCAGTGGTAAGACAGGACTTTTTATTAGAAGTTAAAAAGGAATACAGAAAAGCATCAGAGCTTCTGGAAGGGGGAAAGAACTGAAGAACTCTCTCGGGAGTCTCCACGTGGACTCTTTTCTCTCGGGGTTTTAAGTCTAGAGGATTACACATGGCTGGCACTTGGTAACAAATGAATGAATGTAGTGCCTTTACTTAGATTTTAGTACATTTCCTAGGCTCAAGTTGGGACTTCAATACAGATCACCAAAAAGAGATCTCTTTAATGGGTACAGCATTCTGAGTTTTTCTTTCTCCTTTGGCTAAAATATCTTTTAAAGAACATTTTACTATAAAAAGGAAGACCAAAAAGAGAGAACTCGAATCACCCTATAGGGATGGAACCACTTTCAGGGCTCACAGGGCCAAATGTTAGTTCTATTTTGGGGGATATCTGAACCTTACTCCTTGCCTCACCTTTGACCTCCTCACCACTAGAGTGGAAGTGATCTTGTCACTTCTACCTGGGATCCAGGCTCAGCCGTTCCCAGGATACTTCTTCAAGATTCTGCAAGCTATCAGCTGAATGGCAATTCTGTTTGAGCCTTAAAAGAATGTCGGGGCTGGGCACAGCAGTTCATACCTATAATCCTAGCACTTTGGAAGGCTGGGGCAGGAGGATCACTTGAGGTCAGAGGTTTTGAGCCTAGCCTGGGCAACAAAGTGAGACCACATCTTTATAAAACATAAGAAAAATAAATGAAGCCAGGCCAGACACTGTGGCTTATACTTGTAATCTCAGCACCTTGGGAGGCAAAGGTGGGAGGCTTGCTTGCAGCCAGGAGTTCACGATCAGCCAGGGCAATAAAGCAGGACCCTATAATCTAAAAAAAAATGATCTCAGCATGGTGGCAAACACCTGTAGTCCCACCTGCTCAGGAGGCTGAGATAAGAGGATCACTTCAGCCGAGGAGTTTAAGGCTGCAGTAAACTATGATCAGGCTACTGCTCTCCAGCCTGGGTGACAGAGTGAGACTCTATTGTTTAAAAAAATAAACTGGGCAGAGCCTGTGGTGTAAGGAGTAGGGCACCAGTCCCATATACTGGAGGTGGCGGGTTCAAACCTGGCCCCGGCCAAAAACAGCAAAAAAATTAATTAATTAATTAATTAATTAATTATAATAATAATAATAATATTGGACTAGGAGTCAGAAGACCTTGTTTCTATGAACACCTTGACCATTTATTTATTAGTCGAGTGATAATTGGGTGAATCACTTGAACTTTGCTTCCTCATCTCTACAACAGGAAACAGCCTCTTTCATTACCATTGGGTCAATATTTTTGAAAAATGTACAGTTCTGAACAGTAAGCAGTAAGAACACAATAATGAAAGACAAAACATTGTGTAAAATGAAAACAAGGAAAATATCTGCTTTATTTTTTGAGCCTATAGTTTTGTCTAGCTTGTGTGCCCTGGTGGAAATAGCAGCTAACTGGCGCGACTTGGGTTCCGTAGGGCGGCCCTACCTCTTTCACTCTCTGCCACTATGGAGAAGGCAGGGCCACTGGGTGGAAGGACTACCTCAAGATTGGTAAAGGGCTACATTTTGCATCCTCTGAAAAAATGTTATCTTCTAAGCAGCATGATATCTCTTTTCGGGTCACTGACTGGGAAGGACTCTGAGGTCAGTGGCTCAGTGTTGCCTTTAGGTCTCCTCTAGGTTGGTTAGGTCCTAAGTGTGCATGCCAACTGGCAGAGCTTTAGAAAAAGAACTCAAGGCTCAGCGCCTATAGCTCAACCGGCTAAGGCGCCAGCCACGTACACCTAAGGTGGCGGGTTCGAATCCCCAGCCCGGACCCGCCAACCACCATTGCGGGTTGCACCCAAAAAATAGCCGGGCGTTGTGGTGGGCGCCTGTGGTCCCAGCTACTTGGGAGGCGGAGACAGGAGACTCGCTTGAGCTCAGGAGTTGGAGGTTGCTGTGAGCTGTAATGCCAGGGCACTCTACCCAGGGGGACAGCTTGAGCTCTGTCTCAAAAAAAAAAAAAGAAAAAGAACTCAATACTTGTTAATTATCTGTATTCACCTGTTAGGCTTGCATGTCTGTGCATTCGAGGTGGTTGATAGTGTTGGGAAACAAACACTATAGCTTTCCACTGTACCCCGTTTGCCTAAATTTAATAGAAAATCATTAAAAAGCAAAGTTGTGCCTGCAGGTTTTCTGTGCTTATAAATGTAGTCATGAGGCTCAGGGTGCAATTAGGAGCCCACAGAGTGTCTCTGGAAACTGAGTATGCCCGCATCTTCTTGCTGACAGCAATCAAACCTCATGGCTGCAGATAGAATGCAGAAGACCCAGAGGAATGATATCTACTGACATGTAGTGAACAAATTACTGGAAAGGGGGCTCAGGCTCCTAGGCCCTGGTGTGTTATACCCCTGCTCCACTGGAGACGCCTGCCGGGCTCCAACTAAATACACATCTTGCTCATATTACATCTTATCCGAGTAAGATTTTCCATTACCACAACATAGGAGACATTAAGGGCACAGTGATTGCTAAAATCATACAAGACTGGTTGTTTGCTTTTGGTGCTGCCAGGGTCAGAAAGTCACCTGTGTGTGATTGCATGTAACTATTGCATTCTTTCTTCATCTTCTTTCTTCTCTCTTCACTTTCTTCAGGAAGGTTTGATTTATGTGCAAATCATGGCCTCACCTTTTCTGCTCCAGGATTTGATAAGCAAATCCTGTGGAGCCTGCTATAGACATTTCTCTTGAAAGCATTCCTTCCTCTTTCCTGCCACTTACACTGATTCAGTTCCTTATGGACTCTCACCAGCCTCCTCTGGTATTCCTGCCTCTGGTCCTTTCCCAACTTTATGGTCCTTACTTCTAAGATTACTGTGTGAAAATAAATCTGTCTGTGTAATTTCCCTGTGCTTAGAACCCTTCCTTGTCTTGCCTTCATGTGGCTTTCAGGGCCATTTAAAATCTAAAACACATTGCTTTTCTACCTCTCCCTTCTGCTTCTTCCCATCCTGAACTTTTGGTTCCACATTTTCCTCTGAAAATGCTGTACTTGTTTACTTCTCTGTGGCCTTGTACATACCATACTTTCTGTCCTAACTTACCTGTTCACTTTTTAATACCTAGTGTAATAAATGTTACCTTTTCTCTGAAGCTTTTTAGCCTCCACACCACTACCATTTTTTATATATAGTGTACAAAGTGTATCTTCCACATGAGGTTATGAACATCTTGAGGACAAGTACTGAGTTTTATTCATCTAATTTTTACTCCCAGCACATACCACAGTGCCTAGAATACAGTAGGCGCTCAGTAAATGTTTCTAACAGGTACAAGGCAATGTAGAAGTCTGTACTCAAGCTACAGATAGTCTAACAAGGAACGTAAATGTCTTCAAAATGAAATGAGTAATATAAGAGAGGCTTTATTGTACACATGGTTAAGTCAGATTGCAATACCTGTTTGAGAAAAATCATTTGTAATTGGAATTTTCGTTTATTGTTGTAAAATATACACAAGAAAATATTTACCATTCTAACCATGTATAAGTGTACAATTCAGTGCCATTAAATACATTCACAGTGTTATGTAACCATCATTATCTATACCTAAAATATTTTCATCATCCCTAACAAAAACTATGTACTCCTAAATAATAACTCCTCCATTCCTCCTCCTCTCAGCCTCAGGTAGCCTCAGAGCTACTACTCTCTGTCTCTGAATTTGCCTAAATACCTCATATAAATGGAATCAGACAATATTTGTCCTTTCATGTCCAATTTATTTCACTATGTAAAATGTTTTCAAGATCCATCCATGTTGGCTTGGTGCCCATAGTTCGTTGAGTAGGGCACCGGCCACATACACTGAGGCTAGTGGGTTTGAGCCTGGCCCAGGCCTGCTAAACAATGACAGTAGCAATCAAAAAATAGCCGGGCATTGTGGCGGGTGCCTGTAGTCCCAGTTACTCAGTAGGCTGAGGAGGGAGGATTGCTTGAGCCCAAGAGTTTGAGGCTACAGTGAGCTATAATCCTAGGTATACAGGATAGGTATATACTCAGCCTAGGTAATAGAGCAAGACCCTATCTCTTAAAAAAAAAAAAAAAAGACCCTCAAAGACTTCTCTGTAAATGTTTGGATTCCAAATCCTGAACTCTAACAAATGGGGATACTTAACATATTGCTTAACTGTGGGGACATGTTCTGAGAAATGTGTCAGTAGGTGATTTCGTCATTGTGATAACATCATAGAATGTACTTAAATGGAGTAGTATAGCCTACTATGCACCTAGGCTTTATGGGATACCGAATGCTGTAGGCAGTTGTCACACAATAGTATTTGTGTATTGAAACATATCTAGGCTCGGCGCCTATAGCTCAACCGGCTAAGGCGCCAGCCATGTACACCTAAGGTGGC
>NW_003852420.1:17221936-17224088 GCF_000181295.1 Otolemur garnettii | reverse complement strand
AAAAAAAAAAAAAAAAAAAGAAACATATCTAAACATAGACAAAGTGCAATAAAAATGCAGTATAATATTCTTATGGGACAACTGTTGTATATGAGGCCAGTCATTGACTGAAAGATCATTATGTGGCACATGACTGGAACTAGACCATCTCTAGTTTCTAATGGAACTAGAGATGGTCTGGAAACTTACTTCAGTACAAGAGATTGATTTGATAGGGGTGTGGGGTTTCAGAGGCCATATGAGGGCAAACTAAAAACACAGGAGCTGGAGCTTCTCAGACTAGAGTAGTGTTGAATTTGAAAACTGAAAATAGCAGCAGTGTGTACATAGACTTGCTCGGCCCCTCCCCAAATCCTTGTACTTGTGGAACTTTCTTAAAATGTGTAAAAGTACATGGACACCAGTATTACAAAAGGTAAGTATGATTGACAATGTCATTTTGATTCGTTCTACTGATGTGTGCCATCATTGTCCTCAAGGAGCTCACAGTCTAATGCAGTGTGTCCATGTCTTGCGGGGGTGGGGGGTGGGGAGGGAGGTCAGCCTATAAACAGATCATTAAAATAGTACAGTAAATGTGCCTGGTGAAAATATTAAAATCCACGTGAAGGAAAAAGCACAAGCTTTGGGAAAACTTGAAAGCCTTCACAGAAAAATGAAGTGGTGCCTTTTCTATAAAATGAGGATAGTAATACCCTCTTTTAAGGATTATTGCAAAGATTAATGAGATAACACATATAAAGCTTTTAATACAGTTTCTGGCACATGGTAAGTATTTAACAAATGTTAGCTAATATTATTAGTTTTCAATGAATGAGTGAATTCCATTGTGAGCAACAGTTGATTACTTTGGTTCATTTAAGCAAAAGATTTACTGGAAAGTAACTAAGACTCACAGAAGGAAGAGTGTAACACAGGCCTCAGGAAGAAAAGATACAGGGCAGCTAAGGGGTCTTAGTAATAGGATCTTACTTGTAGTCTCTTTGGGTGATCAAAATTTAGTTTTCTTTTATCTTTAGTTGTTTCTGCCCTCAGAAACAAGAGTCTAATTGGCTTAGCATGGGCTGTGTGCTTATCTCTATGGTGAGGGGACAGCATTCCAAGATCAATAGCCTGCTAACCCATGTGGAATGGGGAGGAGTAAGTCCCAGGTCTAAGGAGGTGGTATAGAGAGAGAGTTATAATCATCTTCTAAGATATAATCTATTGAGGCTAATGATGAAAGCAACATGACCAATTCATGGAACAGCCTCTGGATGTTTCTGTTGGCTGTGGAATCTTTACTGCTCTAGCTTGTGACCAGTGCCAACTCATTGCGACCACATCTATCTGACATTCTCCATTGAAATTTCTTTGGTTCTCTGTGTTCATTCTTAAGTATGGTAGCTAAAACAAAGACTTTCTTTTCAGTTTTTTTTTGTCTGGGGCTGGGTTTGAACCTGCCACCTCCAGCATATGGGGCCAGCACCCTACTCCTTTGAGCCACAGGCGCTGCCCAACAAAGATTTTCGACTACGCCTATGATTCTAGCACTTGGGAGGCTGAGGCAGGTGGATTGCTTGAGCTCATGAGAGCAAGAGCAAGAGCAAGAGCAAGATTGCCTGAGCAAGAGCAAGACCCTTTCTCTACTAAAAGTAGAAAACTGAGGCAAGAGCATAACTTGACTCTAAAAGTTGGAGGTTGCTGTGAGCTATGCTGACGCCATGGCACTCTACCTAGAGCGACAGCTTGAAACCCTGTCTCAAAAAAAAAAAAAAAAAAAAAGACTTTCAACTATTATAATAAAAGAGGAAAGAAGACATTTTGACTTTTGTGTATGGCTTTTCTTCTAACAAGTTCAATTATGATTACCTTTTCACATTTCTGGTTTATGAATTCGTGGGAGAGATTTACTCTGAGATTCTATTGCATCTACCTAGTCATACCCATCTTTTATTTATTTATTTATTACTTTAATGTAGACATAATACTGAGCATTTGACCTTGCTGATCTCTTCTTGTTCTTAGGATAATTTTTCCAATAATTTAGAACCTGTTTTACTCTTCTTTTCCAAAGTACAGAAATTAGCAGTTTTTTTGGCTCGGCGCCTGTGGCTCAAGTGGCTAAGGCGCCAGCCACATACACCTAAGGTGGCGGGTTCGAATCCCCAGC
>NW_003852420.1:17209295-17221756 GCF_000181295.1 Otolemur garnettii | reverse complement strand
AAAAAAAAAAAGAAAGAAAGAATTAGCAGTTTTAGCTTTGTGCTTGTGTGATTCTCCCATTTCTGATATGACCCATTGGAAACAGAAAGGTGTGTTAGCTTAGGAAAAACCCTAGATTTAGGTACTGGTTGTCTGGGTTAAAGTCCCTAGCATTGCCCTTACAAGCACTTACCCTACTTGAGCTTGGGTTTCCCTGCTAATAGAACAATGTTATAAGGACAGTAGCAGCATTTAGGCTGTGCTTCTTGAGGGCACTGAGATCATAAAGTGAAAATATTATCAAATGAAATGTATAAGGAGTGTTACTACCACCATTGTTGTAATTATTATCAGTGCAGATTTTAAGCAGCCCTCAGAGTTGTTTGCTTTACAACTGTGTACCACCAGTGCTGTTGTTAAAACAGTGGTTCTTTTAAACTAGGTGTTTACTCCCTGATTGGAGTGTGCATGAGACTTGTTACATGGGGAACCATAAGGAGCTTCTAGAAATCATAGTAGATCATAGCTATTATATTCCCTTTATGTCCTGACATAGAAGAAAATTAAATTGGTGTGATAGTTTGATCTTCCTAGGACCTTAATGTACCTTATCAGCTGCTTTTCAAGGTGATTATGGAATTTCTGATGTGTTTAAATGCTTTGTCAACTAAATAGATGATTGGAGTTTCTGAGGACAGCCATCTTTTCTCTCTTGGCTATTTTCTAAGCCTGAGGAAGGGATTCCTATAGTTGTGACCATTCAGAAATTGAAGGCTACTAGTTCTGCAATCCTGCCTGCCAACCATGTACCTACCTAGTTTTTCAAGATGATATCAGGCTGTGCAGGTTTTGAATATGTAGATCCCAAGCAGCAAAACTGGAATTTTCAAAATAAGTAAGAAAGGGATTTTTTTAAAGGGCATTTCATTATACAGCAAACCTCCTTTGTGCATTAAAGATTTGAAATGATTTTTTAAAATGGATTTTTAGGCTTGGCGCCTGTGGCTCAAGTGGCTAAGGTGCCAGCCACATACACCTAAGGTGGCAGATTCGAATCCAGCCCAGGCCCGCCAAATAACAATGATAGCTGCAACCAAAAAAAAAAAAAAAAAAAAAAGCTAGGCACTGTGGCGGGCACCTGTGGTCCCAGCAACTTGGGAGGTGGAGGCAGGAGACTCGCTTGAGCCCAGGACTTGGAGGTTGCTGTGAACTGTGATGCCACGGCACTCTACCCAGGGGGACAGCTTGAGGCTCTGTCTCAAATAAATAAATAAAAAAATAAAATTGATTTTTAAAAGATCACCTTGTGCCTTGTTGAGGTTGGCCTTTCATCACAACTGAAACAAGCTTTTCAAATGTCCATATCACTTTCTAAAAAGAGAAGAAGAGATCGAAATTTCTTTCATGTTTTATTAATTTTCCTGTTTTTGGTATTAACAGTTTTCTCTAGAACTACCTAATGCGCGCACACAGAGTTTTGTTTGTATTTTGAGATCATTGCTAAAAGACCTTCAGTCGATCTTTTTTTTTTTTTCTTTTTTAGAGACAGAGTCTCACTTTATTGCCATCCGTAGAGTGCCGTGGTGTCAGACAGCTCACAAAACCTCCAACTCCTGGGCTTAGGCAATTCTCTTGCCTCAGCCTCCTGAGTAGCTGGGACTACAGGCACCCACCACAAATCCCAGCTATTTTTTTGTTGTAGTTTGGCCAGGGTCAGGTTTGAACCTACCCCCCTTGGTATATGGGGCCAGTACCCTACCCACTGAGCCACAGGCGCCGCCTGTAATATGTATAATTTTATATTTGGTCTCTCTGTGTCCCCCTTCTCTTATTTGCTCTTACCCTGTTTCTGTGTATCTCACATAATATTCCACAGTGGGCTAATTTCTCACATTAGATTTAAATAGGGAAGCTGACATTCAGTGTGCATTAGCCTATTGCCACATAGTGACTGCAGCACATGGTGTGGGTACTGCATAGTTGTCTGCTATAAAGGCAACTAATACATGACCTATAATCTCTTACATTACATCATTGTCCTATGATGCATTCAATACATTCCTTACACTTCTGTCAGCAACCCTAGCCACTCTTAATTCATACATCCCAACAAATTCTTATCAGTCTGCTGTATTAGCAGCTTTGCCTCTAATCAGTAACCTTGAAGCTTATTCTAAACTTCATCCTTATCAGTTCTTGTCTTTTCCATGCTGTCTCTTCCATTTTCCCCACCTCCTACCAGGAGTGGAGCTTGGCTACTCTAAGTTGTCTGGCATATTAGTAACTGGCCACTAAAGACTAGTGGCCTGGCTCTGACTACGACTGGAATTAGGGTCTGAGTTATCCTTACCCGAGACCACATTAGTACTTCTTAGCTTTGCCTCTACAGATAACCTAAGGTAAGGGGCACACATATTCTTTACAGGGTTTGTTCCAAGATAGATAGGAATTGAATTGCTTTATGTTCTAATCTTGGGCCCACTGTTTCCTAGCTCTGCAGCTTTATCTTGCCCAAACATCAGTTTTCTCTTCTCTAAAGGGGGTAGTGGCTCAGCGCCTGTGGCTCAAGCGGCTAAGGGGCCAGCTACATACACCTAAGGTGGCGGGTTCGAATCCCCAGCCCGGGCCCGCCAAACAACAATGATGGCTGCAACTAAAAAATAGCCAGGCGTTGTAGCAGGCACCTGTAGTCCCAGCTACTTGGGTGGCTGAGGCAGGAGACTCGCTTGAGCCCAGGAGTTGGAGGTTGCTGTGAGCTGTGATGCCATGGCACTTTACCCAGGGGGATAGCTTGAAGCTCTGTCTCAAAAAAAATAATAATAATAATAAAGGGGGTAGTAACAGTACCTGTCTCAAAGTCACTGGGAAGAATGAAGTGAACGAGTATGTATAAAGCTCCTAGCGTGATTCTTGGCACTTGCTAAACAGTGAATTATGGAACCTATTTTTAGATTTGAGTCACTTTTGGGCATCTATAAACTGGGGAGGGAGGAGGCTTTATAGAGAAAGAATTCATGAGCTAAGTTTAGAGGATAGGGAGTTAGCATCCCTCTATCAATGGACAAAGAGGAGAGGATTCCCAGCAGCAGTATGACTAAGAGATAGAAGAAAGGATGACATGTTTGTGGAACTTGCATGTAGTTTATCCTTCCTGAAGGGTGAAATAAAAGTGGGGAGATGAGAGGAGATGAGGCAGGAAAGATGACCAAGAACAGATCACAAAGAGCCTTGTTGAGCTCACGAAGGAGTTAGAACTTGATCTCCCATAGGTCTTATGTCCACATAGTCTAATTCCTCTGTTAAGCAGTCACATAAATGTCTTTAAGAGCAACAACAGTGAAAAGGGGGGAAGAAAGTAGTGAATTGGCCTGGAATGAACTGGCATCTCTTAAAAGCTAATATTCCTCCTTAAGAATGCTACATTAATTAAACATGTGCCTTGCAAGATTCGTTATTGCTTTACTCCTGTTCCCTGTTGGTTGTCTCATTCATTAATCTGCTGATTAGTAACCTTGAACTCTTGTGTCTCCCCCCTCCTTTTTTTTGCATTCCCTTTTTAATATGCTATACTGTTCCCCCTGGGACATAAACTCCAGGACCCGTCCCTGGCCTGCTCATGTTTGTTTTCTTTGCCCCTTGTGCCTGCCTCTGCTATAACATTTGTAGTATGTGTTAAGTAATCCTTAAGGTAACATTTTTATTATGTCATAAAAAGTGCATGGCAAATATATTATAACTCATGGACTTTGTTTAAAAATGAACGGATAATTTATTGAGTGTGTTACATGAGCCTTGCTCCCCTCCCCATTTCAGTTGAGACCTGCTGCTCATTTAGCCTAGCCTCCTCTTGAGTGCTCCCACCCTGTGACATGCTGGGAAGGCAGACCCATGGTTGGCTAGAAATGACATCATAGTTTATGTACTCAATAAAAATTTAATTAAGTCATTACAGGAATTGCAGTCATCATTTAACCCTCTGATTTCTTCTGTTTAGTTTATTATTAAACATTCAGTAATACCAGTCACTGAATCCTGATGGCTTATAAAATATCTGCATGAATTTTAATAGCTTAAATAAATGGGAAAATATGAGTAACTGATATAAAAGGAAACTTTTCCTTATGTTGGAGCTGTATGTATGGGTTTTATAAAAAAACAAAGCATTATGGAAAGAATAAGAGCTTAATAAGAGAATAGCCCAACACTATCTGGGAGGAGTTTCTCTTCTGCTGGGTGCCTCTGTGTATTCATGGGCAGACTGCTCCATATAGAATGATCTAGCAATGGAAAGATGGGGAAACAAAAGCTTAAATGAGGGAATAAAATCCAACAAGGGTTCACCAGAGGGGATATCTGGCTCCCTTTGGCAGGGCTGGCTAGAATGGCCCAGCAGAGTCCAGTAGTTGAAGCTGCTGTCACTTACCCTCACCTGTTGCCTGCAGATCATGTGTCTACACTGATTGAGCTTCCTCCCTCTTCCAAGAAGGGCCCTTTTCATGATCTAATACAGCCTTGGTGATGATATCTGAAAACCATCCCTAGCAACATACCATCTTTCAGCTAGGGGTGAGGGGAGAGGCAGCTTATAGGTCACTGGAGTTAAGAGTATGGGACCAGGAAGTTGAGGAACCTTGCTTACAAGGATCTCAACTCCTGTGCTTCTTTCTTCCTAGGCAGCACCAGCCAGAATGCAGGTGCATCCCAAGAGGAGAAAACGTGTTGTTTGTACACAGCCTTGTTGGAAAGCAAAAAGTGAGGTTTGCAGATTTATATGTTGATGATCTCTGGAAATGCCCTGCAGATGGGGAGGTAGGAACAACACTTGCCCAGAAATCCTGGCACTGACACTAACTTGATCTGTGACCTTGGATAAGTCTCTTGTCCTTTTGGGTCTCAGTTCACCATTTCTTCAAGGGTATTGAGCTAGGTGATCTACGAGAACCTTTCCTGCCCCAAAGGTTAATGGCGTGATGCAACATGTAAACTAGCTCTGCTGGGCAATTGTGGTGACTCTTCTCTTCGTGCACAGCCAGGAGAACAGTTTGTATGGGAGTAGGACACCTAAATGGGTGTCTAGAAGTCTGGGTTGTAGTCTATCCTCATATGACAGAAGGAAGGAACTCTAGCTCTGGCTTGTTTCTTGACTCTTCCTTTCACCCGAGCCCCATTCTGGAAGATGGGGCAGTAGAAATTTTGCATATGTGTTTATGAAATCAGAAACATGGGAAGTATTTAGTAGCAAAAAAGAAGAAGAAACCCAAAACCACTGGTGTTACTAGGTAGCACACATTATCTGTGGTACTCAGGCTCTTGTGAGGATTCAGTCCTCACCATGCCTGTCTTAGGTCCTCCTCTGGGCTAGGTGCTGGACCTATGACTTTTACATAGTTCCCAGACTTAGGACAGAGACAGGTACATAAGCACCTCTAAACTGTGTTGTGTACACAGGGGAGAAGTTTGCACAGGGAGCAGCGAGAACACAAAGGATGGATGGCTAATGTGGCCTGAGTTGAAGGTAGGCAGGAAAGGTCATGGTTTGCACTTCCGGCTACATGCAACCTCACATTTTCCAGCCTTGAGCTTCACAATTCTCCATTTTTGAAAATTATCCATGACTATAAAGTATTGGAACTGGTTTTAGTTTTATATAAACAAACCAGAAGTTATTACTCATAATTCCTTGCATTTCCAGAGTACTCTGCAGTCTACCAAGGCTTTCAGCATACATTTTTAAATTGATGAATGAATACATGCTCACGTGCAATTCAAAACAGCCCTGTGTGAAGGGCATTTAAAAGATAACAGCAATGAACTTAGGTCATTTGACTTGCTCAAGATCACAGCCTGGGTAAATAGCAAAACTGTGTACGTCCGGTTTTCTGACTCTCAATCCAGATCCTTTTACCCTTTCTGCCTTTTTTCAGAGACTATTACAAACCACAGGATAAAATCACTTAGTCTTTGATTTGCAATCCCAAGTAAAAATTTCCTTCTAGTGGCAGGTACCCAGTAAGGAGCATAGACTTTGGATTTAGATTCAGAATAATCTAGATGCTAGGCTCAGCCTTATCATTAATTTGCTGTGCAACCTAAGGCAAGTCACTTCACCTGTCTGAGTCTCTCATATAGTCACCTATGGTCTATGAGTGACTGCTACGCATCTGTCTACCTCTCTGAGTTCTGATGACAATCAAAGGAGATGTTGTCTGTAAAGCATGTAGTACAGGTCAGGTGCTCAGTAAATAGAGGAGATGACAGCAGGCATGGTGGTGGTCAAGGTTATTAAATACCAATTTTATTTTCTATATAAAGTTCCAAATGACTTTTGACTTTTAATAAAACTTATCACCTGTGGCTCAGTATACTGTCCATGGCGGGTTCGAACCCAGCCCCCGCCAAATTGCAACAAAAAAATTACCAGGCATTGTGGCAGGCACCTGTAGTCCCATCTACTCTAGTCCCATCTACTCGGGAGGCTGAGGCAAGAGAATCGCCTAAACCTAAGAGCTGGAGGTTGCTGTGAGCTGTGATAGCACAGCACTCTACTAAGGGCAACAAAGTAAGACTCTATCTCTAAAAATAAAAAATAAAATAAAAGAAAAATAAAACTTGTCAGTTTAGATAGGCAGCGAGTCCTTATTCCATGTTACACATTATGCTTGTTTTCTTTTTCTTTCTTTTTCTTTTTTTCTTTCTTTCTTTCTTTTTTTTGTTTTTGTTTGAGACAGTCTCAAGCTGTTGCCCTGGGTAGAGTGCCATGGTGTCATATCTCACAGCAACCTCCCACTAAGGCTCAAGTGATCCTTTTGCCTCAGTTTTTCTATTTTTTTTTTTAGTAGAGATAGGGTCTTGCTTTTTGCTCAGGCTGGTCTCGAGCTTGTGAGCTCAAGCAATCCACCCAACTTGGCCTTCCAGAGTGCTAGGATTACAGGCATGAGCCCCTGCGCCCAGCCTACATTATACTGGTTTTCCCCTGAGATCCCAGAGAGGAATAAAACATGGACCCTGCATATTATTTTCTGGAGGCAAAAGTTTTACCCTGTTGAAGATACTCTGTGAACTATATGCTCTAGGCTCTGAAGGCCCTCCTGGCCATTCCCTAAAGGAAGTTCTACCAGAGTTTCTGTGGTCTCACTGGAATTGCATTGCCAAAGCAATCTCTTGGCTGGGTATGGTGGCTCATGCCTGTAATCCTACCCCTCTGGGAGGCCAAGGCAGGAGAATTGTTTGAGCTCGGGAGTGCAAGACCAATCTTGCTCTTTGAGTAACAGCAAGACCCTGCCTCGACCAAAAAGAGAAAAATTAGCCAGGCATGATGATGTATACTTGTAATCCCAGCTACTCTAGTAGCTGAGTCCAGAAGTTTGAGGTTGCAATGAGGTCATTATACTCTATCCCAGGCAATAGACCAAGGTCTTGTCTCAAAAGACCCAAACAAACAAAAACACCAGTCTCTTAACACTAGCAGTCTTACTACTTCAGTTTCTCATCTTCTTCCTCCTCTCCATAACTTCAGAGACCCTCCTTTCTTCCAGTATCTCACTCACAGTCCCACCTCTTTCCCTCCTCTTCCTACCTCTGACAACTTCCTTCCTTTTGTTCTTTTACCACATCAAGCTCTTTTGATTGGCCATTAAGACATTTCCTAACCTGCTCCCAACCTACATGTCCACTGTTCCTGCCCATTCACCCTCCCTGACGCTCCCCAAACATTTTCCTTCCAGCCTCTGTACCTTGCACACTTTGTTCCCTCTGCCCAGAATACTGTCTGCACCCCCTTACACTCTCCTGTCAAACTCCCTCTCCTCCAAGGTCTTCTTGAATGTTACCTTCTAGCAAACTCTTCTCCAGCTCCCTCAAGCAGAGGACATTTGCCTTGAAATCTGTTTATCTTTCAGCATGTTTAGAATAGGATTTGAGGCAACACATTACAGTGTAATTGTTTTTTACATGCATATTTTCCCTATTAGACCATGTGCTCCTTCCATCAAGAAAGTGTTCCTGGCTCAGCGCCTGTGACTCAACCGGCTAAGGCTCCAGCCACATACACCTGAGCTGGCAGGTTTGAATCCAGCCCAGACCTGCCAAACAACAATGATGGTTGCAACCAAAAATAAAAAAAAAAAATAGCCGGGCATTGTGGCAGGCGCCTGTGGTCCCAGCTACTTGGGAGGCTGAGGCAGGAGACTCGCTTGAACCCAGGAGTTGGAGGTTGCTGTGAGCTATGATGCCACAGCACTCTACCCAGGGCAACAGCTTGAGGCTCTGTCTCAAAAAAGAAAAAAAGAAAGTGTTCCTTAGCTGGGCATTGTGGCGGGCACCTGTAGCCCCAGCTACTTGGGAAGCTGAGGCAAGAGATCACTTAAGCCCAAGAGTTGGAGGTTGCTATAAGCTATGATGAGAAAAAAAGAAAGAAACTGTTCATTTTACTTTGTGTTCATATGATCTAGCACAAAATCCAACATGTGGATTTGTGTGATTGGGAATAAAAACCTTAAACAAGTTAACAAATCGGAAAGAATCCTGATAGATCAGAGTTGACAGATAAGACTGGAAGTTTGACTTGTTGGGAGCCCTCTTACTCTACCAAAAGTCTGTAACAGCTAAGAATCAAAGATTACACTTTCTGTTTTTTTCTTTTCTTTCACATTTTTGTTTTTGTCATTTGTTTCTGTAGATTAATTCCTATATCCTGAAGAAGAACATGATCCTCATGACAAATAATTTCTATGCAGCTATTTTGGGATATGATGAGGTAAGATCATTTACCAAGCCTTGGTAGAATATTGGCCTCCTCCAACAAGGCCTTTTGATGAGAGCCTCTGAAGGAAGCTTCAGAGACCATCGTCACTGCCTGCCATTGTCGATTAGTATTTATTTATTCATCTTCATCATCTGCATTTAGAATGAATGTGCCCAGCAATTAGCCTCATGTTTAGGAAAGAGAGCACTATCTAATATGGTCAAATCAATCAACTAGTAAGCATTTACTGTGTGTCTGCTGGGTACTAGAGGGAGGACAAAGGTAAATCAGACACGGTCTTAGCCCCTCCCAGAGAGAGGAAGATATTCCTATAAACAGGCCAGTCTGCTAGAAAATTATACACTTTTTTTGCTTTAATTATGAACTGGGCCGGTGGCTTGTGCCTGTAGTTCCAGCTACTTGGGGAAGCTAAGGTAAGAGGATCGCTTGGACCCCAGGAGTTCAGGCCAGCCTGGGCAACACAGTGAGACACTACCCCGCATTGGACAAATAAAATGTAAAACTGTCCATAAGTGGAAGTGGTTTTAATAGAAAATAGAAGGCCCATTTTCTTTCCTGCCCAGTTCCCTAGAGGAAACTCCATCAGAATGTGTAAGGCGTCTCACCTGGTCTAGAGTGCAGACAAGCATCTGTATGTGCTCCTTCTTTATGCCTCTGTACCTGGCACTGTTCTGCAGCTTCATTGAACAATATATGTTGGGCAGCCCTCCACATCAGACCTTTTAAATCTATCTCATCTTTTTTTCAAATTGTAAAATATACATAACATAACATTTACCATTTTAACCATTTTTAATCTTCAGGGTTCCTCCATGCTATAGAACCTATCTCATCTTTTTTCACCAAACTTTTGTTATGGAAATTTCAAGTATGCTATGTATAATCTGCTTCCATGTATAATGCACACCTACATTTGGGCCCAGAAATCTCAGAAAAATCCCCCTTGAGAAAGTGACTGGCTTTTGGCCAAAGGAGATATATCCAGAGAGGGCTAACTCTCCCCTGGTAAACGTTCTAGATTGTACCTCCCTCCCACAGCTGCCTGCTCTGTGAAGGCTGCCCCCTCCCTCTTTCCCAGGATCCCACCTCTCCCCACCATGTTAGAGATTGCTGCTGAGATGGTCAACATGTGGCTGGCAGGATGGGAGCTTCTGAGACTGCTTGTCCCATAGATAGCCAGGCAAGTTTCTAAGGCCTGCACAGGGTTCCTGGTTCCCTCCATGTTTCTAGGCCTCAGCCCTTGCCCCACACAACCATGCCCCTGCCTTGCCGCCCTGCCACTGCCCTTCTTCTGATTGCAACAGTTGGCGGAGGCCACTCTGGCCCTCTCCCAATGGATCCTGGATCCTCCCAGATTGGAATCCTGTGTGCCCGGCAGGCCCAGGCGTGAGGGCATGGTGGCCCTCGAAGGCCCACTGGACTCCTCTGTTCCTGAGCCATGCTACCCGTGTATAATGTGCATCCTTATTTTTCCCTCAAAAATTTGGGCAAAAAGTGTGCTCAAATTATATATGACTAGCATGGCCTAAATATAGGGTATATAGAAAAGTTAAAAGAATGGCATAATGAACACCTGTGTTCATGCCACCAACATTCATCATACCTCATATTTTGAATGAACCCTGTACTTTTATACTAATTTTGTGGTTACCTCCAAATTTAAGCATCACCCCTCCTGGAAAGCCATCCCTGAACTTGTCCAGGTTTAGGTCATCCTGCTCTCCCTGGACTCTTCGCAGGGGTCACTACATTAGCATTAATTGTTACCCTGGCTGTGTAGAGATTTTTCTGGACAATGGTAATATATATTGTATTTCTTTTGCCTAGCATAGTGCTTAGCACTTGGTAGGCAAAAAATGAGGAAAACAAGAAATGCGTGAAGGGATGAAATTAAGAAACTAGAGGTAAGACTGGAGGAAATGTTATCAGTCTGACAATTAAAGCCAGCAGATAAGCTTACCAAAAAAATTAAGTTAAATGACTTGGGTTAGTGTCATGGGACCAGTTAAAATTGGGGTCTTCTGATTCCCAATCTACTAGCGATATCCTTAATTATAAGACAGCAATTTAGGCTGGGTATGGTAGCTCATGCCTGTAATTCTAGCACTTTGGGAGGCCGAGCTAGGCGGATGGCCTGAGCTCACGAATTTGAGACCAGCCTGAGCTACATTGAGACCCCATCTCTAATAATAGCTGGGCATTGTAGTGGATGCCTGTAGTCCCAGCTACTTGGGAGGCTGAGACAAGAGAATCACTTGAGCCCAAGAGTCTGAGGTTGCTGTGAGCTGTGACACCAAAGCACTATACCGAGGGCAACAAAGTAAGACTGACTCAAAAAAAAAAAAAAGATAGCAATTTAACTGTATACCATACACATAATTAATTTAATATGAGCTTCTTGAGAATGGGTTGAGTTTTGAGAAATACTGCTTAAATGTACCTATCAGTTGTTAAACTGGATAGTTTCTGATTTCAGAAACCTTATAATATAAAAAAGAATGATTGAAGAAACATAACTGTATTAAGTTGCTTTATGGCAGGTGGTTCTGTTGTCTCAGTTGGTCCCTTCATCTGGATTCATATAAATATACTGAATTGTATCTATTCTTTGTCCCCATCTAGTCTATTTTGGCAGAGACATTTTATCTAAACATACCTGATCACAAGAGTCTCCTAGGGTGGTTTTTTTTGGAGACAGAGTCTCACTATGTCGTCCTGGGTACAGTGCTATGGCGTCATAGCATTGTAAGTATATTGATGAAGAAAACAAATGTGGTCTGGCTCTTTCCCACTGTGCTTACATCCTTTTTTTTTTGTTATGAGACAGAGTCTCACTATGTCACCCTGGGCAGAGTGCTATAGCGTCACAGCTCACAGCAACCTCAAACGCTTGGGCTTAAGTAATTCTCTTGCCTCACCCTCCCAAGTAGCTGGTACTACAGGCGCCCACCACAACGCCCACCTATTTTTTTTTTTTTTTTTGTAGTCGTTGTTTAGCAGGCCCTGGCTGGGTTTGAATCCACCAGCCCTGGTGTATGTGACTGGTGCCCTAACCCCTGAGCTATGGGCACCAAGCCTATGCTTTAATTCTTATAATTCTTACTGAGAGACAGTCAACAAGTAACAAGTAAACAAGCAAATAAATATCTAATTACAAATAGAGTGCATTGATAGAGAATGACTGGGAAGAATGACTTAGTGTGGAGACTGAGATGGCAGCCGCTCATGGAGAGTGCCTTGGCATATTGCTGTGCAGGTGGGTGTTCATTCATCCCACAGGATTTTATTCTGTGCTGTTGTTAGATACGTACTGGCTTTGTCCCTTCAATAGCTCAGAACATATTGCTGTAATCCTGTGTTCTTAGCATCATGCTAAGCACACAGTGGTGTCAAGTCAGTCTTAAGTGAGTGAAATTTTGCCACTCTAAACCCTTAACCAGCACCCGAGTTCTCTATAGCCAGAATAGCCCCTTTGGCTTCTTCTCACTCTCCCAAGGATATCCATCCTGGCCATGGGTCAACGTGTGGATTATGTGAGGACTTTTTTGCTTATGTGTGGTAGCAGGTATCACGAAAATTGTACATAGACCCTTTCATTGTTCATCAGCTTTTGTGGTCCAAGACAACTCTCCTTCTTCCAATGTATGGCAGAGAAGGAAAGAAGTTGGACACCGCTGTTAACCTAAGTGTCTTAATTTCTTTTTTTTTTTTTTTTTTT
>NW_003852420.1:17191554-17209132 GCF_000181295.1 Otolemur garnettii | reverse complement strand
CATTGTTGTTTGGCGGGTCCGGGCTGGGGATTCGAACCCGCCACCTTAGGTGTACGTGGCTGGCGCCTTAGCCGGTTGAGCTATAGGCACCAAGCCAGTGTCTTAATTTCTGAAGGATGCTCCTTTATAGTATGAGGGAAAAGATGTTGGTACCCAGTTAAATTGTCGGGAAAATGTCATGAACCATAATGTTTGGCTCCCAGAGACCTTTTTTTTTTTATTAACACAGAGAGTCTCACTTTGTTGCCCTTGGTAGAGTGCTGTGTCATGGCTCACAGCAACCTTAGACTCTTGGGCTCAAGTGATTCTCTTGCCTCAGATTCCCAAGTAGCTGGGACTACAGGTGCCTGCCAAAACACCTGGCTATTTTTTGGAGGTGGGGTCTCGCTCTGGCTCAGGTTGGTCTTGAACCTGTGAGCTCAGGCAGTCCACCCTCCTGGCCTCCGGGAATGCAGGGCTTATAAGCGTGAGCCACTGTACCCGGCCCCAGAGACCTTCTTTCCTTTTCTACTTCTTTAATTTGAAATTTGAAGTCTCAGAGTACTCTCCCATTTGTTTTCACTGGCTTCCTAGCAGTGTGGTGTCGAGGGGTTTTTACTGCACTTCACTCTGTGCCAGATAGTGCTCTGACTGGAGCTAGTCATTCACCATCTCCCGACCTCATCCGTGCATGCCAGTATTAGTTCTGTCACAAGTTAGCTAGATAACCTCTAAACCTCAGTTCACATATCCCTCAAATGGGAATAATGTCTGTTCTACGTGGCCTGCATTGTCACTAGGAGCAGGTGAGTGATAACAACCTAGAACAGTCAGGTTATTGTCACCATGAGTTTTGAGTCACCCTTTTCCTTCTGACTGTTCAGGAATTCCTGATTATGGATTTACCCCCTCCCAGCCATCTCACAAACCACTGGGGCTGCCTGTTTTTAACAGGCTGTGGCTCACAGGCTTTCCCTGTCCCAGGTTCTGCTCATTCTCCAAGTCCCAGTAACACCTTCTCCACTCTGCTTCCTTCCCCTTGCAGCACATGTGGGTTGCTGCCAGCAGTACTCCGGCATGTGCCCTGGGCATTGAAGACACAAGCAGGCTGTTGTGTTAACAAGTAGCTTGGAGAATGGTGATGTGCCTGAGCTTGTCCTTGGCTTCCATCCCATTTGCCAAAAGAAGCTAGTTTCCCTGACTCAGCCATTGTGCCAGGGCAGTCATAAGTCGTGGAATAGTAGGAGTGTTTATCAAAGGGCATTTGGAACAGGTGGAATGTTTTTCTACCAAACTGTCAACACTCCTTACTGGACATGGCCCTTCCTGGCAGTGGACCTGAAGCTAGACCTCATATTCCTCAGTGCCCAGGAGGCCAGACCACAGTATAATGTCAAATAAATGATCCCAGGGCTTTGTGTAATGTTTACCCCTCCAGATCCTTTCATGGCCAGTATCTCTAATTCTCTCTATGACTCTGTGGAATAGGTATTATTATGCTTTTTTAACCCATGAAAAACTAAAGCTCAGGAAGGGGTAATGGTTTTTCAAAGGCCACACAGCCATCAGGGGACAGAGCTGACCTTTGAACTCAGGAGCTACGGATCTCAGTTTCCACTGTTGTTTTAACTGTATCCATAGCTGCCTGCCAAGCATTCTCCTAATCTCTGCACCCAACAGATTATACTTGACAAAACGCCTTCACACCAGCCTGCGTAAGCGCGAGACCCACCTCTACTAAAAATAGAGAAAATTAGCTGCATGTTATGGTGGGCACCTATAGTCCCAGCTACTCAGGAGGCTGTGGCAGGTGGATGGCTTGAGCCCAGGACTTTGAGATTGCTATGAGCTATGATGTTGCACTAGCCAGAGTGAGACCCTGTCTCAAAAAAACCAAGAACAAAAACAAACTCTTCATAATATGAATTATGTGAGGACTTATGCACTATGGCTCATGCCTTTAATCCCAGCTATCTTAGTCTTATAATTCGAGGATACTGTAAGTAGAACAAGTGTTTTCATCTCTTTAATAGGTGAAAAGATTGAGACTCGAGTTTAGTGAATTGCTACCTTTGCTTGGCAGAGGCAAAACTAGCACTTGATTTGCCTTCTAACTCCATGTCAGCACTTTGGTCCACCCACTACCTTGGCACTTGGACAGAGCAACTTTTCAGGGCCTTTCCCCTCGGTCAGTTTTACCCCAGGAAGCAAGACCCTCATCTCTTCCTCCTATAGAGGGCCAAGCAGAAAATGGCCTTGGCCAGTGGCCGGGGCTCTCGTTAGCCTCTGTGATCTTTGAACTTCAGAACAGAGGTTTCTGTGCCAGAAGAGTCAACACTGGGCATACACACATGCAGGCTCTGAGCATTGCCCTCTGTGGCTCCTGGCAGTCCTACTGAACAGCCTGTTCCTCTACTTAGGGAGAGGCTGGGCCAACCAGCACCAGCCCAGAGTTAGGTGACAGTGAAGACAAGTACCTGGCTTCCTTCCCCAGAGAGCCAGTGGCCTTGCACCAAGGGAGAAGGCGCAGTCCATACCCAAGAAAAATGGACACTCTCAGTACTCTCAGCCCTTACCCTGTGGACAGCAGTGGAAGACTGCTACTGTTTCTCTTCTTAGACTCTCAGTTTTTTCTGGGGCCAGGCACAGTGTGGTCAAATAGAGGAGCCCTGTCTGGGATGGGTATCACCTTGACCAATGACTTGGTCTCTCTGGGTCCATGTTCTTCCTCTATATAAAATGAAGGAGTTGGACCAGATGGTCTTGTAAAACCTCTTCCAGCTCTACCATGTAACTGCCCCATTTCTCTCATAGCATTTGTAAGGTCCTTCTCAGACAGTTCTGTGGTTGCTAGCATGTTCACAACATCTCCAACTTGTGTGTCATGGCTCAGGAGACTGGTTATATTCTGTTCTAGGGGATCCTTTCAGATGATCATGGGCTGGCTGCTGCCCTCTGGAGAACCTTCTTCAATCAGAAATGTGAAGACCCTCGGCAGCTTGAATTGCTGGTGGAGTATGTGAGGAAACAGGTGAGCAGTCCTGCCCCCTTCTCTATAGTCTCACGGACAGTGGGTCCTCCTGGAGGTCTGCAGATGTTGGACTTTCAGAGGATCATGGGAAGTTGAGTTACCAGGATGCAGTCTGATACAGCAGTAGACACTGTATATCCAACCATGAACTAGTCCAGGAGACTATGGGAATAGAAGAGAAGAAGAAGCAAGTAGTCTTCTGCCTTCAGAACCTTTTAGTCACCCATTCACTGCACATTCCATGGCCTGCTGTGTGCCAGATGCTGTGCTAGGTACTGGGCCCCAGAGTCCTGGAAGATACGAGTATTGGGTATAGGCAGCCACCCACTGTAGCCCCTTTCTCTATCTACTTGGAGCCCTGGGATTTGTTTCCTGCTCTTGACTAATAGAAAGACGGGGCACCAAGCATTCCAGTCACCTCCCATCCTTTTCCCACTTGATGCTCTCCATGGTCAAGCAGAGTCCCCTTGCTTCAGTCTCTCACCCTTCAGGGTCTCTAGGGATTCCTGCCGCCAAAGCTTCTAGGAGAAGCCTGTGCAGGCAGGAGGGCTTCTGACTCCATAGCTCTTCTCAAGACCCTCAAGAATTAACTCATTGATCTCCCTGCCCCAGATCCTATATTTTGATGGGGAACTTACACTTCATAGGTGAGCTGAATGTCAGCGTGGGGAACATAGAGGGTGTCCGAGTGAGTCAAGCTGGACAGCTGGTCTAGGACCCCAGGCTGGATGATTCATGTAGCCACTAGAGGCCTCAGCTGCTCCAGACAGCTCATCAGCTCAGGCTGTCCCATGAGTCACACCTTTGCCTCGTGGGACTGGGCCCTGGAGCTCAAGGGGCCTCATCTTACAGTTATTCTCTTGTTCACCTGTGTCCATGGCCTTCAACCCTCCGACAGCCTGGAAAGGGATGGCTAGACCCCAGCTGTTGAAAGACAGCACCAATAGAACTAGCTTGTTTAAATGCTGAAAAAAACACCTACTGGGGCTTTTCAGACCCACAGGATAAAGGATCCCAGAAGCCAGGACTTCTGTTTGACCGCTCTTCAAATCTGCCAGAGCCAGGGAGAAGGCACCATGGCCAGAAAGCCCCACCCACAGAGAATTCTGAGACTTACACTGTTGACTGGACTCGCCCTCAGACAGGAGTAGCAATTGGCAAAGCAAATGCTATGTTTTCTGAGAGACCTGCCCAATTTTTCCATCTGCCATGGTGGGCTTGTGCCAGAAGCACTCAGCAAGGCAGAGCTGGGACCTCTCTGAGCACCTCAAGGAAGGGGCTGCCATAGCCAATGTCCTTATAAGAAGTCACCTGTGCCCCCAGTGAGAGCCAAGCAATGGGAAAACAGTGATGGGGCTCTTAGTAAAGCAGGGAGCTTTGATGGGGACCCAGTTCTGTCAGCAAATCTTTGAGCACCTGCCATGCCAGGCACTCTGTTGGGAAAGCAGAGATTAATGAGACCCAGTCCTACCCTTGAGAAGTTAGCTGGTGGTTTGGCGAGGACACCCATCAGGCACCTGGCTAACCCTGGGTTAAGTGAGCGTGTGGTGTGGTATAGGGCAGCAAAGTGCTGTGCAAGACCAGGTGGATCAGACCAAGTGGATCCGAGAAGTCCAGGAAGCTGGGCCTTGAGCTAAAGTCCTTCACCCTTTTGTGGTGCAGATGATGGCTGCAAGATCAGAGGTTATGTTGAAGTTTTCAATCCAAGAGATTGGCCAAGAAGTAGCATTTGGGACAGAAATGAAGTCATTATAAAGAGGTGTAGGCTTTAGGGAAGACAGCAATTCAGTTGAGCTTCTTACCCTGCAGAAGATGGTAGAGCATGTGGAATCTAGACCCGGGGTGTATGAGTTTGGAGTTGGGTTCAAGGGTCAGCAGCCTAAGGATGAGTCACAAGAGTAAATTCTTGGAAGAGGGGAATGATCCAAAGTCTAACATGAAGCCTCCTCGCTCTGGCCTCCTTCTCCCCTCTACTGCCAAATGGAGCCTCATCTTTCAAAATCCATTGTTGACTCTCACTTTAATCCAGTTCTCACCCTAGATTTTGCCTGTCCACTTGCAAGTATTGTTCATTCTGCTGCCCTCCTGAATACCAGGTAGCCTGGGCAGTCCTCCCAGAGTCTGCCTTTGTCTGCTGAGACTGAAGGCACACATTATTAGATCACCCCCCTCTGCAGGACAACCTGATCACACTTCCCATGCAGCTGTACCTGTTCTCCATCCAGGTATCCCCTCTCCAGAGGGAGGGTTCTTCATCTAAGATTCCTTAGGCAGGCCTGGGACCATCTGTATACCAAACAAGCTGGAGGCTCAAATGGGAAGAAGCCCAGAGGGCACACTCTCTGTGTCAGAGCAGCCATTTGGGGGGGAGCAGGAGGAAACAGCACTTGGTCTCTCCCATTCCAGAGGTAACTGGCCATTGGTGAGAGTCATAGGAGACAGCCGTGCATTGTCTGGGATGATCATTATAATGGCAGAGCTGCCCAAGTTGTCCTACAGTGGTGACACTGAGTCCCACTGACCGGAGTCGGACCCACTAGAAGACAGTGGAGGCATACATATTTTTTAAAGTTCGGGTGACTAGCACTATACATATGCCGTATCATTTAATCTCTTTATGTGTCTGTGAGGTATAATACATGTTCTATCCCCTCTCTCAGATGAGGGAACTTAAACAGAGAAGGAAAATGGCCCCTTGGGAAACACTACTGGGAAGGGGCAGATGAGAACTTTTGCACCTAGCAGCATGGGATGGGGTAGACAGGATGACTTCTGTAAGTCACAGACCCTAACTTCCTGGCCTGCAAGAGTTTTCTGGGGAGGTTATCAGTAGGAGCAGTGTCCTTGGGGGGGAGGAGTGTGTATCTGCATGTGTCCTTCCATCTGTCCATTCAGAAGTATCATGGGAAATTCCTTAAAACTTTTCCCCTGAGCTTCCCCCATGACTTATTTCTCTGAGCCACATTAATGAAATAATCAGAGCTGGGATGGTCAGAACTCCCCCCCTCCCTTCTCCACTGGGAGGTAGTTCCTGTGCCACCTCACATCAGTCTTGCCCTTGTGCCTTTCCTCTGTTCCTGGCTCTTCCCCCTTGCAGATGCAGTACCTGGACTCCATGAACGGCGAGGATCTGCTTCTGACAGGAGAGGTGAGCTGGCGCCCTCTCGTGGAGAAGAATCCTCAGAGCATCCTGAAGCCCCATTCCCCCACTTATAATGATGAAGGTCTCTGATGAGCTGGGCTCTCCAAACTGCTGGCCAGCTGGCTTGGAGGAACCGCCAGGAGAGAAGTGTCTCTTTGGCCCAGGACCCTGCAGAAAGTGGCCTGAACTGACCTTTGAACAGCATCTGTCAAATACCTGGCCCATTTGTGTTGAGTTTCCTCTTAGTGTACCCAGGAGTCAGATCTGGTAGGGTACAGTGCCGGGAACCCCTAGCTCTTCTGCTATGTCCTCTCCCTCAGGAGAAGCCCCAAGCAAGAGCCACCCAGCACACACTCCCCAAGTCCCTCCAGCAACCACATATGATTGACAGCTTTTCCAAAGGCCAAGGAAGGGACGGGGTAGGTTACAAAGGGGATGTCCCACCATAGGCCTTGTTGTGGCCCAGGAGCAGTGGGTGATACTGCTGAGTCAAGATGGGTAACCACACTCTGCCTCTTGGCTTTGAGCCATTGGGTTGAGTTGGTCATTAAAAAAAAAAAAGTCAGAGGCTTATCTCTGCCATGGCTCTTGTTTATTCCAGGATCTTTAGAAACTTATCTGAGATGGTAGATGCATAAGCTGAGGAGCACTGCCCAGTTCAGTTAAAGATAGGGAGCGGGGGAGCTCAGGAGGGTCTCTACTGCCGCTCTTGCCTCCCTTTCATGGAGATATGTCACTATTTTGGCCAAGGTACAGCCTGCCAGGCCCATGCTCTGGGACCCAAGAGGCCTCTGATGGCCAAGGGGCTTGTCACATCCTAAGTCATTTGGAAGGAGGCCTCAAGAACAAAGGTCCCTTTGTCACCCCCAGAGAACTGAGTGAGGAACATGCTGTGTTTCTCTTTTGGCCTCCCCTTATATGAGATATTGGGGAGCCTGGCTTGCCGGGACCATCCCAGGTCCCAGCCCACACCCAGCTTTCTACTCCCTTCCCAACTTACAGAGCATATGCTACAGAGCTGCCTTGGTCTGAGCACCTGAGGACCAGTCCCCTCCTCCCTCAGAGTGTGCACAGGTCATCTCTTGGGGAATTTTCTTAAAGTGAAAAAAGGGGGAGGGGAACCATATTGCCCCTCCCTCCCCCATCAAGCTTCCTTCATTTAACTTGCTATAAAATGAGTCATATAAAGAAACTCTATATGGGTGAGGTATATCCCACTTCTGTGAAAACATTACAAATCAAACCGCCTTCTCTCAGTTTATTTAAGATGCTTTTGTTGCGAGTGGAGCTCTAGAGTGAAGCCTCCTGTGTATGTGTGAGATAATAACACCTTGTAACTCATTACAGCTGGGCACTATTTACATAAACCAGAGCTGAGCCAGGCAGGAATTTGCTGATTAATTTATTTTTAATGGAGTGAAGTATACCATGCACCAAAATAAACTTTACTGTGTGTACCTAACTGCTCCTGGAATGGATGGAAAAATTAATGGAACAGATTTTGGCTCCCAGCTCTACACATTAATTCATATATAAAAGTTATTTGAGCATTAACCCATTTGCTGCCCGGGGCAGCTCCCCAGCCACAGATCTCGGCCCATAGTACCAATTCAGCTACTGGGCTTGCTTTAGAATCCTGGAACCTCAGGCTTAGAAGGAACTTTAAAGGTCCTTTGGTTCTTTAAATTGATGTCCTTTTTAACATCCCAGTTGTCCTCTGTTCGTGCAAGCCCTAGATGAGTCCCTCCAATAGCTGATGGTCCCTGCCTATATAGCTGAGTCCTGTCTCTACAGGACTTGGAAATTATCAAACACGGCAACTCATGATAAGCTGCATTTGAAAGGGTCACATCAGATCATGTCTCCTATGTCCCCAAACCCTCACTTCAGTCATCAGCATTTTTCACTGATTCTACCAGTCTCTACTTCAAGATCAGTTCCAGGGTCCTTGGAGGCTACAGGCTTTTCTTAATTTGGCCAAGACTTCCACTCCACCTTTTTTTTTCTTTTTTGAGATAGTCTTGCTCTGTTGCCCAAGCTAGAGTACAGTGGCATCATCATAGATCACTGCAGCCACAAACTCCTGGGCTCAAACACTCTTCTGGCCTCAGCCTTCCAAATAACTGGGGCTACAGGTGCCAGCTACCACATCTGGCTAATTTTTTTATTTTTGCAGAGACAGGCTCTTGCTATGTTGCCCAGGCTGGTCTCAAGTAATCCTCCTGCCTTGGCCTCCCAAAGTGCTAGGATTATAGGTGTGAGCTACTGCACCTGGCACCATCCTGTGAGTCTCTAACCTCATATTTTTCAACCTTTTTTTTTTTTTAATCTCATGGCACACTTGAACCTATAGTTAAACTTCCGTGGCATACTTAAATTATGTTGATCAAAAAAAAAAAAAGAAGAACATGCTTACTGTGCTTTGAACTTCTTTCGAAAATAATTTAATTGGGGCGGCGCCTGTGGCTCAAAAAGGTAGGGCGCCAGCCCCATATGCCAGAGGTGGCAGGTTCAAACCCAGCCCCAGCCAGAAATAATAATAATAATAATAATTTAATTAATGATCTTTAAATATGTTCATGGCACACTGGTTGAAAATCACTGTTCTAACTCATTTCTTCTCTGAACTACTTCGACTTAGCTAAATAGACTACATTGTGTTTCCTCTACCTGGAGCTCTGATCCCTCTCTCTTCTGAATAAAGAAATCCCGGGCCTCCTCCAGTCTCACCTCACTTGTCCATTCCAGGCATAGGCATGCCCTCCCTGGTGCTCTTCTGCTCTGTGAGCCTCTCCCACACAGAGCATGCCCTGTGCTTACGTTGGTCACCCATTTCCCAGTGCTCGGCAGTGACAGGCACAGACTTCGCTAAATGAGAGAATGAAGGAGTGACTAAATCATAATCATAATCAGTGCAAGCCTAACCCAAAAGCCCCTTTCCAGACCATTCTTTCAGTGTGACCTACAAAACCCAAAGTCCATTTCCATAACTAAATGTTTTTCCAGTGTAAATTGTTACTATACAAAACAAGTGAAGGAAGGACATGATTTCTTGCTCTCAGAGATTGCTCTTTAGGGATAATTTTGTCATTTATTTGTACTCTGTATACTTCCAGAAAGGATTGCAGAAAATTAAAGAGACACTTAATAAAAAAAATTTTTTTTAACTTTTTAAAAAGAGACACTTAAGATAAAACTGTAAAAGTATTAAAACAAAGTTTGAAAGATAAAAATGCTAGTATTAGGAGGAAAGAGAGATAAAGAAAAGTTAGGCTGGGCTCAGCGCCTGTGGCTCAAGTGGCTAAGACGCCAGCTACATACACTTAAGGTGGCAGGTTTGAATCTAGCCCGCACCTGCCATACAACAATGATGGCTGCAACCAAAAAAAAAAAAAAAAAAATCCAGGCGTTGTGGCAGGCGCCCGTGGTCCCAGCTACTTGGGAGGCGGAGGCAGGAGACTCACTTGAGCCCAGGAGTGGAGGTTGCTGTGAGCTGTGATGCCACGGCTCACTTGTCCATCCCAGGCATAGGCAGGGGGACAGCTTGAGGCTCTTGTCTCAAAAAAAAAAAAAAAAAGAAAGAAAAGAAAAGAAAAGTTAGGCTGCTGATAAAGTACTTTCAGTAAATTTTTGGGGAATTTATAAAATATTTTAAATGCATCATCTCACAATAGTCCTGCCAAATGGTATTGTCCTTACCTTATTATCCCTTTTGCACAAGTGTAAGATCTAGAGAGAGTTAGTTATCTAAGGTAAGAAGTGGCCAAGAATGCCCCAGCCCATGCCTGACCCCTAGGTCCCTGTTCTGTCCTCATATCAAACTGCCTCCCCCAGGTCATCGGGGAGATCCACAGCTGAGTTTAAAGCCTTGCTCTGAGCTTCCTGGCCAAAGGTAGAAAAGGGAAAGCCTTAAGGTTACAGAGTGCCTATTGTCACAAGAAAGGGAATATTCTTACCTATGAGAAGAAACAAATGTCTTCCTTACTCTTCAGAAAAGAAAACATAAAGGCTTTCAATGAGAAACACTGAACAATGTAGTGAACAATACCCCTAAGATTCTGGTTTTACCTAAAAGTTTAAAAATAATAATTATTGGATCTGTTATCTTTGATCTTTTCTTTAATCTTTTTTTTTTTTTGAGCCAGAGTCTCTCTGTCACCCTCAGTAGAGTGCTGTAGTGTCACAGTTCACAGCAACCTCAAACTCTTGGGTTTAAGTGACTCTCTTGCCTCAGCCTCCTGAGTGGCTGGCACCACAGGTGCTCACCACAATGCCAAGCTATTCTTTGTTGCAGTTGTCGTTGTGTAGCAGGCCCAGGCCGAGTTCAAACTCACCAGCCTGGGTATATGTGGCCGGCGCCCTACCCACTGAGCTATAGGTGCTGCCCCTTTTCTTTAATCTTAAACTGAGATTAAAGTCCAGCCCACATTTCAGCCAGTATTTTTTGTGTTTCCCTTGCTGACAGACAGGTTGGTGTTTTTTGTTTGTTTGTCTTTTGTTTTGAGACCAAGTCTCATTCTGTTGCCTTGAGTAGAATGCCATGGCATCATAGGTCACGGCAACCTCAAACTCTTGGGCTCAAGCAATCCTCTTGCTTCAGCCTCCCCAATAGTTAGGACTACAGGCACAATGCCTGGCTAGTTTTTCTATTTTGGAGTCTCTTGCTCAGGCTGGTCTCAAACTCCTGAGCTCAGGGGATCCTCCAGCCTTGACCTCCTAGAGTGCTAGGGTTACAGATATGAACCACTACGCCCAGCCCTATGCTTGCTCTATGCTTGTTATTTCATCCAGTGATCATCCTTTGAGGTAAGTATCCTCAAGCTCTTGTTACAGCTGCAAGAAATGTCCAGAGTTATCCAGCATGCACACGCAGCTGGCTTTAACCCCTAGTCCACTGCTTCTGGTTCTGTAAAGGGAGTTTAAAATGGAGGCAGGGGCACTTACACTATGGTTAGGTTAAGAAGCAAAAAAACCTAAAGCAATAGTCTAGCCCCCTCGGCTTGTGCATGTACATACACACACACATTAACTGGAAAAATCACTACAAGGGTGTGAGAAATCAGAAAAGCCTTGAAGGCAGTTGGGACATAAAGAACAGGCAGGGTTTAGGTAGGTGGACAGGAAGTGAGGAGCGGCCTGGGTGAAGGCACATAACAAGCAGCCCTTTAGACTCCAGTGGGCCAGTTGAGTCAGTTGCTAAGGGAAGAAAAGGTTGCAGAGATCAGGTGGGGCCATGAACAGGGGTAGCTTGGATAACCCATCACCTGACAGGGAGCCACCGTGCACTCTTGGTAAGGATTGTAGTGTGATGGCAGCAGCGATACATGGCCATACGCAGAATGGATTGGCTCAGTCAGGAAGAGCATTTAGCCATGTAGCCTTGAGATCCAGAGGAATGATAGTGTGAATTCAGAGGGAGGCACAACCCCCAGAGACATTTCAGAGAGAAACCATACCAGGACTTGAAGCCTAACTGTGTGTGGAGCCTGAAGAAAAGGAGCAGTCACGGGCAGTGCCTGTGGCTCAGTGAGTAGGGCGCTGGCCCCATATACCAAGGGTGGCAGGTTCGAACCCAGCCCGAGCCAAACTACAACAAAAAATGGCCAGGCGTCGTGGCTTGCAACTGTAGTCCCAGCTCCTCAGGAGGCTGAGGCAAGAGAATCACCTAAGCCCAAGAGCTGGAGGTTGCTGCGAGCTGTGATGCCACGGCACTCTAACCGAGGGCGACGAAGGAAGACTTTGTACCTAAAAAAAAAAGAGAGACACAGAGAGAAAAGGAGCAGTCACAGAGTTCTCTTGGGGCCAGGGCATGGTGATGTCTGGCAGTAGGTGGGAACCGGAAAAGAATGATCCTCTCTATATTATGGGTTTTCTTTCTTTCTTTTTTTTTTTCTTTTTTGCCCAGGCTACAATGCCGTGGCATCAGCCTAGCTCACAGTAACCTCAAACTCCCGGGCTTAAGTAATCCTCCTGTCTCATTCTCCTGAGTAGCTGGGGCTAACAGCTGCCCACCACAATACCTGGCTAATTTTTCTATTTTTAGTGGAGATGGGGTCTTGCTCTTGCTTGGGCTGGTCTCGAACTTCTGAGCTCAAGCAATCCACCTGTCTAGGTCTCCCAGAGTGCTGGGATTACAGGTGTGAGCCATCATGCCCAGCTTGTGTCAGGGTTTTTTTTTGAAATGATGTGCAGTAATTGCAGTACCCATCATGCAGTAGGGAAATAGGGAACCAGGAGTGCTGACTGGTGCCTGCCACAATACCTGGAATTTTCCTATTTTTAGTAGAAGAGGTATTTGCAGTACCCATCATGCAGTAAGGAAATAGGGAATAGATGTGTTCCACACATTTACCACTTTCTCCCCAAAGTGTCCCAATAGCAAAGCTGAATAGTCTCATGCCTTCTGAGCCTTTATTACTTTTTGTTTCATCTGTGGGGATCCAATCAGTAAGAGGTGGACTCTAGCAACAGAGATGCCCCAGGGACAGCAAGGGCATGTAGTCGGACTGGACCTCAGAGGATGGTGGGGACTGAGGGGGTAAGCATATTGGCCTTGTCTTGAGTATAGAAATCATGAAACTGAATGAGCTCCCAGAAGTGAGGTGGCCCAGGGATTGGGGTGGGGATGGGGGGCTGCATTCACAGGAGGTGGTAGGAAGAGCAGGAGCCAGTGCAGAAGGTGGAGTCCAGGCTGGAGCCAGGGGAGAGGAGAGCTTCCAGCAGGAGGGGACAAAGTGTAACATGATGGGAAGAAATGGAGGAAAAGCGGACAGGAGACAGGAGAGCAGGTGGAAACCAGGCAGTTTGCAGGTCCGTGCTAAACATATAACAGGTGGGCACCTGTTAGCCCCAGCTACTCAGGAGAATGAGACAGGAGGATTACTTAAGCCCGGGAGTTTGAGGTTACTGTGAGCGAGGCTGATGCCACGGCACTGTAGCCTGGGCAAAAAAAGAAAAAAGAAAAAGAAAACCCATAATATAGAGAGGGTTATTCTTTTCCTGTTCCCACCTACTGCCAGACATCACCATGCCCTGGCCCCAAGAGAACTCTGTGACTGCTCCTTTTCTCTCTGTGTCTCTTTGTTTTAGAGACAGTCTTACTTTGTCACCCTCGGTAGAGTGCCGTGGCGTCACAGCTTGCAGCAACCTCCAGCTCTTGGGCTTAGGTGATTCTCTTGCCTCAGCCTGACCTGACTCAATGCAGTGCACTTAATGGAGTAGGAAACTTTCTATGATGGTTAGGTATTCTTATTAGATGCTTCTGGAAATAGAAGCCCTGGTCTTGAGAACAAGGGCCTGGCTTTGGAGGGGCATAGAGAACCCTTTTCTGACATCAGAGATTAGGGGGACAAATGGGAATAACAAAGAATTTCTGAGGTGAGGGTTGACTGGGGAAGGAGAGCTCATGCCAGCTGGTCCCACTCCCAAGGAATCTAGAGTCTATCAGCCAGAGGGGCAAAGTGGAGCTGGCAGGTTTGTGTGTAGAGAATCAGGCAGTCTCGGAGTATCCAAATTCTTCCCTTCAGAGGGGCCCTCCTGGTTCCACCCACTTCCCGCCTTCTCCCCAAGGTGTCCACCAGGGTTTGCCCACCCCATTCAGTGGGTTTAGATTTGGGATAGGCCAGACCTGGGACCCCTGGCGCTGAATTCCCCCCTCACCCCTGTCCGTGTGCTGATCACCCATCAAAGTTTTCTATGACTTCCAGGGAACTTCCCTTGAGCCTTATTGAACCTAGGACTCCGACCCTGACCAGGCTGGGGGCTCCCCTCTCTTTCAAGGGGAAAGGAAGAAAAATTCTAGAGTATCTCCAGGAAGGGGGCTTCCAAGCACAACCTATGATGTCAACAAGTGATAGACTACAGTGTTAGTGTTAGAAGGCCCTTAGAGACGTCCAGCCCAGCCATTATTTGACAGGTGGGAAGCCAAGGCCCTGGGAGGCCTCATGCCGGTTTCACATTTGGGAACCAGAAACCATAGGCCTGTGCTGGCCTGCCTTTCCTCTTTTCCTCTCTCCCTGTAGCCAGAAAGAGACCTTTTCCATCCCAGGTCACTGTCTGGGAGAGCCTGCCACAGGGTCTACCCTAGTTGAGGGGGTGGGAGGTGGGAACATGGTTCCTCTGAGGTTCCAGAATGGGTCATGAGATCTAAACTCCAAGCACCTAGTTTATACCTTGGCTTATAATTATGAGTCTGTTTTCCCTACTAAACTGTGAATGCCTCCAGGGCAAAGACAAAATTTACTCACCTTTGGGACCCTAGTGCTGACCTAACATAGGTATTAAATCCATGTTGGGTGGATTGGGTGGGCAGAGGGAAGGGGTAGGATGGGTAGGGAGAGTGGCTAGATCAGTAGATAATACTTCTTCTCCTCCCAAGTTCAGAATGAATTGACAAATAAGACATAAGAGACAGACAGATGGGCATCAAAGTGTTATCAGTGGCCAAATGGAGTTGCTAATGTCTTCCCCCCTCTGAAAAGGCAGACCTCTCCCTTGCAGGGGCAGAACCTCTTTTGTAAGTTTAGTGTTGGTAGATGGAGAATGTACTACCTTTGCCTATGGCAGTTCTTCCCACCCCTCAAAAAAAGGAAGCACAGGCTCGGCGCCTATAGCTCAACCGGCTAAGGCGCCAGCCACATACACCTAAGGTGGCGGGTTCGAATCCCCAGCCCGGACCCGCCAAACAACAATGACGGCTGCAACCAAAAAATAGCCGGGTGCTGTGGCGGGCGCCTGTGGCCCCAGCTACTTGGGAGGCAGAGGCAGGAGACTCGCTTGAGCCCCAGAGTTGGAGGTTGCTGTGAGCTGTAATGCCATGGCACTCTACCCAGGGGGACAGCTTGAGGCTCTGTCTCAAAAAAAAAAAAAAAAAGGAAGCACAGAAAGTCCTGAGCCCAGCTTCTTCCCTAAGTCACCAGTCAGAAGTGAGGATGTGGAAGTGTCCTCTTACACTTTCCCTCCCCTTATGGAATCTTAAGAAGGGGGACATGCCTCCTGCTGGGATGGGATGAGGTAAATGACCATCTGGAGGGAGGGATGAGGGGAGGATTTAGGGAAGGGTGAGACCCCTTCATCTAGACCCAGACCCAGTCCCAGTGCCTTTCCTAAATAGAATGCCAAAATTCTTTTTTCCCTATGGCCCAGTGGGCTGTTGAGTGCTGGTTGTATGTACAGAGTGGAGAAGGGACCATGCCTCCTGTGAGCAAGGGGTGGCGCTAGAGGCCAGATCTCAGAGGCAGCAGTGGGAGTGAGCAGCCATTCTCCACTGCCCTGGCCCAGGGCCACATTGGCCTCAAGTCCAGACTTTGGTCTAGAAGGAGCCAGAGACTGACCAGGAAGAGCTGCTCTGGTTTCTGCTTCACTGGTTTTCAGACCTTCACTGAGCCCCTGCTTTTCACAACCAGAAAAGCTTCAGCGTGTACCACGTACTGAGCTCCAACTACCCTCACTCAGTCAGGCACTTGACACAGGTTAGCACATTTAGTCTTCACAGCAACTCAGTAAAGGAGGCAGCATTGATTCTATTTTACAGATTAAGCCACTGTGACTCAGAGAAGTTGTGATTGTTCAGCTCACCTGTTAAGTGGCAGAGCCACTGTTCCACCCAGGTCTGACTCAGTCCAGTGGCACAACCACAGCCCCTGGGTAGGCCCAGCCTTGTGTCCCCAGGCCTGGGGTATCAGGAGGAGATAAGAACTCAGAACAGTGACCTCCTGAAGACCTACATGGAACTCAGTGAACAGTGAACTACACCTATTTGGGTTGTTTCTGGAAGGCAAGTGTCTTGGGCCACTCTCCTCATCAAGACTGCTTCCTAAGTTATCCAAAAATACCACTCTGGATACTTCTCACCCTCTGTGCCATCATCTCTGTGGTTAAAGCCCTCTCCCTCAGCAAGGCTCCAGATGGCCTTCCTGTCAGCATCTATCCCTGTAACACAGCCTCCACCTTCCTTCCTTGGACTTGTCCTTGTCCTATTCCTCCAGCCAGGAACACCCTGCTTGCCACTCTGCACTTCCTGAAACCTTCCTCATCTTTTACCACTCGTCCCTTGTATCTCTGCCTCTTAGGTACAGAGTGGCAGAAGGCCGGGCACGGTGGCTCACTCTGGGAGGCCGAAGTGGGTAGATTGGCTGAGGGCTCAGGTTTGAGACCAGCCTGAGCCAGAGAGAGACCTCCTCTCTAAAAATAGCTGGGCGTTTCAGTGGCACCTGTAGTCCCAGCTACTTGGGAGGCAGAGGCAAGAGAATTGCTTGAGACCAAGAGTTTGAGATTGCTGTGAGCTGCAACGCCGTGGCACTCTGCTAAGACTGTCTCCAAAGAAAAGGAGAGTGACCCAAGACACCAGCCTCCTAGAATATTTTGCCTTGATTAAAGGGACTTGGGCACACTTGGGCTCCCCTACCAGCCCTGAGGGGCCAGGCTCCTCTGCTGGAGTCCTGTGTCCCCTGACCCAGAGGGGCCAGAATGAAGGTTTGTGGCAGTGTTGGCATCAGAGCAGCCTGCAGCAAGCAATAGGACTGCAGCCCAACCTCTGCTGCCACGCCCCCCCGCCCCAAGACAGTCACCTGGCCAGGCGCCACTCAGCTTCTGAAAGACAACAGACAAGACTAAATGCCCCCCAGGATGGCTGAGTGATGCCAGGGAGACGTCTGACACACCTCCTGGACAGGAAAATGGTTTCCTTCCTCTTAATAACAGTCATTAAGGGGCCTGAGCCCGACATGCCTCAGCCAGGGACTAGGCTTGGGTCTATCTGGAGGGCTCCCATCACCCTGGGCCACCACCCCTAGCCCAACCCCAAGGCCACTCTGTCCATAGAGAGGGCTGCATGGGGAGGAGCAACTGTCCTGCAGCCCTAGGGAGTTTGATTTGTTTTGCACGCTGTCATCATCATGTAGTTGGGATCCGCGGGAGCCCTCTCCCTTCAACTCAGTCTTCCTACCCTTCCACTGTCAACTGTGGCCCCTAGACACACACCCGGTACTTCAGTTCAGAGTTAGAGTCTAGAATTGCCCCACTCCCCAGACACTCAGGCACACACAGGTTCATATACACATAGGCTGACATGCAGCCAAATACACGAAGCAGGCACACACACTGGTACAGTTACGCATATGTATTTGTATATATATTTAGTTGAACCAAATAAAATTGCCAATCTTTAACTCGGTGCCTGTAGCTCAGTGGTTAGGGCACTGGCCACATATTCCGAGGCAGGCAGGTTAGAATCTGACCTGGGCCCTGCTAAACAACAATGACAACTGCAACAAAAAAATAGCCAGTCATTTTGCTACTGGGAAAGCTGAGGCAAGTGGATCTCTTGAACTTAAGAGACTGAGGTTGCTGTGAGCTGCTATGATGATTCCACGGCACTGAACCCAGGATGACAGGGAGACTATGTCTCAAAAAAAAAAAAAAAAAAA
>NW_003852420.1:17185922-17190697 GCF_000181295.1 Otolemur garnettii | reverse complement strand
ACAGCACTCTGCCCAGGGGGACAGCTTGAGGCTCTGTCTCAAAAAAAAAAAAAAAGATGAAAAAGTTCTGGGGATGGATAGTGGTGGAGGTTGCATAGTAGTGTGAACGTACTTAGACAACTAAGAATGGTTAAAATGGCAAATTTTATGTGTATTTTACCACAGTTAAAAGATACAGAGGGCTGGGCGCGGTGTCTCATGCCTGTAATCCTAGCACTCTGGGAGGCCCAAGGTGGGTGGATTGCTTGAGTTCAGGAGTTGGAGACCAGCCTGAGCAAGAGTGAGACCCGGCTCTAAAAAATGGGTGGGCATTGTGGCAGGCGTCTGTAATCCCAGCTACTTGGGAGACTGAGGCAAGAGGATCACTTGAGCCTAGGAGTTGGAGGTTGCTGTGAACTCTCATGCCACCACACTCTATTCAGGGTGACAGAGTGAGACTGTCTCAAAAATAAATAAAATTAAATTAAAAAGATAAAAGATACACAGAGACAAAAATACATACCATGAAGTAGATGTGTACATGCTGAGGGACAAAAACACTTAACTCAGCAACACACATGCCTGCCTCCCTCCCCTTCCAACACAGATAAGACTCTGCTTCTTCAAACAAATCTGGAGATAAGGCCCTAATGAGAGCTCTACCACCTCACTGCCCCCAAGCTCATTACCCTCCCACGGCTTTGTTTACCTCCTGCCCCTCGTGTAGCCTCCTATCCCCCAGGGAAGGTCCTCCTTGGGGTGCCTGGTGCTCCCATTTCTGCCCTGGCACCCAGGAGAGGGTGGGATGGCCCAGCATTTCAGCTCCTGGCCTGTGACTCACTCATGTCCTCCCTGGTTCCCTTACTTTTAGGCTCCTTAAGGATACAGTCCCAGTTCAATTCAGGGAACTACTAACTCCTCCCAGCCCCCACTGTATGTGCAAAGTTCTGTGGACACAGAAGTCCTGGACATGATCACAGACCAGATAAAACAAATGCATTCAGTGCTAAACAGGGCCCTGGGACATGGCTTTAGGTTCCTGTACTCCCTGCTATCCTCATTGGATCTCATCTCTTCATGGACAGGTGATATCCCACTTCTGCCTGGCCTGCCCCCCCACCCACCTCCACTGCATTTGCCATCTGCTGACCCTTTTCTCCAGGGCAAAGCCTCATCCTTCCAAGGACAGACTGTACATGCTGTGGGACCTTGTCCCTTAGTGGGGCAGAGGTCAGAAATCTGCCAGCTCTGTCTGCCTCTTGACTTGCAATGTGTCTACTCATCATCTGAAATAAGCTTTCAACCATTTAAGGCTCAACCCTGGAGGAGGAGAGGGGTCTGACCCCCCACCAAGCCAAGAGCATCCCTGGAGTTGAGGGTGTAGCATCTGGAACGGCATGTCTCAGGGTGGACCTCAGCCCACTGCCCCAGCTGCACCAGACACTTGTTAAAAACGCTAGCTCTAAATGCCTACTAGGACCTTCTGGATCTAAGTCTCAGCATGGGGTGGAGCCCAAGAAATCTGCATTTTAACACTTGCCAGCCATTCTTGGAGTCTAGAGTGATATCCACTGTTCCAGATCCTTGGAAGATGGGCTTCAAGCTGGGAGGGGGTTGGGGCAGGGCACTCTAAGTGCCACAATTAGGAGCATGGAAAGTGGCAGGGTGATTGTGGGCACAGAGGCCTGGGTGAGGACAGGTGTTGATGTCCTTAGTGGTTCGGTGTGACACTTCTTCAGCTCTTATTTAGGGCCCAGGGTCCTTGGTGGTATGTGTAGTAGGGTTGTGGTCAGTCTCTAAATTAGTGTTTGGGCCAAGTTATATGAGTATGCTTGGTCAAAATGTACAGTCTGCCTGCACTGGCCAGTCATCCATGCTTTCAGTTGTCAATATATCAGCAAATCTGCCTGTATGTTCATGTCTTTTCCTGGGTGTCTTGAGTCATTCATCCACTCTGGAGTGCGTGCATGTGTGTGTGTTGTGTCCCTAAGCAGGCACAAGGCACAGTCCCCTCTGGACTGTAATCCAACCACCATGGGTCCCTGGAAGGTCAGGGTTTGGAGACTTGCCAAGAGCCTGGTGGGCGTGCAGGGGCGCTGTGGGGGGGAGGGGGAAAGGGAGGGGAGGCAGGTAGCAGTGTGTACTAAGGGCCTGGCACTGCCACTTCCCTGGCAGGCGAGTCCTGACACAGGCAGACAGGTGGGGCTGACCTGACAGGTTCCAGAGGCCACGGGCAATGGGGCGGAGCATGCCTCTGACTTAGGGTGGCAACAGTTTGGGGGCCCTGCCACACAGAGAGCGAGCGGGCAGGAGGTAGTACTGCTGGTATCTTCTTCCTGCTGCTCCAGCCCAGCATGCAGGCCATGGAGCCTGCGGGCGGGTGAGACAGCCAGCAGGGCAGGCATGTTCAGAGGCCGAGGACCTGGGGGCCTGGCAGCCCAGGGCATGGCGGGACCCCTGCGAGGCCGGGTGGAGGAGCTGAAGCAGCCATGGTGGCGGGAGAGCACGCCACTGGTGCTGAGGCACAGTGAGGCAGCCCGGCTGGCAGCTGATGCTCTCCTGGAGCGAGGTGAGGCTGCCTACCTGCGGGTCATCTCTGAGGAGCGGGAGCTGCCCTTCCTGAGCACCCTGGACATGGACTACATGACCAGCCATGTGCATGGGGGCCCAGAGCTTAGCGAGGCCCAGGGGCCTGAGGCCTCTGGGCCTGACCACCTCAGCCTGCTCTCTGAAGTCACCTCAGGCACTTACTTCCCCATGGCCTCTGACGTAGACCCCCCAGACCTGGACCTGGGTTGGCCGGAGGTTCCACAGGCCACAGGCTTCAGCCCTACCCAGGCCGTGGTGCACTTCCAGAGGGACAAGGCCAAGAACATCAAGGACCTGCTGCGTTTCCTCTTCAGCCAGGCTCGCACGGTAAGGGCCTCATCTGTCTGTTCATTTCACAGATGTGGAAACTGAGGCCTGGGGAGGGAAAAGGGACTAGCCCATGGCCACACAGCAACTTTGGGGCAGAATTGGAACTTGAAACTCTGACACTATTAGATCACAAGTTCCTAGAGGCTGGGCAAGTGTCTTATTTACTGTGGCAACCCCCTGGTACTCTAGAATGTGATGGAATGCACGTAAAGTTTTGCCTGTTGGAGGAAGAGGTCCTCACTGCATCTTTTGAGATGGTCCATGGCCTTCATCAGATTCTCAAAGTTTTATGATCCCCAAACTAAGAACTTTAACCATGGAAGACATCTAAGCCACCCCCTTCATTTATATAGGAGGAAACTGAGGCCAGAGAGGGGCTGGGTTTTACCTTGGGAGGTCTAGTCAGCTGGTAAAACAGAGCTCAGGGTTCCAGGAGAGAAGGGGTCCCCAACTCAGGCCCTGGGATGCAGTCAGGGCCCTGCTTGCTGGCCTGTGTCCCCAGTGGCTCCTTGCCCTCCTGCACTGCCTCCGTGACTGGGCCTGAGGCAGGGGAGGGGCACTGGCGCAGGCCGCCTCAGCATGGTCTTGGAGCTGGTCTCTTAGCTCTGAGCCAAGGAGGAAAGGGCAGTGGAGGCTGCTGGACTCAGCCCCGGGGAAGGGGGACACAGGAGAAAGAGAATCAGGAGGGCAGGCAAGGGAGGGCACAGAACAACAGCTTCACTACTAGGCCTGGCCTCTGACTCAGGAGACAGGGGAATGGACAAGATGACCCTTGGCAGGATTTGAGGTAGAGTTAAGCTCCTGCAGCAGAGATGAAGAGGCAGGATGCTGGGATTCTGTCAGTACACCCAGAGTCTTCCTGGCAAGCCTGCCTGTGCCCCGGGCAGGGGAGGGCCAGGGCTGATTGGCATCAGGAATGTGGTTATTAGTGAGGCTCTTGCTATTGTCGTTGTCACCCCTGTCTCTTTGATCTTTCCTGCCTGTCCTTGTTCCCCCCACCCCTGGCCAGCCTGTGCAGTGAACTAGGACATCCTGCCTTCTCACCCCTCATTTAAACCCCTGCATCCTAGGCTAGGAGCCAGGCTCCCACTCTGGGTTGTCACTGACTCTGAGCAACCTGAGAAATGGTCCCTTTCCCTGCAGCTTGGCACCCTCAGTTGTAAAAAAGACAGCAGGAAAGATCACCAGGAATGGATCACATACCAGTGTTGTGTATTGAGCATTTTCATATTCAATTCTCCATAACTTGGCTGGGTGCCTGTGGCTCAAGTGGCTAAGGTGCCAGCCACATACACCTGATCTGGCGGGTTCGAATCCAGCCTGGGCCCGCTAAACAACAATGACAGCTGCAACCAAAAAATAGCCGGGTGTTGTGGCAGGCGCCTATAGTTCTAGCTACTTGGGAAGCGGAGGCAAGAGACTCGCTTGAGCCCAGGAATTGGAGGTTGCTGTGAGCTGTGATGCCATAGCACTCTACCCAGAGCAACAGCTTGAGGATCTGTCTCAAAAAAAAAAAATTCTCCATAACTCAAAGATACAGCTATTATTATCTCCATTTAACAGATGAAGAGGCTGAGGCTTCTAGAGGTTAAGTGACCCTCCCAAGGCCACATCTCTAGGAAGTGGCAGCATCCAGGTTTGCACACAATTCTCTCTGCCCCAGAGCCACATGTCAGACCTCATGGGCGATGGGAAAAATGTCAACTGAAGGCTTGAAGGTGCCAGCAGGGCTTTATTTATTTTTTTTTTTTTGAGACAGAGCCTCAAGCTGTCCCCCTGGTTAGAGTGCCGTGGCATCACAGCTCACAGCAACCTCCAACTCCTGGGCTCAAGCGAGTCTCCTGCCTCCGCCTCCCAAGTAGCTGGGACCACAGGCG
>NW_003852420.1:17156179-17185518 GCF_000181295.1 Otolemur garnettii | reverse complement strand
TAGCCAGTTGAGCTATAGGCGCCGAGCCCAGCAGGGCTTTCATTGGCCTCTCTGAGGCAGCCCTTTGTATGGGATGGGGACAAAAGCCCCAGCCCAGCCCTCAACTGGGCAAAAAACTTGGTTCCACTTGTCATGGATGTAGGTAAGGGAGTCTGTGGTTGTCAGGTTTCACATCAGACCTCCATAGCTTCACAGGGAAACAGGGAGGGCTGGGAAAGGGCCCTAAAGACCCAGAAAATGGATGCAGCTCTGACCTCTAAGAAAGAAGCCTCAGACAGTCCCTGGGTCAGAGCTAGAGTCAGAGTTAGTGGGGAGAGTACAGGGACTTGCCAGTGTCCTGGGCTCTGGGTTTTGCTTCTGATTCCTGACCCCCACCCCAATGTAGAGTGGGGTTTTGGACTAGCACAACTGATCCACAGCCATCTTTGAGGATCTCATGAAACCCATACCACAGAAAAATGCACATAAAAACTTTTATTTTTATTTTTGGACAATCTCACTCTGTCACCCTGGATAGAGAGTACTGTGACGTTAAAGCTCTCAGCACCCTAAAACTCTTGGGCTCAAGCGATCCACTTGCCTCAGCCTCCCAACCAGCTGGGACTACAGGTACCTGCCATAGCACCCAGCTAGTTTTCCTCTTTCTTAGTAGAGATGGGGTCTCACTTTTGCTCGGGCTGGTCTTGAACTCCTGAGCTCAAACAATCCACCCACCTCAGCCTCCCAAAGTGCTAGGATTACAGGTGTGAGCCACTGTGCCCAGTTTCACACAAAAACTTTTAAATAACTAGGGGTTCAAGATACTCAAATCTCCCCGTACTCAAGTTAAGAGCCTCTGGGCTAGGTTATTGCTAGAAGCACTTCCATTTCAGTCGTTCTCGAAAGGCTCTGGCCTCCAGATTTTCAGTCTAGTGCTCTTTTGCTCTTTTCCTGGGACCTTGACCTCGGCTGGCCTGGTTGTGGGCAGAGCCTTGAGCAGGGCTGAATTTTCATACCCCTCTCCCAGGTGGTGGCTGTAGTGATGGATGTATTCACCGACATGGAGCTTCTGTGTGACCTGATAGAGGCCTCAAGCCGGCGTGGTGTCCCTGTCTACCTGCTCCTGGCCCAGGAGCACCTAAAGCATTTCCTGGAGATGTGTTACAAGATGGACCTCAACGGGGGGCACCTGCCGGTCAGTGGGGACCAATGGCAGTAACCAGGGGTGCGAGTTGGGAGTCAGGGTGGGCAGAGGAGCCAGTTGGATGGTCAGTGAGCCCTGGGGGTGAGTGGGAGTGGGGAACAGGGCTCCCTTAGCTGTTGGGGGTCAGGGACTCCATGGGGCACAGAATGGCTTGAGACCCACTCTCTCAAGGTCACCCCAATCTATCCCCATCCTTGACCCAGAACATGCGTGTGCGGAGCACGTGTGGGGACACGTACTGCAGCAAGGCAGGCCGCCGCTTCACTGGGCAGGCCCTGGAGAAATTTATCCTCATCGACTGTGAGCAGGTGGTGACAGGCAGCTACAGGTGAGCAGCAGCAGGAGGGCAGAGGGGCCTGGGCTGTGCACTGGCTGGCATAAGTACCTGGGCTCCAGCAACTTTGAACTTCCCTCCATTCATCCCTCCCTCCGACTCAGATGGAAGCACCTGCCATGTGCCAGGCCTTGTCAGGGTCTGGGACAGGGTGGGGGGCAAGTCAACTGTGGAGGAGCTCACTCTAGTGGAAGGATCATTTTAAAGCCCTTGACACAGAAAATACCTATTGCGTGTTGGAAATGGAGGGGTGGTCCATTTTACAGATGGAGAATTTGGGGTCCAAATCCATCAAGCAGGGTTGAGATGAGCACAGACTCAAGTTAGAGCTCTATTCTGTCACTGCGAGCCCTCACGGTGGCAGAATTTGGGTTAGTTTCTGGGTATGCTTCCCTGGCTGTGATCCCTCAGGGGTGAGCCTCAGGGTCCTGCACCTAGCCTCCTGACCGCAGCCTCTGCCCCCAGCTTCACCTGGCTTTGCAGCCAGGCCCACACTAGCATGGTGCTGCAGCTGAGGGGCCGCATTGTGCAAGACTTTGACCGGGAGTTCCGCTGTTTGTATGCTGAGTCACGGCCTGTGGAGGGCTTCTGCGGTGGTGAGGATGCACTGACTCCCCGGGTACCACCTCCTCCCACAGATGCCCTGGTCTTCGGGCCTGACATCCCAAACTCTACATCTTCCTCACCCTCCAGTACCAGCCTCAGCAGCATCAAGCGCTCACCTCTCATGGGCCACTCCTCCTACCTCGCTCTACCAGGAGGTGGTGGCTGCAGTGATATGGGTATGGGGTCCTCATCCCCCAGCCCTGCCCGCCGTGAGGCCAGTGGCCAGCCCTCCCTGCATCGCCAATTGTCTGACCCTAACCGTGGCTCCCCTTCTGGGTTCTACAGGGCCAACCTGGGCAAACTAGGGGCACACCCATGGTCCCAGTCCTCCCCTGCCCTCAACTACAATGGCACCAGCTCCTTGACCCTGGCAGTGGGGTCACCTCTGCTTCCCCGCTCCCGGCCCCTCCTCCATTTCCCCCGGGCTATTCCAGTTCTGTCCCAGCTCCCAGAGAATGGGCTCCCAGGAAGTCAGGAGCCTAGCCCCCCACGAGATCGCCAGGTACCTGGTAAAGCCCTGGAGACAGTGGAGAAGAAGTCATCGCTGAGTCAGAGCCATGGCCAGCTAGATCTCCTTGTGCCCTTCCCCAGAGCCCGAGAAGCAGGAGACCCCAACTCTAGGGTTTCCCCTAACTCCGGCTCCCTTCGGCCTGGTGAGCAGGCCCCAGAAGACAGAAGGTTGTTCCCAGGCCAGAGTGACAGCCAGTTGGATCTCCTGCCCCAGGCTCAGAGTGCAGGGGTTGCCCCTGAGTCAGGTCCCTTTAGACCTGGTGATCAGTCCCCAGAGGACAGGAGGCTGTCTCTAAACCATAGCCAGGGCCAAGTGGACCTCCTGGTGCAGTACCCCAAGGTCCAGGGCTTCAGAGTAATCCCTGAAGCCAACTCCTCATCCAGGCATCCAACCAAGCAGCATCCAGATGAGCGACGACAGACCCTGGGCCACAGCCAGCTTGATCTCATCACAAAGTTCGGCCCATTTCGGGTGGAGGGGCCTGGGCCCAGTGGTCTCCCAGGACCAAGCCCTGCTCGTATGGCTGCAGTGGGCTCTGGGGAGAAGCGGCTGACTCTGGGCCACAGCAAGCTGGATCTCATCACCAAGTATCATCAGTTGCAGGGTGCCAGGCAGGGACCTGAGCCTGGCCTCCTTGGGGGTCCTACAGGTGGCCATCGCAATGGTAATAGCAATGACCTGTTTAGGGATGAGAAACGGCTGACCTTGGGCCACAGCAAACTGGACCTCATAACTAAATACAATAAGTCCAAGTTCAAGTTGCTCCGAAGTCGCTTTGAGTCCTAGCCCTGCTTTTGGCAAGGACAGGTCCTTCCTCCATCCATCTGATTCTGGACTTGCTCAGGTCCCAAACTCTGGGTAAAGCTAGAGTTTAAAAACCGAGGTCAGACACACTTTCTGGGCTTAGATTTTTTTTTTTCTTGAGACATGGTCTTGCTGGGCTAGAGTGCCATGGCCTCAGCCTACCTCACAGCAACCTCAAATTCCTGGCTCAAGTGATCCTCCTGCCTCAGCCTCCCATGTAGCTGGGACTATAGGCACCCACCACCACACCGACTAATTTTTCTATATTTAGTAGAGATGGGGTCTTGATCTTACTCAGTGTAGTCTTGAACCCCTGAGCTCAAGGGATCCTCCCACCTCAGCCTCACAAAGTGCTAGGATACAGATGTGAGCCACCATGCCTGGCCTGGGCTCAAGATTCTTGCTTATACAAGCATGAGCACACACAAACACACACAGGGAAATGAAACCCACAGTTATTGGGTGTCCACTGCATGCCACAATGCTGGGCACTTCACACCAGGTACTTCTTCTCATTCTTCATCCTCAAATATCCTACACGACGGACCACTTGTAGGTACGTAACTATAGGATAATAGATGTTATCCTGCCTTAGAAGCTGAGGCTCAGAGAGTTTAAATGACTTACCTGGAGTCAAGTCAAAGCTGAGTAGGGATCCAGACCTGTGTCTAAAGATTGTCCTTTTTGCACACAAGATACAACATCCACAATTCACATATCCCTTACACACAAAATATTCACATTACAGAAATGCCCCCAAAGTCCATAAATATACACAGCATGTTGACAGGGCACATATACACAAACCGCATAACCACAGCCACACACACTCTGCACACAGAGGTCCATGTGAGAAGCCAGAACACCCAGAATTTTAGTTGCAGGTTCTCAGTAAATGTCATTTGGCTAAATGGCTACAGAAAACACCTGCACTCAGTGTACACTGTAGACAGCCTCAGGATCTACAAACTTTGCCCATAATCTGCCCCCCCACACACACACACATACACCCAACTGGTACCTTCTTGAACCTAAGCTGTTTCCAGCCCTGCGCAGGGCATACCATAGGGCTGACAAGTAAATCAGACAGAGACCCTAAGGACAAAGATGAAATGCATAAGCCATTTGGAGAACAAGTCAGAGCTGCATGAAGTTAAAGGCTAACCAGTGACAGAAATTAAAGTACAAAGAGTCTGGAGATGGTGGAGTGGTCAGGAAAGTTTCCTAGAGGAGGCAGCCTTTGAGTCAGGCCTTGAAGTATGAGGAGGTTTTGGGCAGAGTGGTGAGAGTAAGGGAATTTTTGGTAGAGGGAACTGGGTGAAGAGATGACCAAGAGAGGACTGAGTCAGTGGGCTGAGGCAAACTGGGGAGGACAAGTGGAGCATGTGGATAATCACATCCAAACACACACACACTCATCCTCATCTTCATCTTGCTGAGTGTCTCTTGAAGTATGGACTGTAACAGGTTGTGAGCCCTTTTCCTGAGCTCAGTGCCTGCCTGGAAGAGTACTCATGATACAAATCAATAAAGCAGATATGACCCAGCAGCAGCCTGGTGTATCCTGAGCTGTGCGGAGTTATGAAATGGGCACATTCAAAGTAGGGGAAGAGCACCATTCAGGCCAATTTTGGAGGGCGGGGTGGAGGAGAGTGAATGGTCAAAGGAGGGCTGGGGGTTGAGGGGACTAGGGACTCCAAGCTGTGACATTCTGGGAAACGCTGGGGCTTTTGTAGATGCTACAAAATGTGGACCAAGTTCATCCTGTCCAAGAGAGCCAGGCCTTTGTCACCATTATCCTGGGGACAGAAGGTGGCTATTCAGTGAGCGGTAGAGGCTGTGACACTCTCATCCTTGCCCACCCTGAACCCCTTTCTCTCCAACCTCTCTCTAAGACCCTGCTTCATCCATCTTCCCCTCTCTCCAATACCTTCTTTGGTCTGGTTTCAATTACTTCTCTGGCTGTGCCTCCTTGTCCAGCCTCTTTGTCCTAGTTTCACTTCTCCCTTCTGGAGACTCTCTCCCTGGGCGACCTCGTCCATCCCAGGCTTCAGACCCTCATCTTCTTCCAGAGATTGGGCTCCAAATCTGGACGTCGGTCCCGCATGGCCAGGGTGGACTCATCACTTCCCCAAATGGGCCCTTCCTCCTCTGGCTAAATAACTCTGGTAAATACCTCAATCGTCAACCCATCTTCTGGGAGACATCTCTGGTTCCGCCTCTCCTTCATGCCTCACATCCACCAGCCGCAAATCTAAAAAACTCCTGAATGAAGAATGAATGAACGCTTGCAAGCAAGCTGGGGGCGGGGCCCGGCGGGGCCGAGTCCTGACCTTTGTAACCATAGAGTCCTCCCGGAGGCTGAGGTAGAGGGGCCGCATGCGTGGCTGGACGAGCAGGCCCTCCCGGAAGTCTGGGCGGAGGCGGAAATGGAAACATTTTAAGGGAGTCGGAGGGGCTGGTGTGTCGTGTGGAGCTTGCGGTTGCTCAGTGAGTTGGTGTGAGGGAGACCGGAAGGGTCAGGTCCGGATCTCGAATCGGGAGGAGTAGGGGCTGGAGAATTCAGGGCCCGAGAGCCTAGAGGGGCCCAGCGGGCGGGACCTAAGGTCTGTGAGAGGCCAAGAGGGGCGCGGTCGCGGCGGGGCCGAAGGGGCAGAGGTCGCGTTACCAGGGAGGGAAGCCACCGACCCTGAACTCTCATTCCCGGCCCACGACTCCTAGTCTCATGGCGGTCAGAGCGTCGTTCGAGAACAACTGTGAGATTGGCTGCTTTGCCAAACTCACCAACGCTTACTGCCTGGTGGCCATCGGAGGGTCAGAGAACTTCTACAGGTGCGTCAGGAGCCCCCGGGCTCGCGGTGGCGGGGAGGGATGCCGGGAGTCGAGAGCTTAGGCAGAGTGAGGGTACCGGCCCCTCAGCTACATGACCACCGAGTTCTTATCTCTGCAGTGTGTTCGAGGGCGAGCTCGCTGACACCATCCCCGTGGTCCACGCATCCATCGCCGGCTGCCGCATCATCGGGCGCATGTGTGTGGGTAAGGCCGGTGGAGAGCCCTGAGGGAGGAAGTGGAGCCTTAGAGGGGACCACAACGAAACCTAAGAATGTCCAGGCTTTCATCCATTACCTCTGGGGACTATAGGGTCTTTCAGTGTTAGGTAAGACCTAGCAGATCAGGGCCACCTCTGCCAAAGGCTCTGAGTAATAGTAGTAACATCAATCGCTTTCACTCTTGTTCTCATTCCTTCTTAACAAAGACACTGGGATGTCGAGATTAATTTGACCGATGAGGAAGCTGAGACTCAGCCTAGATGACTCACCCAGTTCCACACCTAGTTTAGAGGAGGATTTGTATTTCATCTCCTCCCTTTGCCACTGACACAAGCAAGTTGCCACCTGCTTCTGACTATCCATTTATGCCTCTATAAAAGGATTAGTTAAGATTCCAGGTTATCCTGCTCAGTTACACTTGAATCTTAAAGTCCCTTTACCACATCCCTATCCTACCTCCCTGGCTTTCAGCACCTTTGACTCTAGCCGTTGGTCCTTTCTTTAAGCTGGACGTCACTCTTTGTTTGATCTGCCACTCTTTGATTCATAGTTCTGTTCATTAATATCATATAGAAGTCTGATTATTTCTTACTTTACTTTTTTTTTTTTTTTCACTCTTAAGCCTGGTGACCTATAAGTTTGTCTTATCAGATTAAAACATCGTGATTTCTAGTCAAGCCCTTAGGACTTGAAGCAAGCTCTGACAGAACAAGGGAGAATTTAGCCTGGCCTTGAGTTACTATAGTAATTCACTGTAATTGTATAACACTTAGGAGTGGAATGGCAAAGCCACAGGTTATGTAACTATACAATGTAGTAGGTGGTGCCAGATAATTATCTGAAGCAGTTAACCAATTCATACTCCTGTCAGAGTGTACAAGAATTTCAGTTGCTTCCTACATTTTACCAACATTTGACATTGATGGTCTTTTAAGAATTTTAGCTAGTTTTATAGATGTGTGTCATTAGTTCAGATGTTTAGTTGCATAATATACAACTAATGCTGAAAGCCCTTCCTATTCTGCTCCCCCCAGTTGATGATGGTAAAGTAGCGGGTTTTGTTGGAACAAACTCCTGGGCCATCTCTGGCCTTTCCGTGTGACCCCTAGTCCCTCTGGATGTTGAATGGATCATTGGGTTGGAGGCCTGGGGTCTGAGCCTGAAGTTTTCCTGGGAAAGCAGATTGGGCTGGGCAGGGTTGTATCCTCAGCCCCTAGGGCTCAGCAGGCATCTTGCATATTCATGGTTCATCTTTGCCCCATCTTCCAACTTGGGTCTCTTCAGGGAACAGGCACGGTCTCCTGGTGCCCAACAACACCACCGATCAGGAGCTGCAACATATTCGCAACTGCCTCCCAGACTCAGTGCAGATCCGACGGGTGGAGGAGCGGCTCTCAGCCCTGGGCAATGTCACCACCTGTAATGACTACGTGGCCTTGGTCCACCCAGACCTAGATAGGGTGAGGCAGCCTAACTTTACCCGAGTCAGAGGATCAAGGTGCTAACCTTCTTTCCTAACAGGCAGGAATTGGGAGTATCTCTTATAGTTTCTTTTTATATATGGCCTCTGGAATTTCAGGCAGTCATTGGAATAGTGATAGTAGAGGCCTTCCATGGTGTAGTCAGTGTCAGAAAGAAACTGGGGGGAGGGTATTAGTCCTCACAATTTATCCTGCAGCCTAGGCCAGGATAAGTGATTCACAGTTGAACTTTTGACTGGGTTAGAGGGAAAAGGGTGACATGAGGACCAGCTGTTCAGAGCATGCATGGATTTTAGGTACTCTGGAGCTGGCCTAAACTCTGCTCTAAGCTGTATTCCCTCTTTTCTCTGATTGAGGCTTTCATATGAGGTACAAAGCAGAGAAATGAGGGGGTTAGCAAGCCAAGCCTGTGTGATCCTGGGCATGGAGAGCCCTAGCTCTTTGGCTGTAAATTCTGGGCCCTGAACACAGCTCCTTTGGCTGACAGGAGACAGAAGAAATCCTGGCTGATGTGCTCAAGGTAGAAGTCTTCAGACAGACAGTGGCTGACCAGGTACTAGTAGGAAGCTACTGTGTCTTCAGCAATCAAGGAGGGCTGGTACATCCCAAGACTTCAATTGAAGACCAGGATGAGCTTTCTTCTCTTCTTCAGGTTCCCCTTGTGGTAAGCATTGATGTCCTCTGACCCCTGTCACCTTCTGAGGCAGATCCCTTTGCCCAGTGTTCAGGAATCTGGATCATTACCTGCAACCATCTGGGATTGGGGCTAGAGGTTAGGGAGCAGAGTTTGGGGAGAATCCTCATCAGGGAGGGGAGAGACTTTGGTGCCATAACACACGGCCCATCCCTTGGCAGGCAGGCACTGTGAACCGAGGCAGTGAGGTGATTGCTGCGGGAATGGTGGTGAATGACTGGTGTGCCTTTTGTGGCCTGGACACAACCAGCACAGAACTGTCAGTGGTGGAGAGTGTCTTCAAGCTGAATGAAGCCCAACCTAGCACCATAGCCACCAGCATGCGGGATTCCCTCATTGACAGGTATGGGGATGGGGGTGAGGGTCTTCTCTCTTCTGCCCAGGGCAATGACTCCCTTGCCATCTAGAATGGGAGCCACATTGTGTTTATATTGACAGCTTCTCCTTGTATGATAATGGGTCTCCATGCTACTGAGCAGTTACAGGATATAGCCAGCAAATATTTTATGAGCATCTGCTAATCCTCATCTTTGAAGACTCACCTCATTATCTCCTATTTAGGCAAACTTTCTCTATGGTCTTTCTTATTTGATCACTGATCGTGTTACTTTGCAGTTTTTATTTGTCTATATGTCAGTATCCCCAGCCAGTAGCTGAGGGCCTGAGACAGAAAAGAGCTATTTGCTGAGGTAGGAAGGGTACTCTTAAACACTGAAGAGACCCTCAATTCTTACAGAAGCTCTTGGACTGGGTAGGGGATGGGTATTGCATCAATATCACAATCTGGGTTTTTGTGGGTTAAAAAAACAAAACAAGCAGGGAACAGTGGTTCATGCATGTAATCCCAGCATTTCTAGAACCCAAGGTGGGTGGATCACATGAAAACAGCCTGGACAATGTGGTGAGACTGTCAATACAAAAAAAATCAAAAATTAGCCATTAGAGGCGTGGTATTTCTGTAGTCCTAGCCACTCAGAAAGGTGAAGTGGGAGGATCACTTGAATTCAGGAATTTAGGGTTACAGTAAGCTATGATGGTACCACTGCACTCCAGTCTGGGTGACAAAGTGAGACTCTCTCTAAAAAAAAACAAACAGAAATAATAAATATGTACTTCCTTTTTTTTTTTTGTACTTTTGTTTTATAATCGTGCACATGATTATTGCTTCCGGGAAGAATGTTTTTACTTAACTTTTACTGGGCAGATCTCTTTCTACCTGGTATTCATGGCCTTTCATGTTTAGTTAGAACTAATAATTAGGGAGAGTTCTGGAAAAGGAGGCCAAAGTTCTGGCCCCATGGGGGTATTTGTGATCTGGGTACGTCTCTTCCCCTTGCACCCCCTTATTCCTTACTCTGATGTTCAGTGAATTTGCCCTCTGAAACTCTGGTTTATGAGCAATAATTTGAATAAATCAGCTCAGCGCCTGTAGCTCAGTGGCTAGGGCGCCAGCCACATATACCAGAGCTGGTGAGTTCAAATCTAGCCCGGGCCTGCCAAACAACAGTGACAACTATATCCAAAAAATAGCCAGGCGTTATGGCGGGTGCCTGTAGTCCCAGCTACTTGGGAGGCAGAGGCAAGAGAATGGCTTAAACCCGAGTTTGAGGTTGCTTTGAGCTGTGACACAACAGCACTCTACCCAGGGCAACAGCTTGAGACTCTCTCAAATAATAATAATTTGAATAAATCATTAAGCAGGTTAATCCAAGAAATTATTGAAGGAATTACTTTCATTCTTTAAGCATTGAGAGTTCTAGACTGGATGAAGTTAAACGTGGAACCAGGATGGGGCTGGGTGGGACTTGAGTGTAACTCTTCAGGGCTGAGCTAGAACAAAGGCCCAGGCGTTAGGGTGGAAGAAAGCACCTTGGGGATGGAAGGTGTCCTGTGCTGTAAACAGCTACTGACATTGCTCTTTCCTCTCTCTTCAGCCTCACCTGAAGTCACCGCCATGATGTTTTGTGGGCTCCTGGCTTTGGACTTTGGCTCCCTCCCCATGCCCCACCTAATCTGTACCGGATGCTGGCTGGGAGGTGGCAGAGGGCTCAGTGGAACTGAGTGGCTACTTATCCAGCCCCTTTTCATCTGTGCCAGTATCCGGAATCTATTGTTGCTCCAAAAACCTGTTATGTTTTGGCTGTTAGACCTTGTGGCTCCTGGCTGAGGGTTCTGCTGTCCTGTGCCGCCCCATTAAAGTACAGCTGCCTCTGACCTTTCTGATTGTGATGTTTGAGGGCCTTAGCCTGTGTGCAAATTGTCCCATGCCCCAGGGTCCTAGGAATATTGGATGGGATGGAAACACACACCCAGTTCCTCATCTCTACACACACATTCCCCTCTCGATCATCATCTGGCACAAGTGGAAACACGCCACTGTAGTTATATTTTTCACTCATCTGTCCCGGTCTTCTGTGGCTTTCAAAGGATGAGGATCTGTTCCAATTTTCCCCTGGGCTGGTGTGCCTTAAGTCTTGTCTCCTTGAATCCACACCACAGGCTAGGCGCCTGTGGCTCAAGCGGCTAAGGCGCCAACCACATACCCCTAAGGTGGCAGGTTTGAATCCAGCTGGGGCAACAACAATAATGGCTGCAACCAAAAAATAGCCGGGCCTTGTGGCTGGCGCCTGTGGTCCCAGCTACTTGGGAGGTTGGGCCAGGAGACTCACTTGAGCCCAGGAATTGGAGGTTGCTATGAGCAGTGAAGCCATGGCACTCTACCCAGGGGACAGCTCGAGTCTCTGTCTCAAAAAAAAAATCCACACAACAGTCTCTCTTTTCCGTGAGAGCTCTGGGGCACCTGATTTCAGGGCAGTGCTGGGTGGATGTTGGCTGCTGGTCCCGTTGGTGGGTTGCTCAGGCGAGGAACTGCGGGTCAGCTCTTCCGGACCCGGAGGGAGCATTGAGCGGACCCGCGTTGGGAGTTGTTGCGGCGCCATCAACATTGGGCTACGCGCGGGGCGGGGCCTCGGGGCGTGGTACGGGATTGGCCGGCCTTGTTCGCTGGGCTCCGCGCCCGGTTGGAAGTGCGGGTTTACGCTGCGGCGGGGGCGAGGTGGGTGCGTGGTGACGTGGCGGCACCGGTTCCTCCAGCCGTGCGAGGCAGGCAGCGGGGGACCCACGGGTACAGCTGCGCAAGGTGAGGGCGGGCGGAATGGGGGACTGGGTGGGGGTTGCCTTGGCCCAGGCCTGAAGGCACCTTGGGGTGCCTTCTCGTCCCCGCAGACCATGGGGGCTCAATTGAGCAGCGGCCAGGGTAACCCGGAGCCGGCGCAGCCCCAGCCCCAGCCTGCGGCACCAGAGGGCCCAGTGCAACCCCAACCGCGGCCTCAGCCCGAGCCCAGCCCGTGGGGACCGCTGGACGACGTGCGCTTCCTCATCGCCTGCACCTCCTGGTACTGACTCGGCGTTCTCCGGAGGATGCCGCCCGCCGCCGCCCCATGTTCTCCTTGCCAGTGTTCGTGTGTCTTATGCCCTTCTCCCACACTCTGCGCACTGGGGACTACAGAAGTCAAAGGGGCTGCTAAGGATTAGAAGTCCCACTGGCAAGGCCGTCTCCTCAGCCTCACTCCCAGCCTGCTTCTCATACTGCTCCCAAAGCTAGCTCAGATCCTCATGCTTACTCTATCCCCTTCTCCAATTGTCTGGGTCCTGGGGCATCCCTCCCTGGCCCTGGTCCAGTACCAGGCCAGGGATTCTGGGAAGAGCCTGATGCTGCAGATCTCCTGACCTCATCTTCCCCTTATCACTGAGAACCAAGCTCTTATCTGTTTCCCAGGTCATGGCATCATGGGCCTTGACGTCAGAGGTGTCCTTGCTACAGTGAACCTCCCCTACTCCTGAGGGTAGCTGTGCCCTATCCTGGTATCGAAATGAAGCATCATCCGGCTGTATTTCTGGGCCCCCGGTAACAAAGACTGCCAGGGTCAGCCTTTTGGAGACAAGGACATCTGACTGCTGATTTGGCAGATGAGATTCGTGGGGCAGCTACAGACACTTCAGAGTACCCTGTTCTCCCAAAATATTCTCTAAGTTCGTTCTTAGAACCTGATTTTTGTCCCCACATCCCAGGAAAATGACACACTCTGTATTTCTGTTTTATTTAGAAATGATTTAAAAAACATTATACAAAGGCTGATCAGTTTAAAATGTGACTGACACTGAAATGCTGTGAAGTCCCCCAGGCTGAGGAGAAGCTGGGGTCTGAGGCCCCCAGTGCTTTGCCCCTCTGTCTATCTGCCCTGTCCTGGGGTGATGGACAAACAGATGACCACAGGCAGGAGAATCTGAGATTGGAAGCCTCTAGGCTGAGCCATCTCTGGGACTGGCTCCACATCCCTCACATCTGCAGCCTGGTCTGCCTGCCCCCATCTCCTGCTCTTTCTTGGCTGGCCTAGGTAGTACCAGGAGTCAGTAGGGAGCCTGGTGGGAAGCAGGGGGTGCCTAGAGCTTTCAAGAAGTGAGAGCACCAACCTGAGGAATGGAGAGGGACCAGGAAGAGATGGACAAAGGAGATACTTCTAATCTCATCTCAGACCCTAGAGGAGTCCACAGATGGGGACACAAGACCCAGCCAGCCCACTGGATGGCCTGGGCAAGTAACAGAACCTCTCTGTGCTTCATCTGAGGGCATGATGAGTTACCCTCGGCCTCCCAGGGCCTACACGAGTTTCATGTGAGTGGACAGGTGTGAGCTAATAAAGTGCTTTGCAAAGTATAAAACACTGTACAAACCTATGAATCACTAATATCTCTGCAGTTGTTCCCTGCCTGCCCCAGGGAGCCTGCCCTTGGCCAAAATGAACAAACAAGGATGATGACAGGGGACACAGTGGACCCACACAGGCGCCTCTGGGACGAGAGATTTTCCTTGAGACAGCTCCCAGGGCAGCAGGAGTACCTGTCTGTGCTACAGGGTAAGCTGACCCAAAACCCAGAGGCCACAGGGTGGGGGCAAGACCCATGTGGGCTCAGAGGGCAGGGGTGGCATCTTGGACTCTGCCAGCACCCTGAAGACTGCCTGACACCTCTTTTTGGCTTTGGCAGAGAGCCAGCAGGCATTGCTGACCCCATTGGTCTTGCCTAGGGCCTCTCAGTGACAAGCAGAGCTCCCTCTGCTGGACCAGGGCTGAGAACCCTGCCAGAGACAGTGAGGGGTGGGCCAGAGGTCTGAAAGGGAGGCCCCTAGGCTTGGGGCTGCTACCAGTTGGGGGTGCCCTTTAACTGAGAGCAATGCAGGAGCTGGGTCAGCAAGGGCCCCGGGGTGAACTCTGCTTCTGGGCTGAGAGACTGAGTCAGCCTCAGGGGGATTTCAGGAGTGTTCCAGAAGGCTGCCCTGGATTCCCTAACTCTTCCTGTATTGGCCCTGCAGCCATCTCTGCTTCAACTAGTCAGGCTGAGCCCCAGACCACAAGTGCCAGGCTGGGGCAGGGCTGGGGACAGGGCAAGTGGGGAAAGGAACAAGGATAATGGGAGGGAGTGGAGGATGGTCATAGACTTGGATCAACCTCCAGAAATAGGGTTAGCTTCTGCCCCAGCTCTGTAGCCTCATGAGCAGGGACCAGCTCTTGGGGTGTCTGGGCGCTAGAGTAGCCTTAGCAGCACCTTGGTCCTAATCGCCTGGGGGAGGGCCATCACACTGGCTTCATCACCAAGACAGTCATCTCTAGTTCACCTAACGCCTCAAGCAGCCTTTGCAAAATAGGACTTTAAACAGTAGTGACAGGACGTTTAAATATTCACGATGTGACAGCTGGGTCCTTGTCAGACCCAGGTGGGCCACAGCTTTGCCTGCAGCATGTGACCCTAAGTCCGGGGTCTCAAAGGAGACCCTGACAGGTGGAGCAGGTTTCCTGAGGGATCTGCCATGTGCCAGCAGGGGAAACCCAGGCTTGTTGCCCACTGTGTCGGCAGCAGGGGTCCTGTAGCCTTGGAGAACAGTGGGGTGGGGGTAGGGGGACATCTGACCAGCAGGTGTTGGCAAAAGGGGTCTGGGACTTGTGGCATCTCCCAGATGGAGGATGCGAGCTAATGCTGGCTTCCCACAGGGGTGCCAGGTCCCAGCCAGGAAGACACTGCAGGATGCAGTAACCACAAGGGCTCTCCTGGCACAGTTTCTGCTTCCTGGTGGGGTCTGGCCTACTCCTTTGAATAGAGAGTAGTTCACCCAGGACAGAAGGCTGGCAACTGGGTGCCAGACACCCACCCTGGGGCACAGCTCCCCTTGCTCCCTGCCCCACACTCAGCCTCGGCCAGTACACCCACCACTTCAGCTATATGACCCTGGCTTAGGGCCCTGCTGGCCCCGGTGGGCAGTGGCCAGAGCTGCCCCTCAGACCCTAGTAAGGGCCTGGTTGGCCAGACCGAGTGGACAGAGAGGGCTCTGGGCTACTCACACCCACTCCTGGACTGGCCGCTTATAGTAAGTGACAGGCTGAGGGCCTGCCTTGTTCTTGAACTGGAAGATGGTGTAGACCAGCACCAGGATGCAGAGGGAGAGGATGCAGGGGATGACCACAGCCACAGCGTTCACAGAGCCTGGCACGTCGTTGATGGTCACCATGATGTCCACGTCGTCCTGGGGCAGCCGCCGCTCCTTGCGCCGCTCCACCTCCTTCTGGTTGCAGCCCATCCAGTCCCGAAGGATGTTTCGTGGGTAGCCTGGTTCCACGCTCAGTTTCTGGTTGTCAAACTTCCAGTAGTCCCGACCCTTGTAGAAGTAGGTATAATCTGCAGAAAAATGGGCCAGCGTCACCACTCCCAGACACTTCCTAGCGCTCAGAGCGTGAGAGAGAGGGCACGTGGTGCTGGAGTAGTGAGGGGAGGGCCCTGCTTGCCTGAATCAGGTGAGTATGGGATATAGCTGCAGGGAGGGACACCCCTGTTGTCTCAAAGGTACTGGGAAACCACTGAGGGGCTTTAGATAGAACTGAGACATGTTTCTGTTTGTGCTAGGGTCATAGCTCTGTTACACTGTGCCCACAGGCCCCTTACATGGGTCCCATCAAGTCCCCAATTTAAGGCTTGGACAGCACTTGTCTCCATAGTTCTAGTCTAAGGCCTCAGTCTGGCTCATACCTGAGCCACGGGAGGCAGGGAACAAGATTTCTCCTTTTGCTGACAGCACTACCTTTCTGTAATGAATTTTTTTTTTTTTTTTTTGAGACAGAGCCTCAAGCTATCCCCCTGGACAGAGTGCCGTGGCATCACTGCTCACAGCAACCTCCAACTCCTGGGCTCAAGCGAGTCTCCTGCCTCAGCCTCCCAAGTAGCTGGGATCACAGGCGCCCGCCACAACGCCCGGCTATTTTTTGGTTGCAGCCATCATTGTTGTTTTGGCGGGTCCGGGCTGGGGATTCGAACCCGCCACCTTAGGTGTACGTGGCTGGTGCCTTAGCCGGTTGAGCTATAGGCGCCGAGCCGTCTGTAATGAATTTTTTAGGCTTAACATCACTTTACAACACAGATCCAGAGTCTTTGGAACTGTTCTCAGGGAGGGACTGGGCAGCCCTGCCAATCATCCCTGAGCAGCCACCCCAAGGCTCCAGCAACAGCCATCCACAGAGGACAAAGCAGCTCATTCAGACTCTCATTGGCTGGCTCCCCACCCTGGCTGAGACTTTCATTGGTCAGGGTCCTTGATGTCACTTGTCTCTGAGGCTCCAAACAAAAGCATCAGATATACAGGAGAGCCAACAAATAGCTATGCCCCTGTAGCCACAGGCTTTCCTGCCAGTGACACCTCCTGGGAGTGCCCCTCCCCTGCTGTCTCTAACGTGGCTCTCTCTGGCTAGTTGATATGTCATAGCATTTATTTCCCTTATACTATTTGTTGCCACCTTATTTGTTTTCTGCCACTAGACTGGGAGCTATGCAAGTCTTGTTCACTGCTACATCCCAGCTCCCACCATAGATGCTGGCTCTCAGTAACTACTGAGTGAATGAATGGAATGGATCCTGTCATTCCACAAAAACTGAAATGCACCAACAAGATGATGATGGTAGAGATGATGGCAGCCAAAACGTATATAGCATGGACTGTGTGCTAAGCATTATTCTAAGTGCTTTGTTTAATTCAGCTTATTTAATCCTCACAAAGCCATTATATAAAGGTAGAGGCCATCGTTATCCCCATTTTATAGATGAACAAACTGAGAAAACATATTAGTGACTTGCCCAAACTCATAGTAGTGAAGGCAGTGTGAGAGCCCAGCCAACCTGGCTCAGGACATCCTGGTTTGAGAAACGAGCTAGTGGCAGACACCTGCTTCATGTCTAGCTATGTCCACATAGTAAATCAAGTTCAAATGTTTAACAAATAGAATCAGAATCTGCTCCCCCGACCCTGCCGGCCTGGCCCTTACGTACAGCCTTCCTTGCTGATGAAGGCCCCTTGGGGGGCCTGTGGGATGCCCTTCCACACGGTGATGGGCTTGGGGTAGCCAGGGTCTGTGGCTCGCCGCTCCTCACTGTAGCGCCAGTACCGCTCGCCTTTGAAAAAGTAAGTCTTGCCCACAGGCTCCCAGCGCAAAGCTGTGTCGATGCCTTCCCGGGGTAGACAGCTGCCCAGCTCGCCCAGGCTGTGAGGGTACCCAGGCTCCACCGTCACCTCCTTAAACACCCAATACTTGTCACCTGTAGTCAAGAGGAGCCCAGGTCAGCTTTCCACTATCATCCAGGGCCAGAAGTATGGCTAGTGCCACTTGCCTGGCATCGGAGTGTGGGGGGAAAGAGATCCTGAGGCCTGCTTCATCCCCTTGGCCCTTAGTCTGGTAAAGATTGGAGGGCAGGAAGCCAGAACCATCATGGATTATGAACACCACATCTCAGGCTGCCCAAGCTCCCCACCCTCTTTCCATGTGACATGCTTCTTTCCTCTCTGGGGACTTTGGCCACTCCCATGACTTCCCACACACTCCTGTCCCCCTCCCCCACTGCCACCAGTGACACCAACTCCTCTCCAAACACCTTGGCCACCTGTGGCCTCCCGGAGCTCCTCATCTGCACTGCAGCAGGTTCCCCCCTCATTGCCTTCTCCCTTCCTGGTCCCCAGTAGGGACCCTCATCTTTTCTTCTCTCAGCATTCAGCCACTTAGGAGCATTCCTTGCAGCTTGCCTGGCCCTCTAGCCTAGATGGTGCTCTCCTCATCTTTAGAAATGATTGCCCTGCCTCTGCCCTATTGTGTCCCTGCCAGCCGTAATGGATCTGGACCACATCCTGGCCTGGCAACCATGTCTCTTCAGGGTGCACCCCAACCTCCCTCTCCAGGCTGCTTCTCACAGCTCTCTGTGGCCAGCAGGTGGGTCTGCTAACCCTTTGGACATGCATGCGTGCCCCACCCACCACTCCTTCACCCAGGCCCTCTGTCCCTCTGGAATGCTCTCCTTGCTTCTTACTATCTATCTCACCCATCTTGGGCCTGGCCAGAGTCAGGAAAATTGTCATGAAACAACCCAGCACAGTGCCAGGCACAGGAGGGGCACCTTATCTCCCTCTCCCCTCCCTTCCCTCACCCGTGCAGCCTGTATGGCCTTCCCTCTCTGGGCTCTTACAGGAGTGACAGGAGAGCCTTCCATGGAGCACTGGGGTGCCCATTCTACCCTCTGCTTCATGTGGCTGAAGCTTGTCACCCCACCAACCTTGGCACATAATGCTCCTCAGTAATCACTTCCTGACTTGATTTCTGCAAACTGTGCATCACCTGCCTTCTGGGGCCCGTCCTCATAGAGGTCTCCTAGGGCTAGCAGGGCCCTTGGAGAACATCTGCCTCCTGCCCTGCCTCTTCCAGTTTAGATGGGAAAACAGCCAACCCAAAAAGGGCGGGGAACTGTTTCAGATGCCACAGCACAGGCTGCATTACCTTTGAAGAAAACAAATCTTCCATCAGCCCTTTCATAGGCTGCATCTATCCGGGCAGGCAAACCCTTCCAGAACTGCTCAATCTGCATGGGGTAGCCCTCCTGTACTCGGTTATTGCGCAGGCGCCAGAACCAGCGATCCTGGGAGGAAAGTGGGGAGAAGGAGGCATGTCAGGCCCCACCTCTGCACCCAGTGATCTCAGCCTTGGGGCTCAGGCCCCAACAACCCAACACCTTCCCTGCCCCCCCCCCCTTGTAACTCTCCATGAGTCTATCCCTCTGCTGCTTCCTGTGAGGAAGACAGGCTGCTCCTGTAACTCTTCATTTAAGTCTCCTGATGCCTCTTACAGTCAAGAGACACAGCAGACAGGCGTGGTGCAGGAGAGGAGGTCTGAGGACCTAGAAAGGCTGCCACCCAGGCCTGGAGTGACCACGTGAGGGCAGCCAAGAGTCACTGAGGTCAGCAGGGCCCGTGCTCAGCAGGGTGGGAGGCACAAGGTGGTCAATGAGACAGGGCAGAGCACCCTCCACGGAGCTGGCTCTAGCCAGCGGGGCAAAAACCCTGGGAAGCATGCTGTGGGGATTCCCTCAAGACCTGGGTGTGAATTCAGGTTCTTCCGCTGACAGCTGCATGACCCAGGTCTTTACCTGCCAGTGCAGGCAATAATGGGGATCAAATGAGAGATTCTAGGCAAAGTGCCCAGAACAGTATGGGGCGCATAGTCTGTGCCGGATAAACAGCAGCTAAATAGGCCAAGACTCCAATAAAACCCCCTCCTTTCTAAATGGTGCCCTGTTCCAGCCATAGCCTTTGGCTGGGAGGCAATCTAGGCAAGACCCGTGCCCTCCCAGTACTTCAGTTTTCTTATGTGTAAATAGGGATAATAAAACTCAGATGTGCGTGTGAACGGTTCATTTGGGAGAATCAAAGAAAAATGAGTGCAGAAGGAATGTGATTCATACAGGATGATACAAAAGCTAGTGTTTTTCAAAAGGTGTTTTATAAAGCACTATTGCATCCAGTTGGTTTTTTTGTTTGTTTGTTTTGAGACAGAGTCTCACTTTGTCACCCTTGGTAGCCATGGCGTCACAGCTCACAGCAACCTCAAACTCTTGGGTTCAAGCGATTCTCTTACCTCAGCCTCCCGAGTAGCTGAGACTACAGGTGCCTGCTACAATGTCCAGCTATTTTTAGAGACAGGGTCTCTCTCTTTCTCTCTAGCTCAGGCTGGTCTTGAACTCATGAGTTTAGGCAATCTGCCTGCCTTGGCCTCCCTGAGTGCTGGGATTACAGGCACGAGCTACTGTGCCCCGCCTTTTTTTTTTTTTTTTTTTTTGGAAACAGACTCTCAGTCACCCTGGCTAGAGTGCAATGGCATTTTCATAGCTCACAGCAACCTCAAACTCCCAGGCTCAAGTGATCCTCTTGCTTCAGCCTCCTAGAGTGGTAGGATTGCAGGCGTGAGCCACCACAACTGGCTACATCCAGTTTCCCCGCCCCCCCCATCTAGTTTTTTAACCTTGCATTTCTCTTTATGACTCTGTTAAGTCGATCTGACATATACGGAGTCTTGAAAAAGGCCAAGTGACTGACTGAGAGCCAATGAGGGGCTGGACTGGGGCTCACCCACATCTGCTTCCTGCTCAGGGCCCAAACCTTGCTGGGGAGGACTCCATGAGGGGCGTGGGGCAGTCCTCCTCACCCAGAGTGAGGAACCCACACTGCCCAGTTCCCCTTCAGTGAAGGGCTTATTGCTTCCAAGGCAGGAGGTATGGCCAATAAGGAGTTTTCAACTATCAGTCCCTCTGGGGATGTCTCAGCTTTAGGGGGCCTCCCTCAAGGTCATGCTCTACGTCTTCCAATGACTGAGTGAGGCAGGGGTTATAAAGTTCTAGGCATCTGGGGCCCCAAGGGGCCATTGTAGCTGCAGAGCTCCCTGGGGGGTGGGGGGGAGATTGTCACTTAACATCTCCCTCTGCCAAGTCCTGCTTCCTTCTCCTTCCCACAGATGTTGATCCTAAAGGTACTCCCCAGTCAAACCCTGTGTTCCAAGCACCCACTCAGAGCTTGCTCCCTGGGAACCCAAACTGCAGGGCACCAGACAGGCTGCTACCCAGTTAGCACATGACTAAAGTGACAGGCACAGGACAGAGAGGCAGCCTGGCCAGCAGCAGCCTTTCAGGCCTTGGTGGGATCTGGAGTCAGACTCAGCCACCACAGACCCAGCCCCTCCTCCATGCCTGCCCTCTTCATAGCAGGAATGACTCCCTCTTACTCAGATGGGGAAACTGAGGTCCAGAGAAGGGAGGTGATTTGCTCATGGTCATAATTTCAGAAGCCAGTGTCCAGCATTACCCCCATATTAACCCTGGGAAGGTGCAGGATCAACAGTCTTTCCCCCTCCCTCTTGGAAACAAGTTGATTCACATATGGCAGCACTGGCAAGAGACTCCATGTCCTGGGCACAGGGCCAGCTCCCATGCAGGCCCTGTGGCAGCCTAATCCTAGGACAGGAGCCTCCCCATCTCCGTGGGGGGTGCAGGGCAGGGGATAGTCGACTGGCCCTACCTTAAACACAAACATCTCTCCACGGAAGAGGGCCACTGTGTTGAAGTTGCCATCACAAATGTTGGGTTTGGCGCCTGGTGTGGATGGCCGATCCCCAAGCGGTGGCCGAGGGGGCCTGGGGTGGCGCTCATGCTTCCTTTCCGATGGTGAGTGGATCCTGCGGACGGGGAGTGTGGGGAGTGGCCTTGTGGGCTCCAGAGGCTCTGCTGGGGGTCCTGGAGAGAGGGGCTGCATCTTAGAGGGGGCCAAGCAGTTCCCTGCCTCCCACTCCCATGGCTTCATCTGAGACAGATCTGCCACATGCCACTCCCGTCCCCTCTCCCCAGTCTTTGAGAAAATAGATGAAAATAATCATTGGAAGGGAACTCATGTTTCCACCCCCAAACCACCTCATTTTTTCTCTCCTATAACAGAGCAAACATGTCCATCCTTAGGGTCAGCATCCATGCCCTCTTTCCCTGCCCCTCTTCATACATGCTGGCCCCACTTTCTCACCCCTCTTCATTCTTTATCCCACTCCATTGCAGTCTCTACCCCATCACCCACTCCAACTGTTCCATTAAGATCACCAGTGACTGCCACGTTGCCAATCCAATGGTTACTCGACTCAAACTTTGATGAGCATATAATCATGGAGGGATCTTGTAAAGTGCAGGTTAAGATTTAGAGGGCCTGGGATTCTTCATTCCTTCAAGCTCTAGAGCAGTGGTTCTCAACCTTCCTAATGCTGCAGCCCTTTAATACAGTTCCTGTGGCTTGCAACCCACAGGTTGAGAACCACTGCTCTGGAGGATGCTGATGCTGCTGGTCTGAGGCCCACACTTTGGGTAGCAAGATCAAAGAAACATTTTCCTCGAAATGCTCTCTTCTCTTCTGGTGACCAGGACTCTCTTGCTTTCTCTCCTTCCTCATGGGCTGTTCTTCTCAGCCTCTGCTGGCCGCCTTTCCTCCTCTGCCCTACACTAAAGGTGAGAGCGCCTCTAGATCCCCTTCTCTCTTCACATTTTTGTCCCTAGAAGTCAGTGCTTTTTGACTTGGACTGGATATTAGGGTCACCCAGGGAGCTTTTAAACTGTATGCTTGGAGGGCATCCCCAGACAAACTAAAACCAAATGTCTGGGGGTGGAATCGCAAGGTAGTTGGGCTGGATATTAGGGTCACCCAGGGAGCTTTTAAACTGTATGCTTGGAGGGCATCCCCAGACAAACGAAAACCAAATGTCTAGGGGGTTGAACCCCCAAAGGGCTAAGCACCAATACTCTAGATGGGGACATCCAGCCTCATGGCTCTAAAGGCCTTCTGTAGCAGAGCTGTCTAGTAGGACATTCTGTGGCCATGGAAATATTCCTTGTTTTCACTGCCTAATACAGTAGCTTCTAGCCACAGGTGCTAAGCACTTGAAATGAATGACTAGTTCTTGGTAAGACTTAGGAACTGGAATTTTGACTGTATTTAATTTTAATTAATATATAAACTTAAATTTCAATAGCCACATGTGGCTAATGGTTACTGTATTAGACACCAAAGATCCCAAATCAATATCCCAGCCCAGATTTTTGAACTGTAGACTGGTCCATACTATTGCCCCACAATTATAAAAGCTAGACTTTGGAATCATCCTCAAACCACCCGCCTTCTCCTCACCCCTACATCTGACCTGTCAGCAGATCCTGTCTCTTCTATCTGTGAAAAACCTCTGGCACTCACTGCCCCCACCCACAGGGTGGCCTCCACAGGGTGGCCTCTTCCTGTGCCACAGCCTGGGGTAGCAGGGGCCTGTGCTGTGTTGACAAGTCTTTGCTCCAGTAAACGTGACCAGAACACATACTTCACATACTAGTGTGAACTGAACTGCGAGAGAGGCAGGGTAGGAGGCCTTTGATACCTTAAGGGGTAGCAGTAGCTTCTCTCTCTGTTTTTTCTTTTTTAAGATCAAAGCTCTGATTATAATACCTGAGTCATTACGAAAGTTTTGAGATACACAAAAATCAACAACCGTAAAACCTGGACAGAAACAAATGAAGCCCTCCCAGCAACACCAATAAGCTGAGCACGCTGAAACTTGCATGGGTGGATCAGAAAGGATGCTGTTGACTGTGTTTCTTGGAAGCGAAATAACAGACCAGAACACAGTCTGTCTCAAAACTTTTGTAGTCACCCACGTACTTGCCACATTCTGAACCTCCCTGGCTAGAGGTGGGATACGTGAGGGTGCTCTGTCACCATCTGGGGAAGGAGGGAGGGAAGGAAACGCAGGAGGTGAGAGGGAGGGGTGTTGAAAGAAAGGAGCAAAGAAGAGGGCATGGGGGGCCCTGTTCTGACCTTTGTGCTTTCCTCCTGAGTGCCAGGGGAAGCCTCGCCCCTTCTGACATAGATCATAAAGGTGGGCACACGGTCAGAGACACAGCAGCAATGCCAAAGATAGTGACGCCCCCTGCCCACCCTACGCCCTCCTTGCCACACACCATAGATCTTCTGGATGCCCTGGAGATCATCCTGAGGCAGCTTGAAGTTGTGCGTCTCCATGTACTGGTAGAAGGGTGCCATGATGGCACTGGGGTCGTTGGAATGCTCCAGTCCCAGGGCGTGGCCCAGCTCATGCACAGCCACCAGGAAGAGGTCATTCCCTGTGGAGAGGGGGATGGGGAGGTGCCCAGGGCACCCACTGAGAGGTCAGTTAGTCAGCAAACACCGAGCACATGCCTTGTGCCAGGCCCTGTGCTGGACACGAAGGACACACAAAGAAATCAGACTCTGCCTTGCTTTCCAGACTTCTCCATAGAGTGTGAGATAAGGAGAAGTGTTCTGGATGCTTCAGAGATGTTGGTAAGGGTCGAGTGGGGATTCTGGGGGTGGGGGAGTTGTTTAAATTTGGAGAAAGCTACTTAGGGAAAGCCATCATAAAGGTGAGTGTTGAAAGATAAAAAGTTGGGAGAATGGACAGGGGATAGGGGAGGAAGGGTGGGGGCAGCATTCCTGGCAGAGGGACTGCTATAAACACACTCCGGGGACACACAGTTTCATTCCACTTGGCTCTGGAACAAAGCAGGAGGGAGGGCCAGAGAGAGATGAGGTCAGCCAGGCTGGCAAGCAGGGGCTATGATGCCATGCAGAGGAATTTGGATCACTTCTCTGCTAGTGGGGGGTTTAGAAGGGGTGGGGGTGGTGATAGGATGAAATCACTCTGGCTGTACTGGAGGGAGGGTTAGAGGGAACAGGGCAGGGGCAGTCTAGAGGCCCATCCTGGTCCTGGCACCCAGCGGGGAGATGAAAAGGACAGGGGCTCAGGTGGAGGTAGTGGGAAGAGAGTCCTGGGAGCCACAGAGGCCAGCAGGGCTTGGGCATGGGGCAGCTCTCAGGAAGTGAGACCTCAGCTCCGAAGAACTGAGCTAGCGGCCAAGATGGAGACAGTGGTTTAAGGGTAGGTAAAAAGACAATCCAGGTAAAACTGAGGCTGCCACATGGCTGGTGGTTATGAGCCTGAGCCCCTGAGTGGGGCGTGGTGCCGGCGCTGCCAACTCTCCCCCTGCAGCTTGGTGAATCTGGCCAGTGGGTCTACTGGTGACTTAGTGTCCTCACTTATAAAATGCAGGAATCATACCTACCAGAGTGGGCTGTGTGCACTCTGCCCAAGACACACTTGCAGCATGCGACATGCACTGAATGGTAGCTGCTTGTCGCCCTTTGTAAAAAGCCTGGTTACTACAAGCAGCCCAGTGACCAGAAAGGAAGCACAAGGCCAGCGGGGGGTCAGCAACTAGAACCTTTTCAAACCAACTCCTGAGAGCTTTCATATTAGACCTGTGACAGGGCAAGGCCTGACTTTGGAGGGACGAAGCAACTCCAGCTTTGACAGAAACGCAAGGGGCAGGGGGTTGGGCAGACTGTTGTACTAAGGGTCCTGGCTCCTGTCTACCCAGTTACAGACCTCTGCTTGCCTTGACATCTGCCATTTGTAGCCCCTTGAGCCTCTTATCTTCCAGCCCTAAGATGTAGCTCAGCCCATTCCTGCCACCTTGGGGTCCAGGGAAGGTCCAGGAGCCTAGCAGGTTGTCAGGAGTCCTCTTGCCCACTCTGGCCCCCAAAGTAGCCCTATGCCAGCCCAGCTGAGGGCTCCATGAGGGTCAGATGGGGTTGGCATTGTTTGGCCTTCTGGCCTACAGTCTTGGGAAAGTAGAAGAACCCTGTGGGGCAGACCCAGGCCGACGGAAGCACGTGTCTGGTGCTCTGCTGACTCCACCAGTGTTTGCAGTGAAGCCTCCTTTGAGCAACAGAAAAGAAGGGGGGATGGGCAAGATCAGTACAAGGTTGGCCAAAAGCCTGGGGCTGGCCTTCTGCTGGGGAAGGGTAAGCTGGCATGAGAAGGCCAGGCCGCCCCCAGCTCCTTCCTCAGGTCCTGGTCCTCTGGCAGCAGGGAAGGGTGAGCTCATCTCTGAGTTCCATCCCAAAGAAAGGCGGCTGCTAGCACCAGCTGAAGGCAGCTCTGCTTCCTGGGGTCCAGTCCTGGCTCTGTTCCTGGCCTGTCCCATGAGCCGGGACAAGCTGTTCAGGGCCTCTGTCTCCTGACCAGGCTCGTCTTCAGGGGCCATCTATAGGGATCTCATCTGGGAACCGGGGAGCAGGGCTCTGAGCTCCTGGGGAAGCACTAAACCTTTGTTGGTAGTGGCCTATGTCTATAACTCTCCTGCCTCTGTGCCAGGGTCTACAGAGAACAACCCCTTAAACTAGGGAAAAGTCCATGGTTTGGGTCCAGGGACCCAGTATCCTACTGCACAGAACCTGAGAAGACTCTGAGGGGAGCTGGAAGGAGAGGGGCAGGGGCCTCCCTGCAAAGGGAGAGGCCTGCTATGGAGAAGACCCCAGTGCCCCATGGGCAGGATGCTGCTAAGGGCTTCACTCCCCAAGAACATGAGAGGCAAGGAAGCAGAGTGGCCAGGAGTGCAGTCTGTGGGAGCCATAGTGCCTGGTCTTGAATCCCAGCTCTGCCATATCCTAGAAGGGTGACATTTAAAAATTCTCTCTGTGAGAGGACAGGAACAATGGCACCTTCATCATAAGAACAGGGGTAAAGATTAATGAGGCAGAGCATATAATGCACTCATCTGCCTCCTGGCATGGAATAATAATCTTTATTAGCAGAGTCATGTTGAGCTGTGCATGAGGACCAGCACCCAGATAGGGAGTGTTCCTGTCGGTCCCTGGGCCTCTGGGGCAAATCCCCAGCAATCTCTGCTACTCAAGTAGACCTTATCTCTGCTTCATTCTCTTCTCTCAGAACCTCCCATCTCAGCATTTCCTTTTGCCTCTGTTCTTCTGTGAGGGTTATCCTCTGTACCCGGAATAATCTTATTCCTTCCAAGTCCAGCTCAGTGCCTCTCTTCCAGGAAGGCTTCCTTGATTTCTCAGACAGCAGGGCATGCTCCCTCCTCTGCACTCTCCAGCAGTTTCTCTGAACCATCTCTCTGTCAATGATCACATTCTTATCTGCCCTAGGACTGTGAGCTCCTTAAGGGCGAAGGGACAGTACCCAGCAGGGAATAGTGCCAAGAGCTCAGTATTTGTCCAAGGGTGGTCCTTGGAACACCTGCAGCAGAACTTCCTGTGACAACTGGTAAAAATGCAGGCTCAGGCAGCGCCTGTGGCTCAGTGAGTAGGGCGCTGGCCCCATATGCCGGAGGTGGCGGGTTCAAACCCAGCCCCGGCCAAAAACTGAAAAAAAAAAAAAAGAAAGAAAAGAAAGGAGCAGCAGACTGGAAATGCAAAGACTACCTGGTCCTGATTTGTAATCAGGTCTCACTGGTTTCCTCATTTACACTTGACTTATTACCACCCTTACCAGGGAAGGTAGGGAAATAAAGGAAGACAAACTTTCTTGAAGTGACCTCAAATCTTAAGGTGTATAAAAATGCGGGGTCATGGCCAGGCATGGTGACTCACGTCTGTAATCCGAGCACTCTGGGAGGAGGAGGTGGGAGGAGTTCAGGAGTTCAAGACCAGCCTGAGCAAGAGTGAGACCCTGTCTCTACTAAAAATAAGAAAAAAATAGCTGAGCGTGGTGGGGAGCGCCTGTAGTCCCAGCTACTCAAGGAAGCTAAGGCAAAAAGATTGCTTGAACCCAGGAGTTTGAGGTTGCTGTGAGCTAGGCTGATGCCCTGGCTTGGTAGCCTGGACAACAGAGTCTGAGAAAAAGAAACAAAGGCAGTGTCCTGGGTCAAACCTGGCTCTGCCACTTTCCAACTGAATTTATTTTTATTTTTTACTCATTTTAATTTCTTTTTTGAGAAAAAATCCCTGTGTTTCCCAGGCTGATGGAACTCTTATCCTCAAGCAATCCTCCTACCCTGGCCTCCCGAGTAGCTAGGATTACAAGTGTGAGCCACCATACCAGCTCAAGAAATTCACTTTCCTCTGTAAAATGGAAATGATAACACCTGCTGACCTGCCTCCCTGGTGCTGGGGGAGGGCTGTGCTCTATGAAGGAGACTCTTCCTGTCTTGTCACCTGCCCTCTGTAGGCTCCCTCCCTGCAGAGCATAGTGACTCTCTGCTGACTTCACTTCCTGACTCACTCAAAGAAATGAGGCCGGAAGAAGCCCCAGAAACAGGTTAGAAGGGAAGGTGGGCTACCCTTGTCTCTTCACACAGAGTCTGGGGGAGGCAGGGAAGCAGTGGTTCTCCAGGGGAAGAGATGCTGATTTAGGAGATTGGGGTTTGTACGTGGGTAATTTTTTATTTAAGTCCCCAGGTGAATTGTGTAATGGTTGGGTCAGGCTGACACAACCAGAACTAAATGCTCAACCTTAACACCGCTAAAAGTGGGGCGACCTGCATCACACGTGCTCCCCAATGACCTGACTGGGAAGGACCAGCACCACCTAGGAAGTACTCTTGCCAAGAAAGGGAACTTGAATTTAGTCAGGCCTCCTGCAGATCTGATTAATAGTATTCAGGAATTACGGAGAAAAGAGATGGGTTCAAAGTGAACCTGAATCTAGCCAGGCCAAACGGTTGCACCCAGGACAGATGACTCAGTGTACTCACCAACTGTATGGAGGGAAACACGTGGTGGGGGGGGGTGTTTTAAATGTAAATCACTTTAAGAGCCACATCAGCCATGTGTGTGCTGTGTGGAACTTGTTTGGATCTTGATTCAAACATGTAACTGTGACAGACATTTTTTTGAGGTCATTTGGGAAAGTGAACACAAGCTGGGATTTAGATTTTAAGGAATGATAGTTAATTTTCCGGGGTTTGATAGTGATTTTGTGATTATACTTCTGTGGAAAGTGTCTACCAAAGCCTTTATAGGTGAAATGATACCGCGTCTAGGATCTTTATAATACATCGGCCAAAAAATAAAAGTGGGGGATAAAAGTCGATGACATGGGGGATGGCACAATGTTGATAATTGCTAAAGCAGTGGGGGAATCTGAGGGAATAATCTAGCCATTCTCCCTACTCTTTGTGAGTTTAAAGTTTTTCATAATAAAATATTTAGGTAAAGTAAGAAAGCAAATCATCAAATGTTCAGGGAAAGTAAAAAAGCAAATCACCTTGCTGAGTCTATGTGGAAATTAGACAAGATTAATATATGGGTGCTCATTAAATCTTGATTCCTTTCCTCTTACTCCAAAACCTATCTCTGGGCAACTGCTGCATTCCGGTTCACATTCCAGTCTATTGCTGAGGTTAGGAGCTGCATCTGGACAGATCATGCCTGGTTGGATCAAAGAGCAAAGTCCTGACTCTTCTCCAAAGAAGGCATGAGCCGTCTAGGGATTTCTATCAGAATTGGCCAGTCATTCACCAAAGATGAGGTGGGACAGATGGGAAGGGTGCAGGGATGATGTCCATTCACAGGTCCCAGGTCCTTCTCCCACACACCACCAATTCTTGGGCTTTAGGGGCTGGGCCCAACAAGTTCTCCGACAGCACAGCACGGAGTGGGTGTGTGAAGTGCACAGCGCAGTGCTGGGCAGAAAGGGAGGGCCAAGGGGTGGGAGTGTCTTCCTAGCACCTCCTTTGGACAACAGCCCTTTGAAAATTCATTTGTCTCTCTCAGGGATCTAACTAAAACCTTATCAGCTAACAGCTCTTGGCACAAAACAGGGCCACAAAAATGTTAGTTCTCCTTTCCTCATAGCTTGTCTGTTGACACCAATCCAAAAATAAAAATGAGGCTCGGCGCCTATAGCTCAACCGGCTAAGGCGCCAGCCACGTACACCTAAGGTGACGGGTTTGAATCCCCA
>NW_003852420.1:17127603-17156129 GCF_000181295.1 Otolemur garnettii | reverse complement strand
CGGGCATTGTGGCCGGCGCCTGTGGTCCCAGCTACTTGGGAGGCAGAGGCAGGAGACTCGCTTGAGCCCAGGAGTTGGAGGTTGCTATGAGCTGTAATGCCACGGCACTCTACCCAGCGGGACAGCTTGAGGCTCTGTCTCAAAAAAAAACAAAAACAAAAACAAAAACAAAAATAAGAATGAGATAAATAATAGGTCCTCAGAAAGCCAGGAAACACATCCAGGACATTGGGGAGAGATACCAGGGGAGGAGATGGAGCCTGATAGGAAAGGGGGCAAAGAGAAGTTCAACAGGTTGATAATTTTGCATAGGCTAGGCCTTGGTCAAACCATTTCCTGAGCCAACCTTTGACAGGTAACCCATGAGTTGCCAATCCCTGATCCAGGCAGTGATACTAAGCGCTCTGGAGAAGGCAACCTCCATCTACAGACACCAGACATGGCCTCTGAGGATATATGGGCCTTGGAGAGTCTGCTTTCGGCCTGAAGCATCACTCAGGATAGGGGAGAAGAAGGCCCAGTGCTTCCCAAATTTGCTTGATCTCCAAGGCAAGGTCCTGGGAACCCACATTTACAACAAGAACTCCAGCTGGTTCTTATGATCAGGCAAGTTAGGGAAACTGGGAGTTAAAGCAGTGTTCCTCAAGGTGATGGATCACCTGCCATCAGAAGCCCCTGAGGAATTTATCAGGCCAATTGCAGATTCCCAGGCCCTTCTCCAGACCTAGAAAATCAGAATAGCAAGTGGTTAGGTATCTGGAGCCTGAACTCTGCCTTCTTAAAAGTGGTTTCTAGGTGATTCTCATGTGCCCAGCAGTTTGAAAGCCATGGTGGCCATAAGTATGGGCGCCAGGATCATAATGCCCAGGTTCAAAGCCTTATTTCACCATTCACCAACTATGGAAGCTTAGGTAGGTTATTAAATGTTTCTCTATAATTCTTTTACCTAGCTATAAAATGAGGATAACAATATCTACCTATAATAATCTTATCATCATTCTTATTATATAATTTACTTATATGTGACTTAATATAATTAAATTTAATTATTCAATTATATTATTATATATTGATATAATGTAATAACTTCATGGAAAACACTTGGCATGGGCCTTAGAACACTAGCATACCCACTAACTGTCATCTATTATAAAAGGCCAGGTCCTCTGTCCCTTTTTCCTGCAGACCCCTGCTGCATTTTCTTGGTACCTCGGCTCCAGCTGGCAGCAGTATCCGCCTGTGACAAGGTGACTTAAATGCATACACCTGTCTCCCCTACTTGACATTGGACTCCAAGAGGGCAGAGGCTATGTCTTTTTTTTAATAAATGTTTGGCTCCCCTGGTCTTTGTGTGACTCTGCATCATTTTACATTAGAGTTGAAAGGGACCTCAGCAAGCAGCAAATCTAGCCCCTGACTCTGTAGATGGGGAGACCAAGGGTGAATTATTTGCGCCTGTCACATAGCCAGGTAGTTGAACTGAGATCTCAGCACCAGGGCTGCCACCTTCCAGGTCTGCTATTTGAGCCCTGAACTCACTTTAAAAATGGGCATAAGAGACTCGGCGCCCATAGCACAGTGGTTATGGCACCACCCACATGTACCGAGGCTGGTGGGTTTGAGCCCAGCGCAGGCCAGCTAAACAACAACTGCCACAAAAAAAAAAAAAAAAGCTGGGCATTGTGGCAGGCACCTGTAGTCCTAGCTACTTGGGAGACTGAGGTAAGAGAATTGCTTAAGCTGTTGCTGTGAGCTGTGACACCACAGCACTCTCCGAGGTCGACATAATGAGACTCTGTCTCAAACAAGAAAAAAAAAAAAGGCATAAAAACGTACACTTGCCTATGTAAAGCAAGCACCTTGTGAGTCAATGGTAATGAGGAACTCTTTGGCAGCCTAGGCAAAATGGTTACTGTTATTGTACAGAACTGATTCTGGCTTCATAAATATTCATTGAATCATGGTGGTGCAGGGCGAATTAGCCAAAGATGCTGGAGTAATTATGGGGCCTATTACTCACTTGTGAGGTTGACATAAAGGAGAAAGTCATGTCACTTGTGAGAAGGCCTTTGATGCCCTCATTGCTCAGGACAGAACCTATCACTTTCAGGCCTCACATTCACCTTTAATGCCTTTTTATTTTTTATTTTATTTTTGAGACAAGAGTCTCACTTTGTTGCCCTCTGTAGAGTACCATAGCGTCATAGCTCACAGCAACATCAAACTCTTGGGCTCAAGCGATTTTCTTGCCTCAGCCTCCCGAGTAGCTGAGACTACAGGTGCCCACCACAACTCCCGGCTATTTTTAGAGACAGGGTCTTTCTCTAGCTCTAGGCTGGTCTCCAACCTGTGAGCTCAGACAATCCACCCACCTAGGCTTCCCAGAGTGCTAGGATTACAGGTGTGAGACACTGCACCCGGCCACTGTAATGCCTTTTTAAAAGGCATTTTTGCTTCAGCCTCTGATCCCTTACTGTCTCTTCTTATTCATGGCCTAACTCTCCCTTCTGTCTCAGCCCAATCAGACCATCTCCTGAGTGATCAGAACCATCTCTGTGGCCCTAGCCCTGGTGGATCAGGTGTTAAATATCAGAGACCAGGGATTCCACCCTCTTAGGTTCTTGGTTCTTGGACAAGAAGCTCTAGAAAGTAGAAAGCTCATCTATGGTGTTCTCTAAGCATTTCCTCTGGGTTTCTTTCCCAACAAGGACTACCCTGGTCCCCCTGTGGCCTTACCATCGTGGTTGGCATTTCCTAGCGTCCATGGTTCGTCCGAGTCAAAGTGAGTGTCTCCTCCAATCCCTGGGCCAGGGAAGTAGGCATGGGCCAGAAATCCCCCTTCCCCATCAAATGGGGAGCTGTCTCCATGGAAGCCAGAAGCAAAGAAGATCATGATGTCTGCCTCCTTCCGGTCACTTTTGATCTCATGGTATGGCACTTCTTCAAAGGTCAGCGGGGTGACCTTCTGCCACACATCAAAAGCCTGGCGAATAGCTTTCCGTGTGTCCAGCTCGCCCACCTTTGGGGTGTAGTTGTGAATGCTGGAGAGAGGGGGGAGCTCATTAGGGAGAGCAGAGCATCATAGACAATAGAGCCCAGCGATCTATTTTGAGCCCTAGAATCCTGCTGAGCTGCCCCAGGGGTTGAGCTCTGGATCCCCACCCCTGCCTCAATCAGAATAGCCTTGCTTTAATCAGTGTTTTATATTTGATTGCCAACAATGTTCATGTTGAATAAAACATTCCACTCCATGTTAACAGAAAAATAAGTTGGTAGATAGCATTTTCTAAAAAGTTATAAAAAATATTCAAACAGCATAGAGGCATGTAAGTGGAAAGTCTTTGGCACTAACTACTGCTTGTCTACCTGGAAGGTGGGAAAAGGCAGTATCTGATCGAATCTGTTATAGATCTAGCTATTTAAGGTCACTATGTCTACACTGCGTGATTCTCCACTGAGGAGCACCACTACTTATGGGTGCTCTGCCCCATGAGCCCCTGGGGCAGGGTTTATTCCATCCATTCCACAAATAAGGAAACTAAAGCCCAGATAGATTGAGTGATAGAAGTTAAGGTGAGTGTTAAATCTGTAACAGTTAGAAGTCAGGTGGTTTTTTGTTTGTTTGTTTGTTTTTGAGACAGACTCTCACTATGTTGCCCTCAGTAGAGTACCATGGCGTCACAGCTCACGGCAACCTCAAACTCTTGGGCTTAAGCAATTCTTTTGCCTCAGCCTCCCAAGTAGCTGGGACTACAGGCGCCCACTAGAATGCCTGGCTATTTTGGGGTTGTAGTTGTCATTGTTGTTTTGGCGGCCTGGGCTGGATTTGGACCCACCAGCTCCAATGTATGTGACTGGCACCCTAGCTACTTGAGCTATAGGCGCCGAGCCATAGAACTGTTGAACTATCTCTTGAACTATCTCTTGCCTTAGCTGCCTGAGTAGCTGGGACTACAGGTACCTGCCACCATGCCCCACTAGTGTTTTTTTTTCTTTCTATTTTTAGTAGAGACAGGGTCTTGCTCTTGTTCAGGTTAGTTTCAAACTCCTAGCTCAAGCAATCTACCCTCTTCAGCCTCCTAGAGTGCAGTGTCACCACTGCACTGGGCTCTAACCCACATTTGTCTCATTTTCCCTCTCTTGTCTTATTTCTGAAAAAATCTTGCTCTCAGCTTGTCAGCTTGTCAGCAGGAGAGCCCTTAGTTTAGCTTTAAGGACCTCTGATTTACAATTTGCCCCTGTACCCAGGGGATCCACCCAAGATGATAGCAAGGACTTGAAAGGTGCCAACCAGCACCCAGTGGAGCCTGCCCTGTGCCTAGCCCTTGCCCCAGCCCCACTCTGACTTCTGGCATCTGAGACTGCTTTGATGGGCTCCATGGTCTCTGCTCTTGGTCTGCTAGTCTGACTGGGAGACCAGTCCTTCTCTGCCTCTGGTCTTTTCAGACAGTCAGGGAATGACGCTATTGATTCAGGTCCTTTATATTCCTTGAGAAACAACTGGAACGCTGCACTGGGAACCTCAGGTGAAATCCATCAGGCGGATTTGGGTGGGGAGAGGATCTAGATCAGAGGAAGTGGGGTTTGGCAAGCAGTGATAGGGAGAATGAATTAAGCCATGGTCCGTTATCACAGCTGAAAGTTACTCCACTTTCTGTAACCTAAAAACTATCGGCATCTGAACAGATCACCACTAATGAGCCCCCAAAGGACCAAATCAACCTAAAGTAGGAGTCAGAGCATCTTATGAAAGTCACACAGAGGACCAAGTCATAGGCTCTCAGCAATGGGCCTGATCACCTGCCTACAATGTGAGGCTCTGAGATTCAGGTCAAGAAAACAGAGTGAGGGGGAGTCCCATGCCAGGGAGAAAGAGGGGGAGTCAGAGCACCTGTAAGTGATGTGTTTTTGCCTCCACTTCTGTCCAGTCAGGGCATAGCGCTTGTTTCTCCGCCTACGGCTCAAGTGGGGGTGATCAGGGACTCCACATCGGGGTTTCTTCATCCACCTGGGCAAGAGGACACACACACATCTGTATATATACACACACGTGTGCAGTGGTCGCTGAGAGCTTTAGGAAGGCATTAAAAGATCCCCAGTCCCAGTCTGAAAGGCACTGCACAGCCTCAACTTACCCTCTGGGACCCTGGCTCTGATGGACCCCGGCAGGAACACAACTGGCTGACTGATTCATTCATTCATGCACTTACAATCAAATACAGAGAAACATTGCTGTGTACACCTATAAGGACTGGGTATCAGAGGACATGGACTTGATAAGTTCTAGCTCCATCCACCACTAATCACACAGCCCTAGGCAAGTGCGGTGAACCTCAGTGTCCTCATCCGCACTGTGAGAATTGTAATTCTTGCTGTTTTTAGGGGGCAGGGAATCTCAAAGGAGGGAGTATGTGTTCAGTTAGAGCCCATCACTCCCTGGTTAAGAGCCACCAATGCCCTCCTCAAACACAAGAATAAAATCCAAACTCTTCACTCTGGCCCATAAAGTCCCGTGTGATCTAATTCCTGCCTACCTGTCCAATAATGTCACCCTTCTCCCCTTACATCCTATGTCCAGCCACAGTGACCTTGCTGTTCCTTGAATAGCTAAGCGTGGTCCCACTCCAGGTTCTGTGCACTGCTGTTCCCTCTACCTGCAAAGCTCTTCCTCTTCCGGTGGTTTGTTACTTTACTTCATTAAGGTCTCTGTCAAATGTCACCTCTTTGCAGAGGACTTTTCCTTCTTTCTTACTTTTTTTTTTTTTTAGAGACAGAATCTCACTTTATCGCCCTCGGTAGAGTGCCGTGGCATCACAGCTCACAGTAACCTCCAACTCCTGGGCTTAGGCGATTCTCTTGCCTCAGCCTCCTGAGTAGCTGGGACTACAGGTGCCCACCACAGTGCTCAGCTATTTTTTGGTTGCAGTTTGGTCGGGGATGGGTTCAAACCTGCCACCCTCTGTATATGGGGCTGGCACCCTACCCACTGAGCCACAGGTGCCGCCCTGGAGAGGACTTTTCTATGCATCTTATATAAGATTGCCTCCCCCTCCCATCCCATCGCTATCTGCTTATCCTGCTTAAGTTTTCTTCACAGCATTTATCACCCCCTGCAATTGTATTATGTATTTGCTTCTCATTTTTTCTTTCTCTCTCTCTCTCTCTCCAGATTCTATGCTCCATAAGGATGGGAGCCTTGTCTGTATCCCCAGGGCTGGCACAGTGCCTGACACAAAGGGGTTCAATCATGATTAGTCGACTGACTGAATGAATCAGAGCTACCCAACACTAGAATGACAAAGTGTGGAAGGCAGCTAACTCTCTTTTACTCTTGGTGTTCATGAAGTGACTGAACAACTATAAGACATGGAATATAATTTGTCATGGCATTGTACTGTGATTTTTAAATCTCTCTCTCTCTCTCTCTTTTTTTTTTTTTTTTCGAGAGAGAGAGTTTCACTCAGTCTCCCAGGCTACAGTGCCCCGGTGTAATAGCTCACAGCAATCTCAAACCCCTGGGCTCAAGCGACCCTCTTGCCTCAGCCTCCTGAGTAGCTGGGACTACAGACACCTACCACAACGCCCTGTTAGTTTTTCTGCTTTTAGTAGAGATGTGGTCTCACTTTTGCTCAGGCTGGTCTTGAACTCCTGAACTCAAGCAATCCACCCGCTTTGGCCTCCCAAAGTGCTAAGATTACAGGAGTGAGCCACTGCACCCGCCCATTTAAAATCTCTTAGTCTGTTGTCTCTAATAAATTCTTGGAGGACAGGAACTATGTCATATTTGCCATTGTGTCTAGAAATAAGTAAATCAGGTAAAGTTAATTAGGGTCCAGTAAGCCTGGGACACCCCAGGGGACTTTTGAAAAAGATGCCAGGGTAGGAGACTTTGAAGATCATGGTGATTGGGGTCCTGCTTTGGGTGTCTATCCCTCTGCTGGTCTGATGACCCACTCACTGCACTATAGCACGGGATTGCTGGCAAAGAAAACAGTCTGACCTCATTTGCAGATAAAAGCAGTTGCCACCGGCAATGTAGAGAAAAGAAGACAGAGACTATTTTAACCAAATATTGAAAGCCCCTTGGGGAATTAACCAGGTCTTACTCGTGTTTGTATGCTCCCCACCGCTTAGAGAATGTCCGTGCTCAGAAATCAATAATAAAAGATATAGGAATAACCATACCCTGCATTGGTATAAACATTTATAGTGTCCACAATGTTTATAGTCATTTAAAATTTTTGATTCTGAAAACAATCCAGTGAGGTCATCAGAAAGTATTATTCCCATTTTACAGATGAGAGAAAAGACAGAAGATAAACCACGTAATTGTAAAACATGGAAAACAGCGAGGCAGGGCTGGAGCTTAGTTGGATGAATAAAGGCACCAGTAATGAATGCAATGGAACAAACAAGCCTGGAGCTCGTGTTTTTTTCTGTCAGTGCTTAGCACAAGGCTGAGCTGGAGGTACTATGTTGTTGACTGACTGAGCTATGTCATTTCCCAAGGTTGACACTGACAAATAGTATTTTAAACCACTGATCCTTTTACTAACAGTCCCTGGGAAGAGAACAAAAAAACCACATGGAAGGGCCCCTCAGGGAGGAAAGAGGCCCAGGGAGAGGCAGCTGTTGCCCAAGGTCACAGAGCTAGAGCTGAAACTCACATCTCTAAATTCCACCCCCATCTCCCCCCTACTCAGGTCTTGGGTTAAGTGTGATCAGCTTCCTCCTTCTCACGCTTTCAGAGCATCACTCTCGCCTTCCTGCAAAGAGGCGCAGCAGAATTGAAGTGGGAAATGCCATCTTTTCCCTCAGTCATTCCCTCTGCCGCCTCCTTTCACCGTGCACCTGCCACTCTGAACCCTGTCCAGCAGGCCTGGGGCTTTCTGGAATGCAGTAAAACCCACGGCCAGGTGGTGCCCCCCGCGGAGACACCAGCGCTCCTGCCCCCGGATGCATGGCCACAAGGCCTGTGCACAGCCTTGAAAATAACCTCCACTTTGAAAGGCGGTCGGTTCTCTTTAACCAGCTCACGAGAGAGGCCACAGCGCCAAGGAATCCACTATACCTGATATCACAGGAGCACTCAAACATAGTACTTCAGAATTTCACAGTCTTCTAATCAGCGGATCCTGGGGATGGGAAATGTTCGCACAGAATTTTAGGGTCCTAAAACCCCAGACTCAGCAAGTTCTAAAAGCTTGGATGCTCAGAGTAATGGCATCTAGAATTTGAGAGCTGTAACAGTCCAGTTTGCAAATGAGCACACTGAGACCCAGAGAGATGATTCTGTCAAGGGATGAACTGATCCACAGCTGGGTGCATTTCCTGTTCCTCTCCCAACTCCCCTGTGTCCTCGCCCAGCCCTGCTCTCTCCTGTCCTTACTGCTTTCTTCAGAAACTCCAGCACTTTCCAAGTCTTCATGGCAAAAACGGCTTCTCTTAAATAGCTTCCATAGCTATTTCTTGAACAAATTTACGCTGGTTTAACTCTCTTCCATCTTAGATAAACCTTCACCCTCTTTTTTTTTTTTTTGGAGACAGGGTCTCACTCTCTTGCCCAGGGTAGAGTGCCGTGGTGTCACAGCAACCTCAAACTCCTAGGCTCAAGTGATCCTCCTGTCTCAGCCTCCTAAGTAACTGAGACTAAAGGCACTTGCTGCCAAGCTTGGCTAATTTTGCCATTTTTAGTAGAGACAGGGTCCCGCCCTTGCTCAAGTTGATCTCCTAAGCAGGAGTGGTCCACCTGCCTCCAGCCACCTAAAGTGCTAGGCTTACAGGTGTGAGCCACCACGCCTGGCGAGATCTTCATCCTCTTGATCCTTTGTTCTTCCCCTTCGAGGTCACTTGCTATGTCTACTCCTTACCTCCAGTGTCCTCACCTCCCTCCTGGAATGACTTGTCTCTCCATTCTGCTGAGGCTAACAGCAATCACCCATTTGTCACTAAAGTCAGCAGACACTTTCAGTGCTGCTCCTGCTGGGCCACTCTGCACAGCTGGCCCTGTGGACCCCTGGCCCTCACTGCTAGGACATCACATCATTCTCCTCCACTCTGGCTGCTTCTCAGATGGCTTTGTGGGCTTCCAGCCCAGCATTGATCTCTTGGTCTTTGTACTCTCCCTAGGGCAGTGGTTCTCAACCTTCCTAATGCCGCAGCCCTTTAATATGGTTCCTATGGGTCGCGACCCCCAGGTTGAGAACCTCTGCTCTAGAGTGATCACAATTACCCATTGTGGTTTGATTTACTTCTTATCACCTCCTAAATGTCTCCTTGAATCTCAATGCTTCCTTCTGAGCTCTAGACTGGTATTTCCAGATGACTGTGTTTGTCACTATATGGTGAGCCTCTGGAGGGCGGGATGACAGGACTCAGCACAGTGCCTGATACATGCAGGTAGATGAAAAAAATGGGACTAGAGTTGCCATCCCATTATCATTCAAGAGTTCTCTGTATTGGGTGAGACATGTACATCTCAGGGAACTGTAGCAGGTGACTCACAGACCCCTAAGTTGTTAGAGCCAACGAGACCATTCATAACCCAGCCCCTCACTGTACTGATGATAACACTGAGGCCCAGAAGGGTTAAGCAACTTGTCTCCAACTGCACACAGCAAGTTTATCCCAGCACCTCCCTGCTCGCATAGGAAAGGGCACTTGGTGGTATTCCCTCCCAGGAAGGAGCTGCTGGAGGAGAAGGTAGGGGGCTCCTGGTGTGTACACAGGCCATGACAAATGTGAACCCAGATGTGAGTCCAGAAAGTTTAAAGGCACAATGTCCTACGCAAATCTTACTCGATTGTTGTCTGATCCAACACACCGGTGACTGGGATCCCGTAAAACTGCTGCATGGTGGAGACCGCTGACTGCAAGGCCTTCCCTGAGTGCGATGCAGATGCCCGGGAGTCATAGGGAAGCAGGTAGCCGTAGGACTTCAACCAGTTCTGAAAGACACATGGGAGAAAGGGATGTGTGCATGCTGGCGAAGGCTCTGTTTACATAACTGAGAGTTCCCCTCAAATGGAGGGATCTTTCCACCCCAATGACTTGTGACGCACACTCTGATTTCTTCCTTCGTGCCATCCTGCAGACACTGGCAAATTAATCTCCAGAAAACACAGCTCTTATTGTCTTATTCCTCTGCTATAAACCTTTCATGGTGTCTCTACTGGCAACAGAATGAAGATAGAATTCGAATGCAGAGCTTTCCACTGTCCTGCCTGTCTTCTTTGCTCAATGCTTTCCATGGATGTCAGACTAGACAGGCAAGAGCACAGAGCAGTTACTTCCCTGAAGTAGAGTGGTCTCCTGAAAATGTCGTGCCCCCCAGAAAGCCCCAGTATCTGCAGGAATTTTTTTTTTTTTTTTTTAGAGACAGCGTCTCACTTTATTGCCCTTGGTAGAGTGCTGTGGAGTCACAGCTCACAGCAACCTCCAACTCCCAGGCTTAGGCGATTCTCCTGCCTCAGCCTCCCAAGTAGCTGGGACCACAGGCAGTCTGCAGGAAATTATATATAATCTTCATTGCTAATCCCCTAAGAAAGCAGACCATTGTAAATATAAATGAACAAAACAATGTATTATTTTATTTAAATATAAATAAATAATATATGCTTAAAATAAACCTAGAAAGGCACATATAAAAATTGATATTTATATAGAAATACACACTAGAGTATTCGGCTTATGTAAGAATGCATGATGCCTGCAATTGTTTTTTAGGCAGAGTCTCACTCTGTTGCCCCAGGCTAGAGAATGCCGTAGCCTCAGCCTAGCTTTCAGCAACCCCAAACTCCTGGGTTCAAGCGATACTCTTGCCTCAGCCTCCTGAGTAGCTAGGACTACAGGCACCTGCCATAATGCCTGGCTGAATTTTCTATTTTTAATAGAGATGGGGGTCTCACTCTTGTTCAGGTTGGTTTCAAACCCTTGTACTCAAGAGATCCTCCTTGAGTGCTAAGATTATAGTGTAAGTCATCACACCTGGTCTTTGCAATTTATTCTTAAATGAGATGGGCAGTGCCTGTGGCTCAGTGGGTAGGGCACCAGCCCTATATACCGAGAGTGGCGGGTTTGAAGCCGGCCCTGGCCAAACTGCAACAAAAAAATAGCTGGGCATTCTGGTGGGTGCCTGCAGTCCCAGCTACTCAGGAGGCTGAGGCAAGAGAATTGCCTAAGCCCAGGAGTTGGAGGTTGCTGTGAGCTGTGATGCCACAGCACTCTACCGAGGGTGATAAAGTGAGACTCTGTCTCTAAAAAAAAATAAATGAGTTCAGACACACACAGAGAGAGACAGAAAAGAGACAGATAAAGTAAATGTAGTAAAATGCTGACAGGGAATTCAGGTGAAGGGTATTCAGGAATTCTTTTTTCCTATTTTGAAAACTTTTTTAAAATTTCTGAAAGTGATACAAACTTTTTTTTCAGTGAAGGGTATTCAGGAATTCTTTTTTCCTATTTTGAAAAATTTTAAAAAATTTCTGAAGTGATACAAACTTTTTTTTTCTTAATAAAAAAGAATGAACTGTTGTAGTATCCTTTGGTTATATCATCATGGGACACTTTTTTGTGTGCTTTTCTGTTTTCTGAGTTTGACGTGTGGAATTACTTTTCTTTTCCTTTTTTTCTTTCTTTCTTTTTTTTTTTTTTGTTTGAGACGGAGCCTCAAGCTGTTGCCTTGGGTAGAATGCTATGGCATCACAGCTCATAGCTCACTCCAACTCCGGGGCTCAAGCGAGTCTTCTGCCTCCACCTCCCAAGTAGCTGGGACCACAGGCGCCCGCCACAACGCCTGGCTATTTTTTGGTTGCAGCCATCATTGTTTGGCGGGTCCGGGCTGGATTCGAACCCACCAGCTCAGGTGTATGTGGCTGGCGCCTTAGTCGCTTGAGCCACAGGCTTCAAGCCGGAATTATTTTTCTTAAAAGGAGAAAAACTTGAAAGGGGCAAAAGACTCTGAGAGAACTTGGGTGAAGTAGCTCAAACAAGACATGAATCTGAAGGATAGTTAAGATGATTATTCCCACCAAACAGCACAAGGGGATGAGACCCTGAAGAAATGAAAGCATTGGGAAATATCTGTGGGATCAATCGGAAAATGAGGAAAACATCCTTGTATTTACTGAAGCCACAGGCATTTCCAAGAGCACACCCACATTCCCTGCTCAAAGCTAGATACCCCTTCTCCCATCCTCAGGATTATTCTGAGCTCATGAAGACAAAGAGCCTTGGGAAATGGTGTGCTTCCCTTCCTGTTCATGCTTTTATTTCCTGTTTCTAGATGAACAGACTTAATTGTAGCTGTATCTTTTGCTATAAGTCAAATCAAGCCATGTTGGAAGGCGGCAGATGAGAAACTAGAAATGAGTTATTATTTATTTCACCAAAGTGGATGCCAACATCTTTACTGCCTTGTGATAAAATCCATTTAATGATTAAAAACAAAGTTGTCAAAATATAAAGCCTCAAAACATCCACAATAGAGTAACGACCTTGCCTCTCTCCCATTTGGTATCTAAAATGTGTTTTTCATTCTGAACGATGGCGCAGAATATCAATACTTCCTGCAGCTCTCCAAACATTGATTCTCTTTCATGCCTTTGTGCGTGTCTTTCCCTCTGCCTAGTATACTTTAGTTTGCCAAAAATTTTTCAGATTTTAAAGTTCGGCTCATAAATTACCGCCTTTGGAAGACTTCCCTGACTTGCCAGGCTAAGTTTTTTTTCTCTCTTTTCTGGGCTCCCCAAATCCCCTACTATAAGTGTTACAGATCTTATCATACTGGGCTCTAATCATTACTTATCTGTCTGTTCCAGGCTCTAAGTTCCTCAAGGGAAGGGTCCATATCTTACTCGTCTCTACATATCCAGTGCCCAGGACAGCACTGAGCATACGGTAGCCGTGTGTTTTGTCCAGTCAACAAACACTATGGAGCATTTACTGCGTGGCTTGGTACTGTGCAAGGGCCTGGGGATAGAAAGATAAATCGGAACTCACAGATTGACAAGTAAACCCCAAATGAAAATATGGTGCTAAAAAGCAAGCATGTACAGAGTCCTAAGGGAGAACAAAAGAAGGGTTTTATCCACCGTGGGGGCGGGGGGCGGCCCACAGGGAGAGGAATTCAGGGAAGGCTTCCTGGTAGAGGTGGCAATTGAACTCTTACCTGCTACAGCAAGTGCAATTGCCTGGAAGTCTGGCAGAGCGTGGCACACTCTGAACAGGATTGAAAATGGCTTGAAGTTTAGGGGGTGGTGGCCATGAGTGGAGAAGGTGGAAAGGTAGGAAGTGGATAGAGATGATATGTAATTATCTGTTCACAGAGTGGAAAAATTAGAGTCCCTTGTGATTTGACAGTGATATAGGGTCAGCTTGAGCCAAAAAGCTCTAGACACCTGCAAAGGGAAATGACAGAGAAACTGACAAGTCACCTATCTGTTCATCTAGGTGCTCCCCACTTCTATTCCCAGGTTAAGGCATGTCATCAAAGCATTTGGGTCCTGTGCCATATTCTCTCAGCCTCTCACAGCCAGAATGTCACTTTATGTTCCCTTTATGGAAACTTTAATTAAAAATTTTTGGATTTAATAAACTGGGTGGTAGAGCCGGAGAGAGACACACAGTCCTGAGATCAATTTTTGACTTCATTTACTGGCTACGTGGCCCTGGACAAACTGAGCTTCAGTTTCCTTATTTGTAAAATCTAAATACTAATTCCTCTTCCACGGGGTTATTGTGAAGATGAAATGAATGAATACACCTGATGTGCAGTAATCACTCAGAAAGTGTCAGCTGTTCTTTCGGATGGTGTTTCTGTTACTTTTGTGAAATCGAGGTGGAAAACAGGCTTTGACTCCTTCTCTGCCCTTGGAAATCTAGCGGTACTGGCCTCTCACATGGTCCCTGGACCAAAAGCCACTCCTCGTGAGTCCTATGGAGGGTGGTCCATCTTTCACGGTCAAGTCTATGGACATAACCATCGCTCACAGGAGACTGGGAGCACTGCCCAGTATCTGGTGCTGAATGGATGTGGAGAAACCATGGCCAAGTTGAACTGTGTGCTCTCCACCCTCTCACTCACCTTTCTAGAACCAAACACAATCACTTTCTACAGGCTTTAGCTTGAAGAAAATGCTTTTCCTACAGGAGATTCTGTTTGCTTTAATGTATAAGAAAAGAGGGTGGTGCCTATGGCTCAAAGGGGTAGGGCACCAGCCCCATATGCTGTTGGTGGTGGGTTCAAACCCAGTCCCGGCCAGAAAAAAAAAAAAAGTATAAGAAAAGAAACACCTGGTAGTCCAATGCTTTTTTTCTTCCCTTGTGGCCTTTTGAAGAAACTTTCAGCTAAATTTGTAGCTTAAGTGTTGAGCACAGTGATTCTGGCAAGTAACTATTAATTTTTTCATTTCTTGAACCACCAAGTTTTGTTTCATTCTTAGAAGAGTACTTAAAAACATAATGTTTTAATTTGCAAGTTGGCTCAGGCAATTCCCAAAAAAGGCGTAGTACAAATCTAAAACATACCTAATTCCTCTCTGTCAATGGACTCTATTAGTTCTGTAGAAAATCCAAGATGAATTATAGCATCAGGCAATGGCTGGGTAAGGATCTTTGGATAGATACTGCTGACAAAACAGTCAGCCAATGGAGTGTTTTTGAGTGCCCACATCTAAGCTAGTATGGAATTTAAAACTCCTCTCCTTCTTGCCTTCATTCCTGCTTATGATAGGAAACGGAACAGGGAACCTTCCCCGTAACCCCACTTCAGCCTTCTAAGGCTTTGAGGAATTAAAAGTAGCTTCTCGGCTCGGCGCCTATAGCTCAACCGGCTAAGGCGCCAGCCACGTACACCTAAGGTGGCAGGTTCGAATCCCCAGCCCGGACCTGCCAAACAACAATGACGGCTGCAACCAAAAAATAGCCGGGCGTTGTGGCGGGTGCCATGGCGGGCGCCTGTGGTCCCAGCTACTTGGGAGGCAGAGGCAGGAGACTCGCTTGAGCCCAGGAGTTGGAGGTTGCTGTGAGCTGTAATGCCATAGCACTCTACCCAGGGGGACAGCTTGAGGCTCTGTCTCAAAAAAAAAAAAAAAAAAAAAAGTAGCTTCTCCTCAGTAAAGGGCTGGCAACCTGGTTTAAACTGGCTCCTCTTCTGGGATACTACAACAAGGAGCATCTCAGAGGCAATCAGGAGCCATCAGGAAGGTCGCAGAGTCTATCTCAGCAACACCAGGAGTTAGGGTCTAAGGACTCAGGTCATAAACAGATGTCTGGGTCAGCACTAAGCATTAGAAGGGACCAGACACATGGTGGAGGTGTGGGGAGTATTTCACCTTCTCTGGGCTCTGCTTCCCTCCCAGGTTCACTGGGGACAAGCCTCAGGGCTCAGGGGCAGACATCTAAGAGGGGAAATGAGAGGGGGAGGGGCTGACAGCCTCTAAGCCAGGGTATGGGCATTGAGATTGGACCTGGCAGAGTGTGTGTGTGTTAGAGGGTAGGAGGCTAAGTGAGATGGATCAGGGGTATGACCATTCCAGTTTGCACTACATGCCAGTCACACCCTGCCCTTTCAACTTTCAGCCTATTTCTACTGCCTCCAAAGCCCGTTCTCTTCATGTACATTAGCAAACTCCTACTCATCCTTCCAAGTCTAGTTCAGTTGTCACCTCCTTTGTTACATCTTCCCTAGTTCTCCCTGGCAGAGCTAGTGGGTGCCCTCGTCTCGTGCACACTACTCTGAACACAGCTACCACAGTGTATCACACCCATTGGTTAATATGAGTGTTCACCCCACTAGACTGAGCTCCTGGGGACCAAGGACGGGGCCATGGCTCTTTGTATCTGTTATAGTACTTAGCACAGTGCGTGGCACGATAAATAATCACTGAGTTCATGAATGAATGAAAGAATGAAAGAACAGTCGGTCTAGGAGGCACTGCCTGGGTATCAAGGAAGGGATTTCATCTTGGGAGGATTTAATGAGTACTACACACCATTAAAGCACTGAGCACAATTCCCGGTATCTATTAGAGGTTTCAGAAAAACATTTGCTGAAATTCAATCTGTTGTGGTTTAACTTCCTTGTTTGATGAAGCAATAGATTCCATTGTACAATTTGAAAAAAAAGAAGATAAAATCCACTAGCAGAAAGAAGCCCCATTCAGTTTTAAACAGAATGACCTTGCTTTCATCTTTGTACACCTGGATCCATTAATCAATCACCAGTCGAGTCAGATCTAACCTTTACAGCTCAGTTAACCAACTCGGAGATGTCTGTCACCCTTCAAGTGCTAGAAGAGGTGTAAACCCAAACCCAGAGGAAAGTGAGAAAACCCTCAGAGCGCAAACAGGGACCAAAATAGCTGGGCTGAACCAAAGATGCAGAGATCACAGACAAGATTGCAGTGATTGGTCTGCTGGCCAGAAGGCGGGGTTTGGGTTCCTGAGAAGCTGAGGCTGAGTTGTTCAGGAGAGGCAGATCAGGGGCAGGGCTCCCAAAAAAGAGAAAGGACAGGGAGGACAGGGAAGGGGAGGGGCATCAGTCAAAACAGCCTGGTCTCCAGGGGCACTGGGGAGCGTCCACCAGACCCTACCCGAAGAAGGGTAGGAAAATGCTCAGGACTGGGTGTGTGATCAGACACCAAGGGGAAGTCTACAAGGAGGAAGACTGCAAGGGGAAGACTCGAAGTCTACAAAGGAAGACCAGGTAGAAAATGTCAAATATGGAAGCATGGGCTAGAAGGAGGAAGAAAGAATAAAAGACCCTGATCAAAGAGCTAGGGGGATTGTCAGAATCTAGGGTGACAATGAGAGCAACAGGAACAAAACCCTGGCTACAACATGCATTGGAGTTTCAAGTCCAGGTCTACGAAGGACAGGAGCAAACTGGAACTTGACAACGGGACTGCGGCCAGGACAGTGAGGGAACTGGGGACCATGTCCTGGGAGGACAGATGAAGGATGAGAGGAGAGGGCTGTGTGAAGGAGGAAAGGAATATGAAAGAGAACTTTCATATTGGTACCATAGGGTGAAACTAAGACCAGAATGGGAGCCTGCAAGACACAGACCTTGACTTATTATAAGAAACAACATTTTTTTTTTTTTTTTTTAGGAGTCAAGGTCTTGTTTCATTGCCCAGTCTAGAGTGCGGTGGCATCATTGCACCTCCCTGTAACTTTGAATTCTTGGGCTCAAGCAATCCTCCTGCCTCAGCCTCCCAAGTAGCTGGCACTACAGGATGTATTACAATGCCTGGCTAATTTTAAAATTATTATTATTATTTTTTTCTTGAGATGGAGTCTTACTTTGTCACCCGCAGTAGAATGCCAAGGCATCATAGCTGACAGCAATCTCAAACTCTTGGACTCAAGGAATACTCTTGCCTCAGCCTCTCGAATAGCTGGGACTACAGGCATCCACCAAAATGCCCAGCTATTTTTTAGAGACAGGGTCTCACTCTTGCTCAGGCTGGTCTTGAACTCATGAGCTCAAGCAATCTATCTGCCTTGACCTCCTGGAGTTCTAGGATTACAGGCGTGAGTCACTGTGCCTGGCAAATTTTTTAATTTTTTGTAGAGATGGGGTCTTGCTGTGTTGGTCAGGCTAGTTTCAAACTCTTGGCCTCAAGCGATCCTCCGACCTTGGCCTCTCAATGTGCTAAGATTACAGGTGTAAGCCACTGCACCTGGCCCCAGAAATAACTTTTTAACAGTCAGAGATGTTCTAATTATAACAGTGTTAACAGCTACCATTATTAGACCACCTACTGGGTCTCTGACATTGTGCTGGGCCTCTAGAATGCAACCCTCCTCCAGGTGGGAATTATGATTCCCAATTAGCAGATGAGGAAAGTGAGGTTCAGAGAGGTTAAGTAATTACAGTTGGCCTCCATATCTATGGAAATCACAGAACTCACAGATATGGAGGGTTCTAAGGGATTTGAGCATATGAGGATTTTGGCATCCATAGGGGCCCTAGAACCTATCCCCCAGGGATACTGAGGGATGACTGTGCCCAGAGCCCAAAGCTGGAAAGTGGCAGGATCCAGACATTCCTGTGAGGCTGCAGGACAGGCAGCCCTTTCCCCTCCCAAGATTTCCTATACCTCACACTCCCTGAGTCCAATGTCTTACCTCACTCAGATCACGGCTCAATACCTCAGAGCTGTGTCAGGGGATGGTCCCATCATGTGCCCAGTTATCCACACGAGCACCCTCATCTGACCCTCCCTGTCCTTCACCTCCCACGTCTTTTACCCCAGAACAATTGGTTCTACCTCCTAAACATCCAATGTTGGGTTCTGTCCGTTCATTCATCCAACAAATATTTACTGAGGACCTGCTATGTGGCAGGCACTGTGTGCGAGGGTGCAGCAGTGAACACAACAGCCTTGTTCTTTCTAGCGACAGCCTAGCAGAAGAACTCTGTGGTAATAAGTGCTGTGAGAACAAAGCAGGTTAAAGAGGTAGTGCTGGGTCAGCCATTTTTTAGAGGGGATCAGAAAAGGTCTGTGAGGAGGGGACATTTGAGTGAGAGACCTGGAGGAGGAGAGGGAGTGGGTCATGTGGCTTCTTTTTTTCCCCGGAGGCCTCCACAAGCCAATCACTTCTGGAAAAGTGCTCCTGGAAGAGGGAACAGGAAGTATGAATACCCTGAGGTAGCCTCCAGGGCTTTCCATCTCTTCTACTTCACCCCCTAAGCCTTCCTGGACCCCTTAAATCTATATCACAGCAAGTTCACAGCAAGCTCAAGCAATGCTCATGCCTCAGCCTCTGGAGTAGCTGGAACTACAGGCATCTGCCACAATGCCTGACTAACTTTTCGATTTTTAGTAGAGACAAGGGTCTTGCTCATACAAAGGCTAGCCTACGGCTGAGCTCAAGCAATCCTCCTGCCTCAGCCATCCAGAGTGGTAAGAATACAGGCATGTATACACCTGGCCTAAAAATTTTTTTTAAAGAGATGAGGTCTTGTGGGCAGTACCTGTGGCTCAGTGGGTAGAGCGCCAGCTCCATATACCAAGGGTGGCGAGTTTGAACCCAGCCCCAGCCAAACTGCAACAAAAAAACAGCTGGGCACCTATAGTCCCAGCTGAGGTGCGAGAATAGCCTAAACCCAGGAGTTGGAGGTTGTGGTGAGCTATGATGCCATGGCACTCTACCAAGGGCGATAAAGTGAGACTCTGTCTCCAAAACAAAAAACAAAAAACAAAAACAGAATGAGATGCTGTGTTGTTCAGGCTGGTCTCAAACTCCTGGCCTCAAATCATCCTCCCACTTCAGCTTCTAAAAGTACTGGAATTATAGGCATGAGCCACTGTACCCATTCAGCACCTTGATTTTGGTCTCATAAGACCCATTCTGTACTTCTCATCTCCAGAAAAGTAAGATAATAATGTTATATTGTTTTAAGACACAAATTTTGGTTGTTATTTGTTACAGCAGCGATAGGAAACTAATACCTGCATGTAAAGCATTTAGCAGATTCTAGCACACAGTAAGCGTCCTCACAATGTTATTCTCTATACTCCTGTCCCCATGGTACTCAGTAATGGACTGACCACCACCTTTGGTCACTGAACCAGGACAAATCATCGGGTCTCTCTGGTGACTCCTAGAGATAAGCCCTATCCCTATGTTAGTTTCTTCCAGCGATTGTCCCATCAAAGCCCTGCTTCCTCTCTACTCATACTCCTGATCATCGGCCTTGCTGCTGAGCACAGCTGAGTTATGATGAACTTTTAAAATTTCATCCTGAAAGCGTAACCATTCAGGTATCTAGAAAATGCACCGGTCAACAATACTTAGAGATCATCTGATTTAACATGCTTGTTTTGCAAAAGAGAAAAATATAACTCAGGGAAGGGAAATAACTTATTCAAAATCACAGAACAAGTTGGTAGGGGAGCCAGAAATGGAGCCAAGCATCCCTGCCTCCCAGGGATGGCTCTGTCATGCGACACCCTCCACGCTAGCTCTGGTTTGCCTCCAAATGCTGTTGCTTTTCTTTTCTTTCTTCACTTACAGCCAGTCTAAAAAGGGCTCTCAGGATCGCCCACAATGCCCAGCTTAGCTTCTTGACAAACACCTTAATGGCGCAGCATTGCCTGTTGGCTGCCATCAGCTCTTGAGTGGGTGGTAAGTGCACTAGCGGGAATTCCCTGGCGCTCTGCACCATGTCCTTGGCCCACTCCCAGGAGGCCACCACAAGCCAATCACCATGCCCAAGGAGGTGGCACGTTGGGGTTTTGGGTCAGCAAGGGGATGTCCGAGTTTTCCGATTCTGGGAAGCCTCAGCCCAAGCCAGGAGCGTGGCCATGGGCTCATCCACTCTCTGAGAAGGGAGGAGCCTTAGTCTTTCTCACCCTTTCCAATACCCTCCTGCAAACCTGCCAGAGTTTTCTGTCCCTTGAGGCTTGCTGTCTTGAAGAGTTAAGAAAAGGGGGAAGGGAAGACAAAGACCAGTCAGTGGTCAGGCCTCAGTTTCTTAACACTACCAGGGGGGTGGCTGAACTTTATAACTTCTAAGCAATCATACAAAGTTCCATTACTTGAGCTTCCGTAGACAGAGTGTGAAGCCGGTCTTCTGGGTCCTTACTGCCAGTCTTTTTTCTTTTTAGAGACAGAGTCTCACTGTATCACCCTCAGTAGAGTTCTGTGGTGTCACAGCTCACAGCAACCTCCAACTCCTGGACTTAGGCGATTCTCTTGCCTCAGCCTCCCGAGTAGCTGCGGGGCCACAATGCCTAGCTATTTTCACTGCCAGTCTTAAAGTCCAAGTTCCTTAGCGTGGTACTCAACAAGCCTCACAATCAGATGCTGCCCTGTCTTCTGTCCTGTACCTCTTACCCTTTACTGCCCACCCCAAGTCCCCCAACTTCCAGCCGTACTGGCCCCCTTGTGCTGCCTGAACTCGGCCTGCAGACTCCCACCTCTGTCTTTATTTCGTTCCCTCTTCTGGGAGTGCCTTTCCCCAATGTGTTCTGACCTCTCCCTGACGAACTATTAGATAGCTTTCACAGTATGCCGGGAACACCACTTCACCAGGGAGGGCTGTCTGCTCGAGGGTAAATGGGCTTTTACATTCATAGAGTATTTCATATGATGTTATAAATAATGGTTTAGATCCCTGCTGCCCTCCCCTGCCAGAGCCCTTCCATGCAGACCTACCACTGGACATGGAAATGCTAAATGCTTGGCTGTAATTGTGATATGGAAATGAAAGAAAAGGACAAGGTGCTATGGAATTGTATGACAGGGATATAGGCTGTGATGTCAGGGATGGCTCCCGGAGGACAAGACATCTTAAGCGACACCCATGAATGAACAGAAGAGGCCAGGTGAAGGCTGAGAGTGAACATTCAGGAAAAAGAATATCTTACTGAATTCCTGAAAGGGAAGGAGCCTGCATATTAGACAAAGAGAAGGGGCTTGGCGCCTGTAGCTCAGTGGTTATGGTGCCAGCCACATACACCAAGGGAGCGGGGTTTGAACCCAGCCCAGGCCAGCTCAACGACAATGACAACTGTAACAACAACAAAAAATAGCCGGGTGTTGTGGCAGGTGCCTGTAGCCCCAGGTCCCTGGGAGGCTGAGGCAAGAGAATTGCTTAAGCCCAAGAGTATGAGGTTGCTGTGAGCTGTGACACTACAGCACTCTACCAATGGTGACATAGTGAGACAGAAGAGAAGGAAGGCCAGGGCAATTGGGGTCCAGTGACCCATGGGGACAGAGGGTGATATAAAAGGAAGCCAGAGCCGTAGGAAGGACTCAGTCATGCAATACACAGGGGCCATCCTGAGCATTGTGGTGGGTGCTGAGTACAAGGGGGTTTGTATCACTGTTTTCTCTGCTTTCATGTGCATCTGAAATTGTTCCATAATAAAAATTAAAAGGAAGTAAGAAGTAATAGTAGTATAGTAATAATAGTTTAGCTCAGTGGTTCTCAACCTTCTTATTCTGCAGCCCTTTAATACAGTTCCTTTGGGTCGCCACCCACAGGTTGAGAATCACTGGTTTAGCCTTTGTCCTAAAAGACATTGTAAGCAAGAGGGTGGGAGTAACATGATCAGAGTTTTGTTTTTCAATTTTTTTATTAATCGATATCTTGATCATTCAGGAAAGCATAAGATCCAAAGACATACTAGATAGTCCCCAACCAGGCAAGTTTTAACTACATTGGCTTCAGATATAACTGACTCTCCTCTAGGTTTATATTTATAAATAAAAAGTCATTCTGGCTGCCACGTGCAGGGTTAAAGGCAGGTGGGAGAGGCTGACCAGGTGGGAAGTTTCTGAAGTCCAGATGAGAGATGATAGAAGTTTAGTCCAAGATGGAGGAGGTGGAGGTGGAGAGAAATGGACACAGTGAAGATGTCTCCAGGAGGTGGACCTGTGGGACTTGGAGACTGATTCTGTGAGGCAGATGAGGAGAGAAAAAGGTAAAAGCCAACGCCTCACTCTGTGGCCTGGGGGCATATAAGTGTTTGTGGAATAGAATTGAGTTTTAAAACATTGCTAATACTTCTCTCTCACCTTCTCTCCTTCAGAGAGGGACTCAGTTCCAACTCTCTCTGAAAGTGCTCTAAACTTTCTCTTTAAAAAAAAAACAGAAAAGAAAAGGGCGGTGCCTGTGACTCAGTGGGTAGGGCACCAGCCCCATATACTGAGGGTGGTGGGTTCAAACCCAGCCCTGGCCGAACTGCAACAAAAAAATAGCCGGGCACTGTGGTGAGCACCTGTAGTCCCAGCTACTCGGGAGGCTGAGGCAAGAGAATCACCTAAGTCCAGGAGTTGGAAGTTGCTGTGAGCTGTGATGCTACGGCACTCTACCAAGGGTGATAAAGTGAGACTCTGTCTCTAAGAAAAAAAAAAAGAAAATTATTACTAGCAAAAGTTGTTAATAATAATGCTTTTCTTTTCCTCTACTTACTTTGTTGTAACATGTATGATCTTTGGGAAAATGTTATCTTTTTTTAATTTTTGAGGCAGAGTCTCACTTTGTCTCCCTCTGTAGAGTGCTGTAGTGTTACAGCGCACAGCAACCTCAACCTTTTGGGCTCAAGTGATCCTCTTGTCTCAGTCTCCTGAGTAGCTGGGACTACAGATGCCAACCACAACACCTGGCTATTTTTAGAGACAGGGTCTAGGTCTTGCTCAGGCTGGTTTTGAACTCATGAGCTCATGCAATCTACCCACTTCTGCCTTGGAGAGTGCTAGGATTATAGGCATAAGCAACCACTCTGGCCTCAAAAAGTTCTCCTTATATATATGACTTTGCTGTTATCTTACATGTCACGGAAGCCTAATTCAAAGTTGCCTGTAAAAACAAACGCCTGGGGTGATGATGAAGAATAACTAGTAAAGAACTGGAATAGAGGGGCGGCACCTGTGGCTCAAAAGGATAGGGCGCTGGCCCCATATACTGGAGGCAGGTTCAAACTCAGCCCCGGCCAAAAACTGCAAAAAAAAAAAGAACTTGAATAGAATCAATCTTGCAGTCCAGAGAAACCAAATGATTGGTTCTAAAGTCTCTCAGCAGGAAGGGCCAGAGCTGGAATTCACACATTTATCCACAGATTATCCACTAAAATGGGCCCTCAGCCCTACATTGTGCTACAGTAATAAAGCTTAATAAGCACCCAGGGCAGGGGGCAGCAGTGCAGAAACAAGCCCCGTCCCTTGGCCTCCTCCTCATGCCTCTGAGCAGGTCTCTTCTCTGCTCAGAAACCTTGAAAGACTCTCCCTAGTCCTTGGATAATAGCCAACTTCCCACTCTGCTCTCAGCCTTCCTTTCTATTTTTTTTTGCAGCTTTTGGCCGGGGTGTGGTTTGAACCTGCTACCTCTGGCATGTGGGGCCAGTGCCTTACTCCTTTGAGCCACAGGTGCTGCCCAGCCTCCCTTTCTAGCCTCTCCTTCTTACATACACAGACTGGAAACAGCAGGTGACAGGATGCTCCAGACACATCAACTTATCCCATTTCCTAAACATGCCTTGCATTTTTGTGGAGCCACAGTTTGCATTTGTCCTTCGGTTTGGACTGCCCCACTCACCATTCTCCATCCTTCTCCTCCCTCCAAGAGTCATCTCAGGTACTATCTTCTCCCTAAAGCTTTCTCTGACTCCCGTGATCTCAGTGGGGAGCCTCACCTCCCCCTGCTTCAATGCTCCCCCAGACACTGTTTCTACCTCCAGCACGCATTCATTTAATAAGAGGAAGGGGTGCTCTTAACAAGTCAAATGCAGGAAGCCCATTAGAGAATCAGTGAGATCCCCTGATGTGCAAAAAAAAAAAAAAGATTCACGAAAGCAAATGAGAAGACAGACTGAGTCAATTTGGGGGGTTTGTTAATGAAAAATCAGAGATATGAAACATAAAAACCAATGAAAAAATGCTTTCAGGTGGGTGTGGCAGCTCATACCTATAACCTAGCACTCTGGGAGGCTGAGGACAGAGGATCAGGAGGATTGTTTAAGCTCAGGAGTGTGAGGTTGCTGTGCACCTTAGGCTGACGCCAAGCCCGGACAACAGAGTGAGACTCTGTCTCAAAAATAAATAAATAAATAAATAAAAACATTGCTTTTAATTTAGAAGTCAGGAGAACTGGGAGAGCTATGTAATTCTGAATCACCAACTATCAAGTTTTGTGCCATTGGGCAACTCACTTAAGGCAATTTAAGAAGTATCTAGTAAGTGCTAGTGTGAGCACTGGGTGATCTCTAAGGTCAAGGCTACTCCACAATTCCTTTCTATTGTATGTTGTTACCATTAGATGACAACTTACCTAAAGAGTCTGAAAGAATTCGAGTGAAATTGTGGAATCACGGTCAAAAGGAAAGACCTCTATTTCCACTGGAGGAAGAATAAGTGGGCAGGGAGTCCCATCCCTCAGGAGGGTTTTAGAAGAGAGTTCGAGCCCCGCAGGCCCATGAATGCCTATTTCAGATCTACGTGGCTTTTTGATTTAAGGAATAAAGAGGAGAATCATTTAATACTCACTGAATACTTCATGGTGAGCACTGAAAGTCAGGGATTGTGTCAGATCTAAAAACAAAGCATCTTGGTTGGGGAAAGCCCTGCCTAAAAATAACTTTCCTGTCCCCCAATAATGCTTAAGTATTTAAGAAAAGTAAATGACAAACTGGCTGGGGCTGCCTTAAAGTGTTACCCCAGAAGAGAGACATATATGATGACTAGAGAAATCAGGGGAAGGTTTCATGGAGAAGCAGGGGTTGAGCTGAAACTTTCAGGTAGGGTTTCAGAGGAAGGGATGAGCAGTAAACAACATGTGACAATATCCAGAGGAACAGGGGAAAGATGAGCTTGTCTGGAGTAAGGCTGCATTATCCACAAGCACTGGGAAATTCAGAGCACTAATGGGGAAGTAGGGTGGAGTCAGACTCCAGAGACCTTACAAGACAAAGGAATAAGCAACATTATCTGGTGGCTTAAAAGCAACAAATTTCTAGAAGGTTTCAATCATGTGATCCACTGGTGTTCAGTGAAAGGATGATGTGGCACAAATTGTTGAGAGAATATAATTTTAGAAATAATTCATGTATCTTTCAGAACATATTAGATATTTAAAATGGAGTCTTTTTTTTTTTAAGATGGGATCTATTCCCCTTTATTTATTGTTTGTTTGTTTGTTTGTTTTTTTGGCCAAGGCTGGGCTTGAACCCACCACCTCTGGCATATGGGGTCAGTGCCCTACTCCTTTGAGCCACAGGCACTGCCCTAAAATGGAGTCAGTAAGTGTGGGTTTTTGTTGGGTTTTTTTGAGACAGAGTCTCACTGTGTTGCCCTCAGTAGAGTGCCATGGCATCATAGCTCCCAGCAACCTTAAACTCTTGGGCTCAAGCGATCCTCTTGCCTCAGCCTCCCAAGTAGCTGGGACTACAGGTGCCCAGCACAATGCCCAGCTATTCTGTTGTTGTTGTTGTAACTGTCATTGTTGTTTAGCAGGCCTGGGTCAGGTTCATACCCGCCAGCCTCGGTATATGTGGCCGGTGCCCTAACCACTGAGCTACGGGCACCAATCCATGTGTGGTGGTTTTTTTTTTTTAATCAGGGCCTAAGAACTCAGAGGTAGAAAACAATAAATAGATATAAATGGTCACTTTTCCAAATGAAAGGTGATTAAGAGTATAGGGGCCCCAAGAGGCCATTGCTGGGACCTGTCTGGCTTGAATTTTTTATAAGTGATCCAGAAGACGTAGAGCAGAGTGAAAATTTCAGGACTCCAGATCATATGAGGCCCTTTATGGAGAAACTCATAAACTCGAAGAGAGGGGAGGGAAGGGGAGACAAAGGGCAGGGAGTAAGGTGACAGCGAGAGACAGAACAAGCACCTGCAGGAAGCAAAGTACAAATACCATGCAAAATGGCAGACAGACATCAATGTGGGAAATGTAAGGTAACACACTCCAATAAAAATAATCCACATGTAGGGTGTTATATTCCAGGCTATCAGGTTTGACCCAGGAAAGGGATCTGGGATATTACAGATTGTTTCCTAAAGGCAGTGACTTAACACGTTGAAGTCAGGAAAGCCGACATAGAAATGGGAGGAGAAGGACAGGACCTGGAAACCAAAGAAGAAATCATCCTTCCTTTATGCAAAACCATAGGGTTCCACATCTGGGAACTAGTGGTCAAGTTTGCATCCATTGAAAATTAGGGCCCAAAAATATCCAGAAAAGGGCAAGTATTATAAAATGACCCAGTGAACAAATAAGGCAATTCTAGGAGTGGTCTGTCCTAAGGGGGAAAGTTAAGTTCCAAAAGACCAAGGCTATGAGAGGTGGAATAATCAAAGCCTATGAAACCAAAAATAAAGACTTGGTAAACATAACCTTCTCTCCAAATCCTGACATGTTCAAGCAAATAGCCTCCTTTTAATGCTTAAAGTATCATAGGAATAAAAAGTTAAGGGCATTTAGTCTTATCTCTTAATGTTAGAAATGGTGAAATTCAAGCCTAGAGAGGGCAAAAGGAAATGGCTCAAGGTCACAGAAACCACTGAGGGGAACAAGGTCAGATCTGAGCCCAAGCTTCCTAAATCCTAGGCCAGGGTCTTTGCTCCTTACCCTGTGCACTTGGAAAGTCTATAAGAATCCTACTTTTTTCCAGGGTATAAACTCATAAACTGCATTACTTTCACAAGTAAAGCTGGAAACACAAACAAATTAGAGAAAGTTTTCAGGAAAAGTCAACCAGCAATTATAAAATCTTTGGATGACAACTATCAAGTGGGGCTAAAGAATCTTACACACCGTCACTTTTTCTGGAACATGTTTAAGGAGTGTTTTGAGAGTTTAAAGAAATCTAAGTTTCCTCTCCTAAAAACACATTTGCACATACAGTTTTGCATAACATTTCAGAGAACTTATGACCTCCTGAGTCCCATGCCCAGTTAAAAATCTGTTCTGGCAGATTCTTCTGAAAAACAAAAACAAAAACAAAAAAACCCACATTGCCTGCTTCAACAAACACTCTGCATCTCTTAGGATGACTGAGACAACCACCCTGATTTCCCCCAGAAAAATACTAATGGCTCAACACCATTTATTAGAATTGCAATGCTAATAATAAATTTATTAGAATTTATTAGACCTCTGGGTTGCAATATCCAGAGCTATTACAAACTCCCGCACCCCTCATGAGCTATAGAATGTTATGGGCAAATAGGAGGAGACTAGAGTCAACGGGCATAGGTTAGAATCCCAACTCTATCAGGTTAGACTCCCAACTCCATCATTCACTAGCTGTGCGACCTTGGACAAGTTAGTTAAGCTCTTTGAGTCTATGTCCCCTTCTGTAAAATGGGGATAATAACTGCAACTCTGTCAGAGTGGTTATGAAGATGAGATAAAATAATTCATATAAAACACAGCACCAGGCCTGGCACACAGTGAGCCTTCAGCAATACTAGCTGGCATTTATTATTGTTATGATGCATGTACCCTGCAAGTACCTTGCGTGCATCCATACAATCCTCTCTTGGAGGATTGGCTTGCACATGCCAGCGACGAGCAGCTCACCGCCTCCTGAGCTGGTTGAGCAGCTCCAATTGTTGCAAACTTCTTCCTATATTGCGCCGAAATTTGCCTTCTTGCAAGCCCCACCTCTAGTCCTGATGGCCCTATTCTGCCCTGTGAGGCCACGCAGAACACGGCTATCTATCCTACCTCCACCTGACAGCCCCTCAGACGGTGATCGAGTCCTTCTCCTCCGTCCCCTCCCCCTCCTCGAGCTTGAACATCCTCGGTTTCTTCTCCCAACCCACAACAGACTGCCTGCGCTTACTATTTACTCCCAGGCGTCGTACGGCTTCCCTCACACATAGTCATGCAGGCCACACACCCCACCGCCACCACAACAGTCCCGACCCTCCGGCTCCGCCCCCGCCCGCTGCCCCTGTCCGCGGTGCTGAAGCCGCTCCGGCCCCTGCGGCCCTCCGCGCGGCCCGCCCCAGGCCCCCGCCCCGGGCGGCTGCCCAGACCCCCGGAGGGGACCCCGGCGCG
>NW_003852420.1:17121254-17126921 GCF_000181295.1 Otolemur garnettii | reverse complement strand
CCGAAGGGGGGACCTGGGGAGGGGGCTGGGGGCAGCCCCGGGGAGAGGGACGAGGCTACATAAGTAATCCTGGAGACAAAACCACGTGATGGCTCCAGGGGAGGACACCCTGGAGAGCCCTGGGGCGAGGGTCTGCGGGGTGGCACTGGACCAGAGGGGGTCTGAGAGCCAGCCTGGGGGAGGGGATAGAGGAGCGGCCCTGGGGTAAAGGCGGAGTTGGTGCAGAAGGACCTAAAGAAACCCTCCCGAGTCTGTCCCGGAGGGTGGCGCCTGAGAAGGGGTCTGAGGCGCTGCCCTGGGCCGGGGTGGTGGTGGTGGGGCATTAGCAAAGCTAAAATAAGCGACCTGAGGAGCGTTTAAAAGGGGCCAACCCTGGGATACAGAAGGTGAAGTTGAGGCGAAGCGCATTCCCTTATCCTCCAGAGGGAGAGAGGGAGGGAGAGAGCTCACCCAGCTGGGAAGAACATCTCTCATCCCAAACAACCCATGTTTATCAAGTACTTTCTATTTGTAGGGCTCTGGGCTACTTGGGATACTGAAAGAAAAACACACACACACAGGCGCAAAAACAAAAAAAGAGAAGGCCAGTCCTTGAAGTGTAGAGGTTTGTAGATTGGTGAGAAAACATAACTCTGAAGAAAAACAGGATGGCAAACACCACATGTCAAAAGGGGTCCAAGGCTAGTGCTCCGGGGCCAAGGGACACCTGAGGAGGGACTGAGGAAGTCGGAAAAAGGTGTACTGGAGGAGGTGGGACTCTAGCCAGGCCTTGAAGAAAAAGCTGGATTTAAAACGAGGGGAGGAGAGTGGAGAGGGCACTTCAGTAGGAAATGAAGGGTGCACAGGATGTGGTTGGGGCTGTAGATGAGTCTCTCTGGAGCACAGGGTTCCTACCGGAGAGTGCTAGGAAGTGAGGGAAATGAGGGCAAGATGGCAGATGCTGGGATAATGAACTTGGGTTATATCCTGAAGGTAATGGGGGGAGGGGGGCAGGAGAGCGATTGAAGGGTTTTTGAGTCCGATGATATGTGGAAAATGGTATTTTATGATTACCTGGTAATTTGGAGGTGAGGAAAGGGCCACAGATTAGAGTCAGACCTATGTTCAAATCTTGGCTTTGTTCCGTCTTTATAAAATGATGCAAATATTACTGTATAAGCTTGGTGTAGGGATAAAGTGCTCAGCACTTGATAGATGTGCAACATTAGTTCTCCTCCTGGTGTAGAGAATAATGACCAGAGGAGACAGAGAGATTGGCTGGCAGACTACTGCAATAGTCTAAGCATAAGGGAATAATGATTACAATCACAATTAACATTTACTGAGTGCCTACTACATTGCAGGCACTGGGATAAGCACTTTACTACATTATATTGCATTGAATCCGGTGCTATTATTACCCTCAATTTAGGATAAGGAAGTGGAGGTTCTGAATAAGTTTGCCAAGCTCACATGATACATAGCTGGGAGAGCTGGAGCAACCTGACCTCAGAACCCATTTTTTTCCTCTATGATTCTGGGTGGAGGGTGGCTTGGAAGAGGGACAGATTTAAAAGACAATGGGCATAAGAGAAGGGGGAAAGGAGGTTGGAGAAATGGTGACAAGGAGGTTGGTTTAGGTTTGCTGAGATTAGGGTGACCACAGAGAGGGTATGGGGATGAGTTCAGAAGAGGGTGGATGGATATTTTGGACGCCTTTGGGTAGGTATAGTCATTGAAGCTAAAGAGGGGAGTAAAAAAGCCAGGGCACCCCTGTTGAGCCACACATATTTAGGGTCTGAGAGAAGTAGAGCCAATAGCCAAGACTAGAGTGGTCAAAAAAATGGAAGAATGGATACAGCTGTAGTCGCAGCTACTCAGGAGGCTGAGGCAAGAGGGTTGTACAAGCCCAAGAGGTTAAGGTTGCTGTGAGCTATGATATCACAGCACTCTACTGTGGGGTGATAGAGACTCTGTCTCAAAAAAAAAAAAAAGAAGATATGGAAGAATTAGGATTGTGGAGTGGGAATTGGGAGGAGAGTTTCAAAGAGAGGGAGAGGAGTTGGCCATCTCAGGAGATCAGAGACTGAAGACCACGTATGTATCATTGAAGTGCGGCTCTCAGGCCCAGTAGGGAGATGGAGACAAATAATTGTTTTTACACGATGAGTTATGACAGGGATGGGAACAAAGTATTGTGGAAACTTTGAGGAAAGCCAACAACTGCCCCAAGCTGGCAGGTTTGGGAGGAGGTATATTGCGGAAGGAGGAAAAAGGATATTCAACTGAAAAGGAACAGACTGGACCAAGCTCCTCCTAAGGACAAGATCTGTCTTATTCAACTCCTTTTCCCCTAGTGCCAAATGCTCACTGAACTGCTAATGATGATGTAGAGCTTAAAGTTGAGCTAGCTTCCAAAGATGGTGGTTGTGGATGGCAGTAGATAATTAATAATAAGGAAAGAAGAGGCCGATAGGAGTGAATGGATGCCTATGAAAGACTATCCCTCAGTCTTTAGTAAAAGGAAGGTCCAGAGACCATTGTGAAGTCAGTTCAAGAGGAGGTTTAGTAGGCTTCAGAGTAACACCCTAAGGTGGAATCCCCACAGCTCTGATTTCTCAGCCTCCAATCACTATGATGAGCATGAGATGAAATGGAAAAAGTATGTGACTTGGAGCCAGATACCTGCATATTCAAATGCTGCCTCAGTCACTCCAGTGTCGTTTTATCTCTTTCGGCCTTGGTTTCCTCCTTATTTCTCAAATGAAAATAATGGCCTGTGCCTTCCCCATTTCACAAGAACTATCACATGAATGGTTGAGATTTACTTTGCAAGCTACATGGTAAACTGACCAGGGAAAGCTTTGGTATTGATAATCTTACCGAGAAGTATTATATCAGTTCCAGAGCTCACTGTAGGGAAACTCAAGCCCCCTCTTCCCTTCATCTCCTCTCTTATTTCTTCATTTAACAAATATTTATTAATTCTTCAGGTGTTAGATGATATGGAGTAGCTGGGGATATGAAGGAGATTAAGTCATAGTTGCTATCTTTAGGAAGACAGTCTATTGGGGAGATAGACACTTATGCAGGTAAGAAGAAGATGGCATAATATGCGCCAGAACAGTGAAAAGAAAAACATGGGGTGTCCCAAAAGTCATCCATAGAGTCAGTCATACATAGGGAAGATGAGAAATGGTAATTACATGTACCTTTATTTACAAAATATTCATTACAAAATCTTACAAAGAAGTGGCCAGCATGTAGAGAATATTGTGTAAAATTTTGTAATCAATGTTTTGTAAATTTAGCTACCATTTCCCATTTTACCTATGTATGGTGATGAGTAACTTGGGACACCATGTAGATTATAGGAATAGAGAGGTGGAAAGAACTAGAGTCTAGAGTGGGGAGGAGGTGAAGTGGACCTTGAATGGCCAGCGGGAGTTTGCTGTGTAGTGGGAGGGAACTAGCTGTTATGTACAGAGGCACAGATATATATGCCCAGGAAATGCCAATAGTGTTTTCATTATACTCCCAAGACATGATTTTAACTCTGATTCTCTCATGAGACTGCTGCGTAGTTTGCAAGAAGCTTCATGACATATCACAACAGATTGAACGTAGAAGTAGATAGAAGAACACAACTATCTTCGGTTAAGAGAGACATTAAAGAGATTTTCAGAAATGTAAACAACTCTACCATTCTCATTAAATTTTTTGTCTTGGAAAATGTAGTTTTTTAAGAGAAAATAAAAATGTTATTTATGGGTGGTGCCTGTGGCTCAAGGAGTAAGAGCGCTAGCCCCAAATACAGGGGTGGGGGATTCAAGCCCAGCCTCAAAGTGAGACTCTGTCTCTAAAAAAAAAAATATATATATATATATATATAGCTAAGTAGCCACTCTGGAGGGTAAGTCTGTGGTGAGACACTCTGGACTGTGGTGAGACAGTCTTCAAGACCTGACAAATAACCACAAAGCATCGTGCCATCCTAGAGGACTTCAGAGGTGGGTGAGGTCAGCTGGGGAAACTGGGGAGATCAGTGAAGGCTTCCAAATGGAAGTAGCATTTGAGATGAGCCTACATAAATTAGGTAATTTTTTTTTTTTTTAAGAGAGACGGAGTTTTACTTTGTTGCCCGCAGTAGAGTGCTTGGCATGACAGCTCACAGCAACCTTCAGCTTTTGGGTTTAGGCAATTCTCTTGCCTCAGCCTCCTGAGTAGCTGGGACTACAGGCACCTGCCACAACACCCAGCTGTTTTTGTTGTTGTTGTTGTTGCAGTTTGGCTGGGGCCAGATTCAAACCCTCCACCCTCGGTATATGGGGCTGGTGCCCTACTCACTGAGCCACAGGCACCGCCCAATTAGGTAATATGTTTTAAACTATCTCATATGCAACATTCGCTGAGCATTACCACACATTTGTTTAAAAGTTGTAAGCAACAGAAGACAGTGTGCAGTTATAATTGGCAGAAAATGGGGGCTAAAGGCCTGGAGGAAGGATCCGATTGTTCAGTCCTCTGCCTCAGTCTCAATGTCCAGCCCCAGATGACTTGGGGATATTTCTGGCTTAGTTTTCCGAAAAGACCACATGCAAAGCAATGTGCACACAATGGAACCCAATGTAGTCACTGAGAAATGAGAAAGTACTTTGTGAATTAATGGATAACTAGGGCATTATTTATGTATTGTTAAGTTGAAAAAAAGGAAGGTACAGAATCCTGGGTGGAGTATGCTATTATGTGTCTAATAATGGGAAAAAGGAATACATGTGTGTGCACGTGTGTGTATACATGGACTTTCTACTTGCTTGTTTACACCTAAAATATGGAAGGATACTGAGAGCATGCTTGCTTTCTGCAGGAGAGCTATGTGGCTTGAGGACAGAGCAGGAGAGAGGTTTTTCACTGTATGTCTTTTTTTTTTTTTTGACCCAGGGCTAGGTTTGAACCCACCACCTCCAGCATATGGGGCTGGTGCCCTACCCTTTTGAGCCACAGGTGCCGCCTGACTATATGTCTTTTTTTGTGAATCACATAGATATATCTTCAAAAAAGAAATACATACAAGTTAAGCTTTTTTAAAAAAGTACATTTAATAGTGTCTAAGGGACACTTCTTAAAAAGAAAGCTTATGGGCAGTGCCTGTGGCTCAGTGAGTAGGGCGCCAACCCCATATACCAAAGTGTCGGGTTCAAACCTAGCCCCAGCCAAACTGCAACAAAAAATAGCTGGGCATTGTGGTGGGGGCCTGTAGTCCTAGCTACTTGGGAGGCTGAGGCACAAGAATCGCCTAGGCCCAGGAGTTGGAGGTTGCTGTGAGCTGTGTGACGCCATGGCACTCTATTGAGGGCAATAAAGTGTGACTCTGTCTTTACAAAAAAAAAGCTCATATGGTAATACACGGTGGCCAGAAAGTTTGTGTGCAATTTAAAATCACACATGAATTTTATCTTCACCCTGTATACTGGCATACAGTGTACGCCACTGTATTCAGTTCGCTTAGGTAGGCAGTTTAAAAATTTCAGACTGGGCAGAGCCTGTGGCTAAATGGATAGGGCGCCGGCCCATACACCAAGGGTGGCAGGTTTGAACTTAGCCCCATCCAAACTGAACAAAAAATAGCTGGGCGTTGTGGCGGACACCTGTAGTCCCAGCTACTTGGGAGGCTGAGGCAAGAGAATC
>NW_003852420.1:17112409-17120521 GCF_000181295.1 Otolemur garnettii | reverse complement strand
TCGAACCCGCCACCTTAGGTGTACGTGGCTGGCGCCTTAGCCGGTTGAGCTATAGGCGCCGAGCCTATAAACTTTCTTGATATAAAACAGCTCTATAAACCAATTAGAAAAGACCTATAACCCGAGTCAGAAAGGGCAAAGGAAAAGTGGGTTTCGTGTAAACAGAAATATAAATGGATTTTTATAATACTTTCTTTTTTAAAATGGCCAACTTCATTTGTGATTAAAGACACAAATTAGAGCAATGAGCTGCTGCTTTCTCACCTACCAGACTGCAAATACCAACAAGTTGGATCTTACACAGTGTTAAAGAGGGCGTGATAAAACAGACACTCCTCTGTGTCAGTGGAAGGGAAATAAACTGGTATGTTCTCTTTGGGGCGCATCCTGGCAATGTTCCAACCTTGGAACACATCGATTCTAATCCTGAGACTTTATCCTGGATAGAAACCCTTGCCTTAGTGCAAAGACAAATGTACAAAAGCATTCATTGTAGCACTCTTTGTATTGGTAATTACCAAAGGTCAAAATCAAGCTAAATACTTCCCAGTGGGGGAAATTGCTATGTCTAAATAGAGGAACACTAGGTCGGTGTTGAAAAGAACTCTGTGGTTCTGTATTACTGTTAAGACAAGATCTTGATTTAGCCTCTCATTATCTCTTACTTGGACCAGAGCAATAACTTCCCGGCAGGTCTCCCTGCCTGCATCCTGCCCTCTTGCAGGACCTGCTACATAATTTTTGAGGCCCAGTGCAAAATGAAACGGCAGGTCACCTTGTTAAAAAAATATTAAGCATCGCAAGATGGTGACAGCAGAGCCTTAACATAAGTATAGGGGCCCTTTGAAGTGTGGGACCCTGTCTGCCTGCAGAGGTCACAAGCCCATGAAACCAGCCCTGTGCCTTGAGTGCCACTTGGATGCTGACTGCGTCCTCTGCCTGGAATATCCTCCCACCACCAGCTCTTTTTCTATATGATATACCACATGGCTGTCATCTCATAAGGGTACATGTGAATCTTTTGAAATGTAGACTATAAATGTCTTAACACAATAACTAAGAAAATGACATGAAGGCTATGTTAACCAGTTTGATGAAAATATTTCAAATTGTATATAAAAACAGCACACTGTACCCCATGACAGTATTAATGTACACAGTTATGATTTAATAAAAAAAAGAAGAAGAAGAAATAACTCTACTGTGACCTGCTTTGGGAAGTTTTCCTCGAACCTTCTCATCCAAGTCACTCTTTCTTCAGTACTCCCTCAACTTTTTTTTTTTTTTTTAATTTGGCTGGGGCTGGGTTTGAACCCACCACCTCTGGCATATGGGGCTGGTGCCCTACCCTTTTGAGCCACAGGCACCGCCCCATACTCCCTCAACTTTTACACATGGTTTTATTGACTCTTTGTCACAATTTATTATAAGTATTTGTTTAAAAGTCTCTTTCTTAGAGCTTCTCTAGGGCTTGGCCTATGGCTTATAGGTTTTTTTGTTTGTTTGACTTTTGTTTTTATAACCCTGGCACTTCATACGTTGCCTAGCACGTGCACGCTGAGAGAATGAATAAGTCGGGGTGGCTAAGCTTGGATGGATTGCTAAATAATTATCCATCACAGTCATGCCTCACTTTCCTGTTGCTCAATCTGATTGGATTCTAATTGCACAGAGGCCAGCAGATTCTGGTGGGTGGCTGTTGATTCTCAGAGCCACGGTGTAGTTTCAAAGGGTCCTTTGGAGGGATGAGAGATGGATTTGAAAATCTTTGGAAGGTCCCCCAAGTCACCCACACCTCTCTCTCAATCTCCTTATACCTTTCAGGGCTTTAAAATGGGGGTCTGATTTCACCAGAGACGTCTGGACCCTGCAATAGTTTCAGAGTGCCCCCAATCCTTCACAACACTGGCTCTCAAATGGGGGTGTGCAATACCCCGAGGCATAAGAAGATTTTCTAAGGGGCATTCATGCGCTTATGCCCTTTAGGGAATTAATTTCCAGATCCTCAGCTTCCAGTTGTAGCCTGCCTGAGAAAGTTCTTAGGGTAGAGACTCCAAGCTGGCTTTTTCTTCCTAATTGTAGTTCTGTTTGTCTTCACAAGAAGGTATATCCCTGATTCAGGCCCACCCTGAATCTTACTGTGGTATGATATATTGCCTGGGCAATAAAACATCTTGAGAGACCAAAGGGACAATTAAAAATATATCTTTTTTTTTTTTTTGAGACAGAGTCTTACTACGTTGCCTTCCGTATAGTGCAGTGGCATCACAGCTCACAGCAACCTCAAACTCTTGGGCTTAAGCGATTCTCTTGCCTCAGCCTCCCAAGTAGCTGGAACTACAGGCACCTGCCACAACGCTTGGCTATTTTTCTTTTTTTTTGGTTGCAGTTGTCATTGTTGTTTAGCAGGCCCGGGCTAGGCTCAAACCCGCTAGGTTCGGTGTATGTGGCTGGCACCCTACACACTGAGCCATGGGCACTGAGCCTAAAAATATATCAGATTCAAGGACCCATCTTTGATTATGGGTGACATTGTTTATCAAAATTAAAAGTGGTATGTGAGAAAGAGTATGAGGACCGTGAGATTTTCTAGGAGGTACTGGCCCCCTACAATTGGACCTCAAATTTCACCGGGCTGGCCAAGAATGTGATAATACTTTACTTCTTAGCAATTTTCACCATAATTGACCAGTTTCCTTTTTGAAAGACACTCTTTCCTTGGCTTTGGCATGATCAAACAATTCTGATTTTCCTATCCCTGGGCTCTTACTCTAAATTTCCTTGCTAGTTCCATCTCTTCCAACTGCTTTTTTATTTTTATTTATTTATTTATTTATTTATTATTATTATTTTGCAGTTTTTGGCAGGGGCTGGGTTTGAACCGTCTACCTCTGGCATATGGGGCTGGTGCCCTACTCCTTTGAGTCATAGGTGCTGCCCCTAACTGACGTTTTAATTAGGAGCTTCTCAGGCCAGTTGTAAGCCCCCTTCTCCTCTTTTCTCACTAAGAGATTTCACCCTTTATCATAGTTTCAAATACAATCCTTATCTCAACAACTACCAAATTTCTATTTCTGGCCTATACCTTGCTTTCAAACTCTTAAATCCAATTGATGATTCCACTTCTATGCCTTAATGTCTCACAACATTCTCAGACTGCAAAAAGCCAAAGCCAGGGTCATGTTCTTCCCATTAAATATCTCCTTCTCCAGGCTTCTGCAACTTAATACTATACTCCATCTGCCCAGCTGTTCGTGCCAGAGGCCTGAAGGCATTGTTGATACGCTTTAACCTCCCACATAGCCAATCAAAAATTTGTTTTTGTGTTTTATAGATCCCGCCTCACACGGGCGTCCTCAAACTACAGCCCGGGCCTGCCGGGTATTTTTTTTTTTTTTTTGAGACGGAGCCTCAAGCTATCCCCCTGGGTAGAGTGCCATGGCATCACAGCTCACAGCAACCTCCAACTCCTGGGCTCAAGCGCCTCCGCCTCCCAAATAGCTGGGACTACAGGCGCCCGCCACAACGCCTGGCCATTTTTTGGTTGCAGCCATCATTGTTGTTTGGCGGGCCCAGGCTGGGGATTCAAACCCGCCACCTTAGGTGTATGTGGCTGGCGCCTTAGCCGCTTGAGCCACAGGCGCCGAGCCCCTGCCGGGTATTTTTGCCGTCACTGCTTGTCCTGCTTAGCAGCAGACTCATCCCAGAGCCCACAGTCCAGCCCTCCAACAGTCTAAGGGACAGTGAACTGACCCCCTGTTTAAAAAGTTTGAGGACCCCTGTCAAGATTTCCTGGGGCCCCCAGACTAGGCATATACCCCTCTCATTTAGCACCTTGCACTTTATAACACATGTACTTACCCAAATTGTAATTAAGTAATTATTTGTGTCATTCTGTATTTCCCTCTGCATCAAAAGCTTCATGAGCTCAAGGACCATGCTTGCCATTTCTGGCACATAGTAGGCTTTTAAAGAATATTTGTTAAATGAACAGAGTAACAACTCAGCAGGAACCGTGCGTTGTTTTCGTAATTTAGCACCTATCACTCTTCCCACAGTAGGGGGCAGCAGAGTACAGATAATGGAAAGAGCCCTGCGCTCAGTATTAAAAGGGTGACATTAGATAAATTTCTGAGACTGTTTCTTTCTCTGGAAACCAGGACAAATTCTCAGTCCATTGGACCAAAAGAGATTGAGATGGAAAATTACTGCCCTAATCCTTGCCCTCCACCCCCCGGAACTATAACAGCCCGGGACCATCCTAAAATTTTAAGTTCCTGGAACCCGCTAACGCTACTAAATGCCAGTTCAGCTTCTGTAACTAAACCAGTTTAAGCCGGTAGCCTGCTTGCTTCATGGGCTTCCCCTACAAACACCTTGAGCATATTCGGGTGGGGGCTCTCCGGCATAGTCTCTCCCTGGGGTTGCGGAGACAGTCCCATCTGAGTGGGTGACATTTGAGGCCCTAGCGAGGTCGCCTAGAGGTTTCCTAGAGGTTTGTATCGCGCAGGAACCCCCGGCTGCTGCGGAGCAGGTGAATCGGCTCCGTCCAGGGGGAGGCCTCTGAGAGACGCTCCTGGGCCCCCGAGAAAGACTGCTCCTTCTTTGACAAATTTGGGGCACATCACCGAGTCCTCAGGTCTGAATCACCTTACCAGTAAGTCTGCCTGTCTTTGGGGACCCCCCACTGTTGGGGGATGGATGCAGCCTACAACCCTGGTGGCCGACCTCGTGCCCAGACGTTGGCTGAGGTCTCTGGTTTTAGTTTTAACTTGGCCAAATTAACTGTCTTTTTCTGTAGATTCTGTGTGAATGGGTGGATGATTGTGTTCCAGTGTGATTCCATGGCTCTAGGCCTACGAACCGGCTGGGCCTTCACCTGCAGTTCCCTGACTCTATCATAAAGCTTAGTGGAGAATCTCCCTCTGGGATGGCCACACTGGGTTTATCTATCCCGCCTATGCTAAGATAGAGTTTCCATCCCTCCCTCTCAGGCCTCCCCTCCCTTTGTCTCTGTTTCCCTGTCTGTCAGGTCTTGGGCTGGAACCCTTGTCACTGTGGTTTGATGATATTATTTCTGAAAGACATAAATCTGATTAGTATATTAAAAGGCAAGGGTAGATGGCTCGGCGCCTGTGGTTCAAGTGGCGAAGGCGCCAGCCACATACACCTAAGGTGCCAGCCACATACACCTAAGGTGGCAGGTTCGAATCCAGCCCGGACCGCCAAGCAACAATGACGGCTGCAACCAAAAAATAGCCGGGCGTTGTGGTGGGCGCCTGTGGTCCCAGCTACTTGGGAGGCGGAGGCAGGAGACTGGCTTGAGCCCAGGAGTTGGAGGTTGCTGTGAGCTGTGAAGCCACGGCACTCTACCCAGGGGGATAGCTTGAGGCTCTGTCTCAAAAAAAAAAAAAAAAAAAGGCAAGGGTAGAATAGTGAGGGGAGGGGGTTGTCAGGTTGGAAATAATAAAGTCAGTGATTTCAAAAGAAAATTACACTAACGCTTTCCTTGTTAGTTTTTTTTTTTTTTTTTTGAGACAGAGCCTCAAGCTGTAGCCCTGGGTAGAGTGTCATGGCATCACTGCTCACAGCAACCTCCAACTCCTGGGCTTAATGCCTTGGCCTTCCAAGTAGCTGGGACCACAGCTGTCATTGTTGTTTAGCAGCCTGGACTGGACAGCTCAGGTGTTTGTGGCTAGCACCTTAGCCACTTGAGCCACAGGTGCTAAGCCTCCTTGTTGGTGCTTAACCAATAACTTTAAATTTTCGTTAGGCTCACAAGTGTAGGTGGACTGTGGTTGATTCTCTTCACGGTCTGCTTCTGTAGGAGGTGGTGGGTTCCAGAATTTTACCGGTAAGTGATGTATCCAGGAATCTACTCCCATAACTTTAACAGCTGTAGAAGAAGACAAGATAACAGAAAAGGGACCTTCCTAAGTTGGGGTTAGGGAAGGTGAATTGGAGGGAAGAGTTTTGATCATGACTAGATCTCCAGGACAGAAAAGCTCTTTTAGTGTTGAATGTGAAGATGTATTTTGGGAGGGGGGGTGTTTAAGGATTTGGTGAAATTTAGCTAAAGAAGTAATATGTTTTACAAATTCTGTAGTTTATTGATCTAGGAATAAATCATTAGTTAAAAAGCTTCTTCCAGGGTGGTGTCTGTGGCTCAGTGAGTAGGGTGCCAGCCCCCTATACCAGAGGTGGCAGGTTCAAACCTGGCCCCAGCCAAAAACTGAAAAAAAATTAAATTAAATTAAATTTAAAAAGCTTCTTCCATATAATAATTCAAATGGGCTACAACTGAGTTTCTGAAGTAAATTTCTTATTCTAAGGCGAACAATGGAAAGTAATTTAGTCCAAGAGAGGTGAGTCTCTTGAGTTAGATTTTGTAACTGTCCTTTGATTTTAACATTCATTTTTTCTACCTTCCCAGAGGATTGGGGCCTCCAAGAACAGAGTAGATGATATGCCCAAGGTTTTAGATACTCCTTGTGTAATAGCTGCTTTGAAGGTGGGCCCATTATTACTTTGCAAACTCCGAAGGAATCCAAACCTGGGGATAATCTCATGTAATAAAGGCTTTACAACTTCCGGGGCCTTTTCTGTCTTACAAAGGAATGCTTCAACCCAATTAGTAAAAGTATCCGCAAATACTGGTAAATATTGTATACCATGTACCCTGGGGAGGTGAGTGAAATCCGTTAGCCAATCTTCACCTGGATATTTACCTTTTTTCTGTACCCGGGGGAGCTAGATGGTGATTTGAAGGATTGTTTCTCTGACATACCTCACAAGTCCTTGTTATCTGTTTCGATAGTTTTAAGTAAGTTTTTTTTTCCCATCAAAGAGAGCTTTAGCCATTTGATAGGTACTTTCAGTGCCAAAATGAAAAGCTTGATGCAAAGTTTTACATATTTTCTATTGGCTTGCAGCAGGTAATAGCAAAAGTCCACTTCTATTTTGTAGCCAGCCTGAAGGAAGTAGTGAATAGTCTTTGGATGAAGCCCATTCTTTTTCTTTTGGGGTATATTGGGGTGTATGATTCTCAAGTGATCCCTCCCAAATGAGGGGTGCTACAAGGGGAATTATTCCTTTCTGTACTGCTATTTTAGCTTCTTTATCAGCAAGTTGGTTACCTTCAGAAATCTCATCTGAGGTCTTTTGGTGTCCCTTACAATGAATAACTGCTACTTCTTGTGGAGCATGAACGGCTTGTAACAACCTATCTATTTCAAGATGATATTTTATGGGAGAGCCCTTGGAAGTTAGGTATTGTCTTTCCTTCCAAATAGCAGCATGGGCATGTAAAATGAGGAAGGTATATTCTCAGTCAGTGTATATATTGACTCATTTCTTTCTCCCAATTTCTAAAGCACAGGTTAAGGCTACTAGCTCAGCTAATTGCACACTAGTTCCTGAAGGGAGAGACCCACTCTCAATTACAGCACACTGAGTAACTATAGCATAGCACGCTTTGCGAGTTCCTTGTTCTATGAAAGAACTTCCATCTGTATATAAAACCATGTCAGGATTAGGTAGGGGGGGTTTCTGGTAAGTCCTTTCTAGCTGCATAGGTCTGTGCTGTAATTTGTTGGCAATTATGCCCTATATCCTCATTAGATTCAGGGAGGAAAGTGGCAGGATTCATCGTGGCACAGGTGTGTAACTGTAGCACTGGCCCTTCTAGTAATAAGATTTAAATAAGATTTTTTTTTTTTTTTGAGACAGAGCCTCAAGCTGAAGATTTAAATAAGCTTTAAGAAGGTGATTATCTCACAGCCAAAGATTGCTTTTTGAATTTAAAAGTCCAGTAAGGTCATGAGAAGTATAAATGATTAGATCGCTTCCTAAAGTTAGCTTGGTTATTTCTGGGGTTAAGAGAGCTACAGTTGCTACAACCCGTAGACAGTGTGGCCCTTCCTAAGATATGCTACAGGTTGCAACACTGGACCCTGGTGTTGGGTCAAAATTCCCAGGGCAATTCCAGTTTGTTCTGTAATATACAGATTAAATTGTTGTCCAATGGGAAGACTCAAAGCAGGGGCTTGCAAAAGAGCAGTTTTCAACTGTTGGAATGCCTTATTTGTTTCTGGTTCCCATTCTAGAGTGACC